>NC_088813.1:7245619-7571161 GCF_011386835.1 Chrysemys picta bellii | reverse complement strand
AAAGCTCTTTACTGCTCCATCAATCTGACACGGGCTGTTTATCTTGCCAGCTTGGTCATACTGGTGCTTTACTTTTTTTTCCCTTTTATTTCCCCCCTTCCCTAAACTCTCTCCTCCTTCTGTTCCCTTCCTGCTCTCCCCGACTGCTCTCCGGAGCAGACACCGTGTAGGCAGCACTGCAGACTTCATGCTGACCTGGAGAGGGACACCTGGAGGGGATCGGTCTTTGTGGCCTGCTCCTGCTACTTGTGTGTGGGAAACGGTGTGTGTGTGGGGGGGTATGGGTCAGTGGGGGTGCTGTACCTTTAAATAAATAACCATTAAAACAAAGCCACCTGAAAATACGAGCGAGGATGGAATGGGAGAGAGACATGGTGGGTAAGGAAGGCCGAGAGACAAAAGGGAGAAAGGAAAAGAAGAACGAATGGGAAGTGAAGAGGGACAGTAAAAGACCAGGATGAAGTAGGAGAAGGGAAGCAAACTCCTCCAGCAGAGCCATGAGCATGGTGGAGAATCGGAGTCCGGTGCCTTTGGATTCCGGTAGCTGCACGGATAATGTTCTCCATTATCGGTGGGAGACGAGGCCACTGACACAGGGTGGAGAATTCGAGGGCAGGACGCAGGGGCCGGGGCAGCCACCTGCAGGATGATAAATCACATCATGTCAAGCATGTAATGGCTTTTCTTCTGGGATGGCTGGTGCGGGTGGGCTCTGCATGCATCTGCAGTGTCTGTCTGTCTGTCTCCTCCCCTCCGCTGAGCTCAGGTACCAACAGGATGAGCTGGTGCCTTTTGGGTCTGGAACACGTTCACTCCAGCTCCCTTTCTCCTCTCTCCCACGGGCCCGGAACACGTTCACTCCAGCTCCCTTTCTCCTCTCTCCCACGGGCCCTCTCCGGACTCTTCCTTATTTATACGCTGCATCACAGTGGCACTGTGGCGTCTTGCTCAGGTCGCCCAGGACTGTCTCACTGCTCTGCCTCAGCAGGGGTGTAGCAGCCCCCCGTCGTGCCAGCCTGGCCAGCACCCTCTGCAGGACTCTGCCCGTCCAACCCTGGCCTTGCAGTTAGCAATCAGTGAGCCCCAGCTCCCCAGAGACGTCTCTCGGCTGCGGTCAGCCCCTCTCGCTGCGCCCTCACAGACGTTATGAAGTTTGCCGCCTGCAAAGAGACACGGAGCCCCCATCAGCCTGCTAGGTTAGCTGCTGACCCACACTTCGCTAGAACAGCGCTGAGATGGTTTTGTAGTAAAACAAGAATAAACGCATTAACAACAACAGAGGTTTACATGATTTCAAGTCATAGAATCATAGAATATCAGGGTTGGAAGGGGCCTCAGGAGGTCATCTAGTCCAACCCCCTGCTCAAAGCAGGACCAATTCCCAACTAAATCATCCCAGCCAGGGCTTTGTCAAGCCTGACCTTAAAAACCTCAAAGGAAGGAGAGTGAAAGGAGAGTCAGAGTGAAAGAGACAGACAAGGTTACAACCAAACCAAACATGCTTTCTAGCGTCCTCTAAAACTTAATTTCAGCAAGTTACAATCATCGTCTAAGCAGGTTTCTCACCTATGGTCAGTTCTCAGTTCCCCCGGGGTTGAGGGATCCACCTTTCACAGGTGTCAAGAGCTCTGGCCTCCTGTGTCCTCAGGTGATGGATGCCCAAATCGCTTTCTGTTTCTGCTTCTATTCCCCAAAGGCCATTTCTCTGTTTCAAGAGCCAGGAAGGCTTCCTGGGGTACAGCCCTCAGCGTGATCATTAAGTGCCATCTCCCCCACTTGCTAGTTCAATAGCTTTGCTTCCCTTACATGTAAATGTACTTCCATTGTGTCCGACC
The DNA here is from genome assembly GCF_011386835.1 of Chrysemys picta bellii. Lineage (NCBI taxonomy): Eukaryota > Metazoa > Chordata > Testudines > Emydidae > Chrysemys > Chrysemys picta. Next base: position 7,569,326 of record NC_088813.1, on the reverse strand, counting down.
TCCCCTTGCTCAATTTACATTGGAGACACCGTCAAGCAGGTGAAACAACATTCCTCTGTCTAAGGTGGGCTGGGCTAATGCACTGCTTGCCAAACCCATGTTAAGACCACACTTCTGGCCCACATCTCTAACTGTTTATACACCACCCAGACATGCCCCACGCAACAATATTAATGATCAGCGTGTTACCAGTCTGCACAGGACACCTTTTAGATACAGATTATGACCACAGTGTGTTGGGGCAATGAGTGTGTGAGGCCTGAAATGAGTTACGGGTTGGTGTGCTCTCTGCCAGCTGTTATTGGGGGCCACCGGGGTCACAGGCACATAGAGACCTCACCTGAGAGTAGTACACACACCTAGGGAGAGACAGCCTGGCCGCCTCACTGGAGAAAGGGGGAGAGGGAAAGAGAGGACTAGAGAGAGAAAGGTATGTCTTCACTGCAGAGTTGATTCAGGGGGTCCTGTCCACACACAAAACCATCTCACCCAGGTGCGTTGGTGCTTTCAATCCAGGCTAGCTGGCCTGGCTGGGGGAGGGTTGGATCCTCAGTTCTGCTTTCACTGAGGTGAGTAATCTGCCCACTTTGCAGGGAGGACAGAGGCTAAACCACTTGAGTGCCACGAATACTCCAGTGACTTCCCACAAATTAGGACAGACAACGAGGTTTCCCACAATTCACTGGGAAAAGAATCATAGAGTGGCTTGACTTTACTGCAGCCCTAAGAACCATGGGATGTGCCCCCAGAAGTCCTAGCCACACAGACGGCGAAGAGTGTGTGACCTCAGTGAGGACGCTTCGGGTGAAAGTGATCGTGCAATGACAGATTTCATGATGCGAAGGAAAGGAAGGAGGGAGAGGAGCTGAGTAAGGACAATGGAGTTCAAAAAAAGCAGAGCTCGACAAATGCAGAGAACTGGTAGGTAAGGGCCCATGGGAAGAACATCTAAGAGAAAAAGGCTGTTCAGGAGAATGGGCAGTTTCTCAAGGAGACAATATTAAAGGCACGTCTGCAAAGTATTCTGGTGTGAAGGAAAGACAGGATGAATACTAAGAGGCCAATATGGCTCCATCAGGAGCTCTTTAATGACTTGAAAATCAAAAAGGAATCTTACAAAAAGTGGAAACGTGGACAAATTGTTAAGGAGGAGCACCAAAGAACAACACAAGCATGTAGGGACAAAATCAGACAGGCTGAGGCACAAAATGAGTTCCACCTAGCAAGGAATATAAAAGGCAATAGGAAAAGGTTCTTTAAATATACTAGGAGCCATAGGCGCTGACTTCCCCTCTACCCGGGGGTGTGCTCAACCCCCCCCCATCACAGGTCCTGCCCCTACTCCACCCCTTCCCCCCCACCCTGCCTCTTCCTGCCCCCTCCCCTCTGAGCACGCCCTGTCCCCGTTCCTCCCCCTCCCTCCCGGAGCTGACCTGCATGCCGCAAAACAGCTGTTTGCAGCAGGTGGGAAGGAGAGGGAGGAGTGATCAGCGGAGCTGCCAGTAGGGGAGAGGCGCTGGGGGAGGAGGTCTGCGGGGGGAGCTTGGCTGCCAGTGAGCTTGGCTGCCAGTGAGCTTGCCTAAAAGGGTCTGGGGGTTACAGTTGATCACAAATAAATGTGATGCAGTTGTGAAAAAGGTTAATATCTTTCTGGGGTCTGTTAACAGGAGTGTCCTGTGTAAGACATTCTGGTATCTCCATCGGTGGAGCTTTTTAAGAGCAGGTTGGACAAGCACCTGTCAAGGTTGGTCTACGTTTACTTGGCCGTGCCTCAGTGCAGGGGGCTGAACTTGATGATGTCCCTTCCAGCCCAACATTTCCATGATACAATAACAGGCAGGGCTTTGCAGTACGGCAGCTCACACCCAGGCCAGTCACTCCAGGGCTGGAGCACCCACAGAGTTGGCACCTATGCTAGGAGCAAGAGAAAGACAAAAGCAAGTGGCGATCCTCTGCTTCATGGGGAAGGAGAGCTAATAACTGATGATATCAAGAAGGCTGAGGTGTTTAATGCCTATTTTGCTTCAGTCTTCACTAAAAAGGTTAATAGTGACCAGATACTTAACACAATGAATATTAACAACAAGGGGGAAGGAACACAAGCCAAACTAGGGAAAGAACAGGTTAAATATATGTAGATAAGTTAGATGTATTCAAGTCAGCGGGGCCTGATGAAATTCACCCTGGGGTACTTAAAGAACTAGTTGAAGCAGTCCTGGAACATGAGCAAATATCTTCTAGAACTCATGGATGATGGGTGAGGTCCCAGAGGACCGGAGAAGGGCAAACATAGAACCTATATTTAAAAAGGTCACTAAGAGGACCTCAGGAATTATAGACCAGTCAGTCTAACTTCAGTGCTTGGAAAGATACTGGACCAAATTATTAAACATCAATGTTTAAGCATAAAGCAGATAATAGGATTATAAGGATTTGTCAAGAACAAATCCTGTCAAACCAACCTTCTCGTACAGGGTTGCTAGCTTAGAGGATGGGGGAAGCAGTAGATGTGCTATATCTTGGTTTTGGTAAGGCTTCTAAACATAGTCCCACGTGACATTCTTGTAATCAAACTCAGAAAATGTGGTCTAGATGAAATTACTATAAGGTGGGTGCACAAATGGTTGAATGACCGTACTTAAGGAGTAGCTATCAATCGTTTGCTGTCAAACCGTGAGGGCACATTTAGTGAGATCCTGCAGGGGTCAGTCTTGGATCTGGTACTATAATATTTTCCTTACTGACTTGGACAATGAAGTAGAGAATATGCTTATAAAATTTGTAGATAACACCAAGCTGGGAGGGGTTGCAAGCATGTTGGAGGAAAAGATTAAAATTCAAAACGACCTTAATAAAGTGGAGAATTGGTCTGAAATCAACCAGGTGAAATTCAATAAAGACAAGTGCAAAGTACTACACCTAAGAAGGAAAAATCAAAATGCACAACTACAAAATGGGAAGAACCATGTAGGTGGTGGTACTGCCTAAAAGGGTCTGGGGGTTACAGTTGATCACAAATAAATGTGATGCAGTTGTGAAAAAGGTTAATATCTTTCTGGGGTCTGTTAACAGGAGTGTCCTGTGTAAGACATTCTGGTATCTCCATCGGTGGAGCTTTTTAAGAGCAGGTTGGACAAGCACCTGTCAAGGTTGGTCTACGTTTACTTGGCCGTGCCTCAGTGCAGGGGGCTGAACTTGATGATGTCCCTTCCAGCCCAACATTTCCATGATACAATAACAGGCAGGGCTTTGCAGTACGGCAGCTCACACCCAGGCCAGTCACCCACAGTAACTCTGCAGGGAAGCCGTACCCACAGTGACTTGTCTAAGGTCACACAGCAGAACGTGGGCAGAATCAGGAACAGAACCCCAGGTCTCCTGGTTCGCTGTGCAGTGCCCTATCCGTTGTCCTCCCCGGTCTGCTCTTAGGAAGAGTAGTAAAGTCCTATTGGGGCAGGTCAGTTGATCTGCAGTGCCCTCAGAGGAGCAGCATGCTCTGTAGGATCACTGAAGCTTATCTCATCTCAAAGGACCCGTGTCATAACTATAAAGGGAAGGGTAACAGCCCTCCTGTGTACAGTACTATAAAATCCCTCCTGGCCAGAGACTCCAAAATCCTTTTACCTGTAAAGGGTTAAGAAGCTCAGGTAACCTGGCTGACATCTGACCCAAAGGACCAATAAGGGGACAAGATACTTTCAAATCTTGGTGGGGGGAAGGCTTTTGTTTGTGCTCTTTGTTTTGGGGGTTGTTCGCTCTTGGGACTGAGAGGGACCAGACATCAATCCAGGCTCTCCAAATCTTTCTGAACAAGTCTCTCATATTTCCAACTTGTAAGTAAGCAGCCAGGCAAGGCGTGCTAGTTTTTATCTTTGTTTTCTCAACTTGTAAATGTACCTTTTGCTAGAGTGTTTATCTCTGTTTGCTGTAACTTTGAACCTAAGGCTAGAGGGGATTCCTCTGGGCTCTTTAAGTTTGATTACCCTGTAAAGTTATTTTCCATCCTGATTTTACAGCGGTGATTTTTACCTTTTTCTTTAATTAAAAGCCTTCTTTTTAAGAACCTGATTGATTTTTCCTTGTTTTTAGATCCAAGGGGGTTGGATCTTGATCCACCAGGAGTTGGTGGGAGAAAGGAGGGGGATGGTTCATTTCTCCTTGTTTTAAGATCCAAGGGGGTTGGATCTGTATTCACCAGGGAATTGGTGAAGAGTCTCTCAAGGCTACCCAGGGAAGGGAATTAGCATTTTGGGAGTGGTGGCAGCGGACCAGATCTAAGCTGGTAGTTAAGCTTAGAAGTTTTCATGCAGGCCCCCACATTTGTACCCTAAAGTTCAAAGTGGGGAAGCAGCCTTGACAACCCGGCTGCCTTCTGCTATCCCCAGAAGGAGGGAAACTCACCTTCACTTGGGGATTAGTTTGTAGAAGATACTCAGGAGTCACCGAAATGCTAGAGCAGCCGATATATAGCAGCAGTACCCCAGTCAGTAATGATGGGCTTGGCTTGGAGTGGGAGGGGGGCTAGATCTAAAGTGGGTGCAACTCCCCCGACTGCTGAGATTTTGACAGAACCCCCAATGCCAAGCAAAGCTCAGTGGGTTCCCTGGGACCCCCCCAACCGCCACGACCGTATGTGGTGAGATTCACGTTCTGCCCTCCACGGAGAAAGAAAAAGCGCTGCCCCGAGCATCCCCAGAATTCCTGGCCTCCAATGGCTTGTGCTGCATCTCTGGCCACACAGGAAACTTTACAGCAGAGATTAAACCCATTAATCAGCCGTCTGCGTGCCGGGGTGGGGTGGCGCAGCTCCGCGCAAAGCCAGGGAAAGCCAACACCAACTAGAACGCGTCAGAAAATCAAACCGTTTTTTCTGAGTCCATTAATCTGGGGAATTCAATTAATTTTTTCTTTTGTGGCAAAAACGATGGCTGTTCCGTGCACTTAAGGGTCATTTGGCATGAGAGCCGGATAGAGATGGCTAGAGACACAAGTGCAGGAAGGCGGTGGTCAAGTTCCCTCAGCTACTCAGCGCTCCCCTCTGCCTGCTCAGTTCGCTCCCATCTGCAGCACCTCAGCTGTGCTAAGCCAGGCGGAGGGCGTCTTCACTGTGTTAACAGGGTGGGTGTGAGCAGCCACACTGCGGAGCCCTGCCAGTGCTGCGTGTGTCGTTGGGGCTTCGGGGGACCCATGGCTTTTTGTGCGACTGTAAACTCTCTGGTTGCTCTGTGATTCTTTCCCAGTGAACTGTGGGACTTGTCTGTCTCTCTGGGCGCCCAGGGGGGACTTGTGGCTGGGAAGGCAGTGGAGGACTATCAGCACTTGAGTGGTTTAGTCCTCACTGCAAAGTGGGTGGGTTACCAGCTAGCCTGGGCCAAAAATATCCCCAAGCTCGGGTTTTGTGTGTGGACAGGAGGAGACTGGGGCAAGATCAGAGTTAACTCTGCTGTGAAAACTGGCCATTCTTACTCAAACTAGGTTAACTTGAGTGCAGGTAACTTGAGGGAACTCTGTAGTGAAGACCTAGCCAGAGGTTCCGTCTACGTGAGGAAGTTGCATTGGTTTAACCAAAGTTGTGATTTTAAACCAGTTTGATTAAGGCTGCGAGGATCCTCTTATTTGTGTTTGAATCAAGTTTACGTTGGGTTGGCTTATGTGAATTTGGAATTGGTTTAAGCTAAGCCAAAATAAGCCATTCTAAGACCCAAAATAAGTGCAGCCTTTTGTTCTGGTTTAACTAAGTCGATTAAAAAAAGGATGCAGCTTTCCCATGTAGACGAGGTCTTTGGGGGACTCGGCCAGCTCCGTTGGGAGGTTTTGAAGCCACTGCTGAAAGTCGAGGAGAAAGCAAACAGTTCTAGTGCTCCCTGACCCTCCCTCCATGGCTCTGACCTCTGTCCTTGGCCTCCTTGTGTGAAAACTGTAGCGGCACATGTAAAAAGGATTGAGAACTCTCACAGTGTGAGCCATGAGTCTTGGGCTATTGGATGTTTTCCTTAATGCCTGAGCTTCTGGAGTCCTGTGATTTAAAAAGCAAACAACCAACCGCGTAAATTTCTACCCCTCTTGGTTGCCAAGCAAAGCTGGAAGATGCGACTCCTACAGGCTCAGAAGGCAAGTGAAAAGAGCCCCAAATGTGTGTTTTGTTTTTTTTTAAATCTCAGGAGTTTTAAGCCAGCTGCAGGATTTTTTGGGGAGCCCCAACTCATGATTCCTGAATGTGTGGGACTGGCCGGAGTGCAAATGCAGTCAGGTCAAAAGGCACGGGAGCAAAATAAACTCGGTACATGCAAATGGAAAACCCGAGCCACAAAGCTGAGAGGAATGGGCTCTCCTGGGCACTCGTTGTCTCTGATTGATTCTCATTGTTCTTCCTGAGTGACCTTTGCCAAGTCAGGCCCTGCTCTGTGCCTCAGTGTCCCCATGTGTCTAACCGTGATAATCATCCAGATGTGTAATGAATGTGGAATTGATGGAAGCAAAGTGCTCCAGCAGTGCTGTTAATGGAGGGAAGGACAAGAAAGAGAGAGAGGAGAAGAATGAGTGTCTTTTTCCTTGAGCCTTATCCTGTCTGACTTGTCTAGCGAAACGTCGCAGGGTTGGTTTGTTGGGTAGGGAGATAACCCCCCATCCAGTGGGGTGTTTACTGGAGGGGCTGGGGAAACGCTGGAAGGCAGCGCCTGCTGTCTTATCACCCGTCTCCAGTCCGCTCCGCACTTGGTAGATAAATAATATTTCATACCACCATTGCCTCTCAAGGGAGCACTTTACAAAGGAGTCTCATGGTCTTAGATTAAAATGAGTTTTTATTGGAGATCAGCCAATTTCAGGGAGCCTAGAATTTATTTGGACAGATCCTGGCTGCAGGCCATCGTCCCTCTGCCTTTCGGTTTGGTTTGGTTTGTTTTTTCCCCCCCTGATTTCGATATGTTTTCCTTCCCTGCCCGGGAAGAAGGTGGATTTCTCTCTCCCACGTTAGCACCTGGCTTTTTTTGTTAGCTAGGTTTTTATTTAAAGGGACAGCTCCGCTATTCCTAGAATATCAGTTCCCTTGATACAGAAATCTGGGAGCGATCACCCCAGAGGAGAGGGCTCTGAAAAACGATCGATAGCGTTTATGATTTGGATTGCGGTGGTGCCTAGAGACCTCAAGTGAGATCGCAGTTCCATTGTGCTAGGAGCTGTACATATATCTAGAGAGAGAGCCCATTGCCCAAAGAGCTTGCAGTCTAAATAGACAAAGGGTAGGAGGGGAAACATAGGAGAGACAGCTAACTTATCGCTGTCATTGGCTTCACAGTAAAGATGCTGGAAAAGCCTCAGCCGTTCTGTTCTTAAGGACACTGTCAAATGGGCCCAATCATTTTCAGTCACCGCTTCCCAAGATAGAGTGCCCCGGCCTGTAAGCATGGCTACCTTCATTGTTCCTGGATGGACACGTTTACATTTAGCCGTATACAAACAGGCATTCTTGGCTTGCGCCAAGTTTACTCTGGATCAGTGACCTGTCCTCTTCATTTTGACCGTTCCCCGATTTTTATTTCATCTGCAAACTTTATCAGTGAGGATTTTAGGTTTCCTTCCAGGTCACGTTGAATAGCATAGGGCCAAGAACTGATCCCACTGGAAACACGCCTGCTCGATGCTGATTCCCTGTTTACACTTCTACTGTCCAAACTCCACCTTAACACCTTCCTCTGGAGCCCGTTCTCCGGTGGAACTGCCCCTGCTTCGCTCCGGGTCTAGGGCGTTCAGAACCCAGCTTGGTGTCCCTTTGATGGAGTCGCCTCTGTGCTGGAGATAATGTACCAGGTTCTTTTTCACCCCCCTCGAGTTTGGAAAATCGCCTGTATTCGCCAATGTCATTTCAGCCTGGGGATTTCCCATCGCTCGCCCTGTCCAACCCATGGCCATGGGGATGCACACTGGGAATCGCAGTGTCTCCCTCCTCTGCCCCGTCACTCTTCCCTGCCCAGCTTGTAGTCTCATTAGGCGGGCAAAGTGACGGCTTGTGGGCATGTTTCACTCCGCCACAGCTTGACTGGCTGCCAAGAAAGATTTGCAGGCAAACAGCTGCTGGGGCCCACATGGGCACAGGGTAGCAATGGCCGTAAAACCCCCAGTAGGTAACTGGATGTTTAATGCAGTCCAGCCTTCCTTCAGCCTGTGCGTACCTCTGCTGCCCCTGGGGAGTGCTGGGCACCTAAAGACAGTGGCACCGTGAGGAGGATGGGCATGCTTGCGAAGAGGGACGGGCTTTTTGGTGTGAAGAGGTTGTTAGGTGTTAGGGAAGCTGTGTACGCTAGTGGATAAGGCCCTGGGACTCAAGAGAGCTGAGTTCTAGGCCAGGTGACCGTGAGCAGATCACGTCCCTGCTCTGTGCCTCAGTTTCCCTCCCCCACTTTTGGATATTTCTATTGGGAGAGATTTGGGGCGGGGACTGTCTCTCCCCATGTGCTTGTCAGAATTGTGGGGGTTCCCCAGTTTAGCCTGATCCCACTGCCCTGCCATCTCTGCTTTCACACTTTGTTATTTATGATTTGTAGCGCTGTAGCACCAGGCAGTCCTAGTCACGGACCAGGACACCCTTGTGCTAGGCACCGTACAGACACAGAATGAAGGGACAGACCCTGTTGATCCCATCCCTGCTCCTGGTGAGTGTGTTCAGAACTCAGCTCTGGGGGAGCGGGCCTGTCCTAGCTAATCCTGTTGAAGGATTTGACTGAAGGCTCCCCCAGCCTTTTTTTAAAATTCCTGCTGGCCCCTCCTCGCTGCCAAAGGCTCGTGGGGCCTCGAATCCCCTCTTTGCCAGGCTCCCTTTCATACCCTTTTTGTGTATTTAAAAACAAAAAAACAAAAAATGGAACAACCCGGAGGAGAACAGTCGTCTCTCCCTGCGGTGTTGGTTCAGAGCAGCTCTTTCGTTCGTTTCCAAACATTTGCGCCAATGGCTGACAAAGCAGCCTTGGCCGTGCTCGCCCTGGCTCCCCAGCACAGCTGCCCGCCGGCCTTTTCCAACCCTTGTCTCCGTCCCCCCACCCCAGCGAGCCAGACGACTCCCCCGTTTGCTGCCCTTGCCACGCCGAAGAGCGTCTGAGGGCTGTTTGCCAGGAGTCGCTTGGCTTTTTCGGCCCCTTGGAGCTGCTGGCGGGGGGAGCTTGTTAATTGGGCTCAGGATTGGATTTTCACAGCAGCCTTCAGAGGAATTCAAAGAGACTTTGTTAAATGGAGCTGCTGTCGTTTCGCTCAGTGCAGCGGCATCACGGGAATCCTCCGGCGGAGAAGTGATTTTTTCTCACGGTGCCTGTGAATTGTGCTGGAAAATATGGTTTGATTAAACCCTGGGCTGTTCCCCTCCCCCCCCATCTCATCCCCTTTCTTCAAAGTGGATTCAGCTCTGGTAGAAGGCGTGAGATCGACAGCCCTGAGGATAGAAAAGTTCAGCTTACCTGCGGTAGTGGGGCAGCCTTCCCCAGTACAGTTCCCCCAAGGAGCTGGAGGATATGGGGAATTCCATCTCCGTGGTCACTCAGTGCTTGGCCTTTCTGCTGAGACAGGGCTAGCTGTGGGATGTGGTCATCTGTGGGCAAGGAGCTGGGCTGAGACCCACCAAACTTGTCGCATTTCTGTGTTTGTACAGCACCAAGCACGGTGGGGCGTTACCGTACCACAAAGGGTTGTTTCTGATTATTGATTTGATGTATTGGGGTTCTGATTAAATCCTTGTCGTGAGTTACTTGACTGTGAAATTGACCCAGCCGTGGGGAAACGAGCCCTGTTTTGTTTTGAAAGATGCACACAAATGATCTCACAGCAGCTGTGAAAGCCGCCTGCTTTTCCATGCGTTCAAATGGAAGCTGCTTCTCCTCATCGACAGGCGGATGAGATTGTGCTTTCCCACTTGATTCCTAATGATTCTTTTAAACGATTGCAGTAATATTAGCAGCAGAACGTGAAGTGCTTTACATAGCAGGTCAGTATCATTATCGCTGCTTTACAGATGGGGAAACCGAGGTACGGGGCAGTAAATGACTTGCGACAGTCACCCAACAGGCTAGGAGCGGAGCTGGGACAAGAACCCAGATCTCCAGAGCACCACTCTGGTGTTCTAGCCACAGGGTCGCACTGCTGTGCTGAGTTTTGGGGTGGGTTAAAGTGAGTGAATGTCCCTGTGCTCAGCCACCGCGCAGCTTTGCGACCCACAGTTTGTGGGAAGGCCAGAGAGCAGTGAGCTGTTAGGGGTGCGTTGTCCTGTGCCCAGGCAGGGAAATGAAAAGACCCCATTTCCCTGCAGCCTTTCCCCTCTGTTCCCGCCTCCTAGCAGGGGGTGCTAGCTGCCGAACGGAGCTGTCCTTCAGAGGGCAGCCAATGCTGTCATGTTTGCTCATTAAAAAGGCAGCGGGGGCATATTGCTTTGCTCAGGTACTGCAACTCCAGGGGGTTTAACCTCCAGCTTCCCTTCTCTGCAGCACCGTGGGAGCCATGTCCCTGCACCATGCCCGGCGCCGCCCTTGTCCCTGGCAGTGTTCCCCTTGCTTGGCAAGCTGGTAATGCTTGTTGCGAGGTGCATGATTCACAGCCGCGGAGACTGAAGTCCCTTACGTATTCCTAGGACACAGCAAACTGGGCCAACCCAGCCCTGGGAACTGCAGGGAGAGTTGCCTGCAAACTAGAGGCAAATAGAATCCTAGACATGTAGGGCCGGGGGGGACCCCAAGAAGCCCTCTCCTCCGTCCTCCCGCGCTGAGTACACCTAGACCATAGCCCCGGGATGCCTCGGCATTGCAAACACCCCGCCAGGGCGGGACAGCTGCATACAGTGGCACAGAGAGCCCTCCGGTGGTTGCGTGTTGTGTAGCTGCATGCGGCGGGGCTAAAAAGGCAAAGCCCAGGTCCCTTTCCGTGCTCTTTGGTGTCCGGCACTTGCAGACAGGAGTACCCCGAGCTTAGGAGGAGACAAGGGACCAAAAGCACAGTGTCGCCCCCCCATGAGAGAGCACAGTGTGTGTGTGCATGAGTATGTGTGTCTGCACTGCCCTGGATACAAGATGGCTGCCTGCCTCCGTGGATGGGATTTAAAGGCCCAAGACACAGTTGAATAACTAAAGCCGTCACCGTGCCTAATGTTTCAGGTGGGTGGGTGAACAGGCCAGGCATGTTCCAATGGGTTGCCCCGCTGTGCTACCCTATTGCACTAGCGGCTGGGCTGGGGGGAGCAGCAGTGAAGAGGTTAACAGCCTGCCCCGCTGTTTGCAGTCCTGGCACAAGTGTGATGGCTTTTCACGTGGAGCCCCCCTTTGCTGAGCGGAGTGGCTGGTTCTGGCAGCTCTGCCGCCAGCTCCCCAGGCCCTGCAGTGCAATGATCGCTTTGGAGCGAGGCGCAGTGGCTGGTGAAAATTTCAATCCGTTTCCTTCAGAGGTCTGTTAACTCGCTAACTCGTTCCGTTTCCTCACGGCGCTGGCTGCACGGTAACAGAGCCATCTCACCCTGCTTGTGAATTACATCTCCCCCCAGCTCCGGCCCGGCTGTTCTGGAGGGTATAAACTGTTCTTCGCGGGTTTCTTTGTGCCACGGATGGTTTTTGTCTGCACCTGCTTGATGCCACATCAGGCTCTGAGCTTGCTGGGCTCTGTTGCTTTATGGTGTGAACCAAAATACTAACGGGCAGAAATTGCCAGGGCCCGGCAAGCGGGTCCCATCTCGTCCTGCGGGGCCGGTTTGTAAGGAGCTCTGATGGCTTTAATGCCAACTGGGCTGCTGATGGGGTCAGGAGCCGTTCACCAAAGCCTTTTCTGTAGTGGGACCCTCCTCCTAGCTAGCTGGGACAGGGCTGGTGGTCATGATCCCCTGATACCTGTTAATCTCCAGGTGGACGGCCAAGTGACCCAGGTCACTGCCTGCACTCCCAGTCTGCCTCAGCAGCCACTGCGGACTGTTGCCACCTGGTCCATGTTCAGCGGCTTCCTGCAAAATGCGTTGGCGCCAGCCAGGCCCAGCAGGCAGCTGTTTGTTTAAAAAAACCCCACCCCCAAATGCTCACAGGCTTAGTAAAGATGAGGGCGAGAAGAGGCCAGGAGGAATCACATGCCCCTCTCTGCCCTAGGGGGGAGCCCACCAGCTCAGAGCTGGTGCACATCAGGGGTGAGTCCGGGAAGCCCACCCTGACACTGTCTGTGCTGTCCCTGCCCTGTGGGTAAAGAGAGGCACCACCGGGGTTAGTGAGTTCCCAGGCTGGTTGTACTGAGCGCCTGGTGTCATTGCCCAGGGGATCGCTGCGCATTGCGATCGGTAGCACTGAGATCTAGTGTTCCCAGCCATCCGTGGTACTTATGCACCCAGCCTGTTGTATAACGTCACTCTGTAGCCGGCTTCGCTTCTGCTCTGAATGCCGCACACAGCGAACCCCCGAGGGGCGAGGTGTCAATCAGTACGTTCACCAGCGGGAAACCCCTGCAACGGAGCCGTTTACCAAAGCGGGCACCTTGCCTTTCCCCCACGCAGAGCTGGCAGGAAGGGAACGGACCGAACAATAAACATCTTCACCCATCCGAGCACCGAGTTCGGATTCCCTGGGATGCGCGGGCTGTTATTCTTATGGGACATAGGGAAGGTAGGAACTGCCAGACTGGTTCGGACTCCAGGTCCGTCTGGCCCAGTGTCTTGTCTCTGACAGTGGCCAGCACCAACGGCTTCTGAGGAAGGAGAACGCCCAGGAGAAAGACAACATGCCACATCCCTGCCTGACCACTAGGTGGCACTGCCGGTGAGCGTTCCCCTTCACACCCCTGTTAGTTAGAGGCTGGTCCATGCCCTGACCCAGGGGGTTTAGATCCCTTCCAGGACATTCGGTTATTCTTTGAGTATTTACTGTCACCACAGAGTAGATTCTCACTCTCCATATAAATGTCCGATAAAACCTGTGAGTTGCGTAACTTCATGTGTGACTGGCAGGTGCTCAGACCCTGCAGTGGTGAGGATGGTAGAAGAACGTGTGATACTTCCTGGGGGTCCCCAGGGCTGTGAGGCACCTTGCCCCCCCCCCGCCATTAGCTCAGGAAGGAAGCCTTATCTGTGCCTGCCGGGGATCAGCTCCCCAACTCCACCAGTCCTCCCCCGTAGGACCCTCAGGCCCTGCTGTTGCTCTCCAAGGTTGGCAATGGGCAGACTCCACCCTCTGAGCGTCTCCCTGGCATGTCCAGCCCCTGCTCCACTGGACGCTCGCAGCGTTCACCAGTGGGCTGCTCCCAAAGGAACGGTGCGTCCCAGCGTCCCAGCTCCACCTCACATCGCCGCGCCGCTCAACTCACGGCACTTAGATATGTTTGTAGTGAAATTAAATAAATGTTTACTTAACAAGCCCAGAGATTCAAGTGATGCGAGTAGAAGTGTTGGAAACGGAGGGTTACAGTTCAAATACACTCAGACCGCGCAGTCTGGAGCCTAGACTTACTGACCTAGATACTTTCCTCTCGTTCACGGCACTGCTCACCCAAAGCCCTTCCGGTGTTTTACGGGCAGGCTTGGCTGGCCTCCTCCATTCATGAGAGGGTCACGCTGTCCACTTGCCTTCTTGGTGAAAGGATGCTGGGTGTCTCTTGGTGCCCGCCGATGGATCAGGGCAGTCCTTTGTTCTCCCCGTGCTGATAGTTCTTTTCCTGGGGCTTCCCGTCGAATTCACCATCTTGTGATTAGCTTCAGGCTCAGGATGCAAATAGACCACCATTGTGAAGCGGGCAATATACAATGACCAGACAGAGATAAGTGTCAATTACCCGTGTCTGACAGAAAACTGTCCAAGGCATATCACCTCCTGCTGTCCTGCCTTACCTTACGGAGATAAGATACGTAACTTCTTAAGAATGATCTTTACGTACATTTGGCAGGGACTGCAATGACCAGGGGGCTGCTGGCTCTCCGTGGAGACCTCACATGCCACCCTTTGGTGAACTATTATGTGGATATGCAATGCAGGGGATTCCTGTAAAACCCTATGCACCGTCTGTACCCTCTGCACCAAGGGGTCCCTGGGTCACAATATCTGTATAGACTAGACTAGAATTGGCCTCAATGAGATCTTGTGTCCAGGAGTTCATAACTTCCTTGAGTATTTGCACAACTGCGGGGTACTGGTGCAAATGAAAGTGAATCCCCCGCACATGAATGATTTGTGTGTCTGAAGGCTTGTCCCCAGCGGTGGATGAAAGCGCCGCAGACGGAGGCCTGTGGACTGATGGGTATGTCTAAGCTGGACTCCGAGGCGTGACTGCAGCACCTGTAGATGTACAGGGCTAGCTTTGATCGAGCCACCTGCCATAACACTCGCCGTGAAGCTGCAGCAGCGTGGCTGGCAGCACGGGCTAGCGGCTCTGGTACATACCTGGGGTCCCAGGTGGACTTTTGCAGTTAAAGTAAACAAGCTACGGGCTGCAAATGTAATTGACGAAACATATTCTAATCCCTTGGAGCCATGAATCTGTTAGCAGCAATCAGGAGCGATTTGCTAACGAGGAGAGGGAAACGTGCAAACACGTCATTGCTTCCTGCAAGCCCTTACAGCAGTGCTGGGCAACCTGCGGCCTGCCGCTTCCCGCAGCTCCCATTGGCCGGGAACGGCGAACCGCGGCCACTGGGAGCTGCGGGGATGGGGGGAGGGGAGGCGTGCCTGCGGACGGTCAACGTCAGCAAAATGTCTTGCAGCCTGCGATCCGATTACCCCGATGGGCCGGGCCGCAGCTTGCCCACCACTGCCTTACAGACTGAGTCCTGCCACAGCCATGAACTGTTTGTGGGACGGAAAGCCATGCTGTGTACTAGAAAAGGGGCCTTCAGACATACCCAGTTCCTACAATGTCTCATTCTTTGTATTACAGTGGCACAAAGAGGCCCCAGCTGAGATTGGGGCACCATTGTCGTAGGTGCTGTACATCCGTGTAGTCGGAGTCACACCCTGCCCCTAAGAGTTTACACTCTAGACAGACAAAGGAGGGAGGGTAAATAAGGCATGGAGGTGGAACGTGATGTGTCCCAGGTCACCCGGCAAGTCAATAGCAGTCAGGAGTAGACTGAGGTCTCCGGACTCTTAGTTCTGTGCCTGACCACTGGACCACGCTCCCTCTTAGTATGCACTTAGTTTATAATCTCTTTCCTAGTGGAACAGCAGATCAGAAATCCCTGCGTTTTAGTAACTCGTGGTGGCTCTGAGGAGATGTCACCACAGCTTGAGTTCCTCACCCTGCCATATGTCTGTTAAATAGCTAGATTTAATTAAAGAGCAGACGTCCTGCAGGCAAACATCTACATGCCGTGTGCAGTGGCCTAGGTCCCGGGAGGTCTAGAACCCAGAAGGGATCCTGATGACCCACATGGTGACTGAAGTATCAGAGGGGTAGCCGTGTTAGTCTGAATCTGTAAAAAGTAACAGAGGGTCCTGTGGCGCCTTTAAGACTAACAGTAGTATTGGGAGCATAAGCTTTCATGGGTAAGAACCTCACTTCTTCAGATGCAAGTAATGGAAATCTCCAGAGGCAGGTATAAATCAGTATGGAGATAACGAGGTTAATTCAATCAGGGAGGGTGAGGTGCTCTGCTAGCAGTTGAGGTGTGAACATCAAGGGAGGAGAAACTGCTTCTGTAGTTGGATAGCCATTCACAGTCTTTGTTTAATCCTGATCTGATGGTGTCAAATTTGCAAATGAACTGGAGCTCAGCAGTTTCTCTTTGGAGTCTGGTCCTGAAGTTTTTTTGCTGTAAGATGGCTACCTTTACATCTGTTATTGTGTGGTGACTGAAAGCGCTTAGCCACCGTGTTTGGCTGCAGAATGGACTTTCCGTGCTTTGGATTTGGATTCCCCGTGGAACGTTTTTAACAAGGGCCGGAGAACTCCATGGGCACGTCCTGATTCTGCCTTGAGCCAGTCGCTGCCTGCAGGAAGGCTTCCAGCTCCCAGAACTCAGATCTGAACCCAACGGCCATGGTACAGAGCGTGCCCTTGAATTGTGTCCGTGCGGGCAATATTTGCCCTTTCAATGTCTCTGCCTTGTACCCGTCCTCTCTCATTTTGTCTGGCTCTGCTCCTCTTCCTCGATTCGTAACATAAATTCGTAACATGGCTGGGAGAGAGACTTTTGGGTGATGTAATGGGGGAAAGACTAACCCACCTCCGTTCAGTACAACGGCAAAGGTTGAGGTCCCTCTCCCAAGTCAGGCATTCAGCAGCTGCCGCAGCTGGAAAGCGAGCCACCACTCAATAGGGGTAAACTAGCTGCTTTACAGGTCCCACCTGTAACCTCTGTGCTCTGCTCGCTCACCTGACCTCCCGCTATTGGCCTCTTGCATACCTGGCGCTTACGTGCCTGGGTAGATCTCCCAGGGGTGAAACCCTTTGGCAGGGTTGCAACACTAGGCAGGCCCTCAGCGCCCCCTGCAGGCTGTCACATGGAAGAGCCTTGGTTTCGGAGCAGAGCTGGGTGACATTTTTCCGACAAAACTTTTTTTGACAAAAAAACACAGACTCCTGCAAGTGAAACATTTCACCAGCTTGTGTCGAATTCACTGAATTATTTCGGCCAAGCAAACAAAAAGTCCGAATGTTTCCTTTTTTGATGTTTTCAGAATGAAACATTTTGATATATATATTTTTTAAATTCAAAATGACTTTGTTTTGAATTGTACTTCGATTTTATTTTAAAATAAAGGTTAAAAAAAAGAAACCCTGGACAATGATAAGTTTTGCGTCGAGTCCAACCAAATGGACCACACGACATAAATATTTTGTTTGGCCAAAAATAAATGTTGTTTTGCATTGAGCCAAAATGATTTTTTTCTCCCAATTCTTTTCAGTTCAGCCACTGTTTCGAAAAATCAGTTCTTCTGGCAGGGCTATGCCACTTCAGCAGGGAGCAGGTTTTATTTTAAGTAACTGGGGGTTGTTAAACACGGGTGCAGTGTGATACTCATTAATTGCCTTGTGAGTGGGAGATGGCATACCTGTTGCTAGGGTTATCTAGCACTTGTGCTCTGCCTGTGGGCAGATGCCTGATTTACCTCTGTAAGGGGCGTGTAACACAATTAGCCTTTCGCAGATGAAAAATGGTATGTGTTTGCTTAGTGGATGACTGGCGGTATGTGCCCGTCTGTCTGTCTGTCGCCACCTGTTGTCTCTTGCCTTATACGTAGGTCTGCGCTTAAAACTTCGGTTGATCTAGTTATATCAGTGAGGAGGGAGAATTTTTTAATGACATTTTTATACTGGCAAACACCGGTATATACACTTATACTGGTAAATAAGAACATTTGCCGGTATAGCTTATTTTGACCCTTTTTAGTGTAGACAAGCTTAGCTTGTAAGCTCTTTGGGGCAGGGGCTGTCTTTCCATTCTGTGTTTGTACAGCACCTGGCACAATGGGGTCTGGCCCATGACTGGGGTTCTAGATCCTGCTGTAATGCTACTAATTATCAGACAATCACTCCATATGAAGTGGCAGGACAATTTCAGCAATGATTCCTAGGCAGAGCTGAAGCCAGCAATCAGCACTGCTTTGGTTTTGGTGACGTTCTCTTATTATCAGGAGGGAAGACCAACCAGTTCCGAAGTGTTTTTCCCAAGGAATGCCCGCCTCAGGGCTGGCAATCATGGGGACACCTAAAGCTTCAGGAGTGTGATAAGATCGCCAGTAATGGAAATGAACTGAATACCTAGTCAGGTCACCTTAAGGACCTAGCTAGAGATTGATCCGGGTGGCGCTGGATCTGCAAAGGAGGCCACCTCCCTTTGGGGTTTGCCTTGAGGGAGATGAACATGCATGGCAATGACTGTGGAATGCTGTTGTTATTGTCTCACGTAACTTCACCGTAATGCAGAGGTTTTGAGGTTGAGAGGCTGTATCAGTAACTTAACGATAAGTTAATTGCAACAGGGATGTTGTAATTATCCCCCAAACCAATTATAAACCCAGGAAATTCAGAACTGCAGTTATACTAAAAAAAACCTTTGTTTTCTTTTTTTAAGGTCAGAAATGCATAGTTAAGGCATCCAAACCACTTTGAATCTGCCCTGTAGTAACACCATGCAATAGCTATCCCATTATAATTAAAGCATTGCAGTGTTTGTGTTCCCAGATTAGATTAAATTGAGTTTTAAAGACCTATTCCATTTTCAAATATTTTTTTACACCTTATGGCATTGCTCCAACCAAGCCCCTTGTCCCAGGTGCTGTACAGACCATAGAATCCTAGACATGCTGCAAGGGCCCTCGAGAGGTCATCAAGCCCAGCCCCCTGTGCTGAGGCAGGACCAAGAAAACCTAGACCAGCCCTGACAGGTGATCGTCCAACCTGGTCTTACAAACCTCCAATGATGGGATCCCTAAGAAGCCTAATTACCCTTATACTTAGAAAATTTTGCCTAATATTTAACCTGAATCTCCCTTTCTGAAGATTAAACCAATTACTTCTTGTCCTGCCTTCAGTGCACATGGAGAACACAGTCCTCTTCATAAACAACCCTTAACATAGTTGAAGACCATTGTCATTTTCCTCCTCAGTCTTTATTTCTCCAGACTAAACATGCCCCCCCCCTTTTTTAACGTTTCCTCATATGAAAGGTTTAGAAAACCTGACCTCATTTCTCTTGCTCTTCTCTAAACGCTCCTCTTTGTCCACGTCTTTCCCAAAGTGTGGCTCCCACACAGGAGCGGCGCCAGGGTTTTTGCCGCCCTAGGCGGCAGCGCTCCTCCTCTGAGCATTCAGGGGGCCTGGGGTCTTCGGCAGTGGGGTCCTTCCGCTCTGCGTCTTCGGGGCACTTTGGCGGCAGGTCCCGGAGCGAGTGAAGAACCCGCCGCCGAAGATCCGGAGCGGAAGGACCCCCCCGCTGCCGAATTTCCGCCGAGGGCGGCAAAATGCCGCCCCCCAAATCCTGCTGCCCTAGGCAACCACCTCAGGTCACCTAGTGGAAGCGCCGGCCCTGCTCCCACAACTGGACGCAGTACCCCAGCTGAGACCTCACCCGTGCTGTGCAGAGCAGGACAATTATCTCTCGTGTCTCACATACGACCCTCCTGTTAATACATCCCAGCATGATACTGGCCTTTTTCGCCATAGGGAGTCAGAGACATTTCCACTCCCAAAGACCTTGCAAAGGAAGGAGGCAAGGGGTGGGAGAAAGGTTACATTACTGTACAGATGGGGAATTGAGCCACAGAGAGATTAAGTGCCTTGCCCGAGGTGTCACCGGGAGGTCTGTGGCAGAGCTCCTGAATCCCATCTGGCCACAAGACATCACTGTACTGCTTAGATTTGTAAGTACATTAGAGCTACTGTAGGGTGTTCAGTCACTCAAATGGCATTTGTAGCATGGTGGTATTCTAAGACTATCCATACTCTGGACTCCTTTTCTCTAGCTTTTGGGATACCATCCCCGTCTCGGGGCAGAGGAGCTCCCTTCTCATATTCTCCTAAATACATGGCCAGATTTTCAACAGACCCCGGGGGCCGAGTACATGTGACAATCCAGCCCCAAAGTGTCCCAGAGGGAATTGCTGGGGTGGCCCTGCGCTCTTCTGAGAATTTGGCCCAGTCTGCATTACCCCCTGGGATTGCCGGAGTTCTCCGCCTGCGTGGAGCTGTGCGCCGAGTGTTTCCCTAAAAGGCTGGGGAGCTGGGGGCGGTGCTCCCGCACGCCCTCGGTGCTGCTCAGCTGCCGAGCCAAACGTGCATGGTGCTTGAGGTTTTACTCGCCAGTTCTCTGTGAGCGGTGTACGTGGCTCTGGTTCCAGATGTCGAATCCTCCCTACCATCTAGCCGTTACTTATATTGCTAAACATTGTTACTACTCCCTAGTGGGGAAGGCGGCTTGGGAATAGCATTGGTCAAGCCTGATGGATGCCCGTGGGTGGAAGCAGCTGCGATGGGCTTTGCGAAGGCTCCGCATCCCTGTCTGTGCTGATAACAGGCAGCTGATGGGCTGTGTGGGAACGTACCACCCTCCCGAGCTTTCGATAAGCACACACAGTGAGATACTCCTCCTCGGTGCCTCGCCATGAGTCCCACCTGCCTCTGTCTACCAACATCACAGTACCTCAGCAATCTGTAGTGTATCGATCCTCACTGCACCCATTATATAGATGGGGAGCTGAGGCAGAGAGGGGCTAATTACCTTGCCCAACTTTCCCAGGAGCCATCCCCCACCTTCCAGAATAGCGAGACAGTCTTCTCCGCCCTGCCGTTGCTTCCCTAAAAACAGAGCACAGTCTGCACAGAACGCCTTCTGAATATTCCCTCCCGGAGACCGGCCGACCCACACGTGTTAGTAAGGCAGCTTAATGCCCGTGCTCACATACGGTGGTGATGAGGACAGGACGAGAACCTGAACAGCGTAAACAGGAGTCAGAGATGGAGAAGCCCTAACATGTCTCAGCCCGTCCCCGGCCAATGCGGTGCTGGTCCCTACGGAACATTTGGGGGAGGGATAGCTCAGTGGTTTGAGCATTGGCCTGCTAAACCCAGGGTTAGGAGTTCAATCCTTAAGGGGGTCACTTAGGGATCTGGGGCAAAATCAGTACTTGGTCCTGCTAGTGAAGGCAGGGGGCTGGACTTGATGACCTTTCAGGGTCCCTTCCAGCTCTATGAGATAGGTATATCTCCATATATTAGAGGAGCCCGTACGGACGTAGCCAAATATTTCCTAGCTCCTTTCCATGCCTGACGCCAGGGGCCTGCGCACATCCCCCCGCCTCGGCTGCAATGTCATTTCTCTGAGTTCTCTCCAGCAGGTTAATTTTAGTCTCACTTCGTTGTCTGGCTTTTTTGGGGGGAGGCGAGGCTTTCATTTATTAATGAGCCCCTGGCAGATTGGACAGGGAGAGCGATTGCTTTCGGAAGACGGCCCTTGGCTGTGGTTCAGGTGTCAGAGCGGGCTGGTGATGGCTTTCAGGGCCCCCGCTTTTCCTGGGCCAAATGGAGCGGATCTCATTAGTGCAGGAATAATTTTGCTGGGGGGAGGAGGATGCACAGGCAGGGAGGGAAGAGGGGGAGAGAGAGAGAGAAATCTACATATTAGCTTTACTTTCCTCGATGGATTTTAACTCCCACTAATTACCCCATCTTCTCCCTACATCAGCCTAAAACACTGCATAGGGATGTTGGGTCCAGAGGGGTGGTTTCATTAATGGGGGGGGGGGGAAGAGGTAAGCAAACCCTCAAGAGCCCTGGCAACAGGAGGGCTGGTGGCTAAGAGGCAGTGTGGACAGGGTGCTAGACTCCCACTGAGGAGATCTTCTTCTGGTCCTCGCTGTTGTGCTGGCACATTGGTTTAATCACATCTCTGCCTCAGTTTCCCCTTTCCTCAGATAGGGATAAATGAGGCCTCTCTGCTGTCCTTGGAGGAAGAGTTCTACAGAAGGGGCACGTGATGTGCTTAGTGGGCCGGCTCCTCAGCTGGGGTATATTGGTGCAGCTGTGTGGACTTCAGTGGCGCTATGTTGGTTTACCCCAGCTGAGGATCTGGCCCCTCACGGGGGTATATTGGTGCAGCTGTGTGGACTTCAGTGGCGCTATGTTGGTTTACCCCAGCTGAGGATCTGGCCCCATGAGGGTTTAGGAAGGAGTGATGTTTTGCCCTTTAGTGACTGCACACAGAAGGGACGAGGGACCTGCTGCTGCTGGGGTGATCAGCTCCCCCTTACAGCTTGGAGGCATGTGGTTCTTTGGAGGAGGGTTCTAGGCCTCGCTGCGTGTGAGTGAGACAGATTTGTCAGGCCGTTGCACGGTGTGGCAGTTTCTCAGGGCGTCTCTCACCTGCAGTGTGCACCTTTCACTCTCCCTGAAAAATCAGTCCCCACCCTCCTTTGGCAAATGGACAAATCCACCATTCCCTGCTTCCCACCTGCTCTCCCCCATCCCTGTGCCACTTTGGCCAAGGGCTGGCATTTTTTTCACACATCTGCAAGCAGCTGATGAAATCATAGAGAAAAACGGCTCCATAGTAATCTAACTGGAAAGCAAAAAAACCTTGCAACTGCAACAAGCAACATTGTCACAGATCCATGGCCACATTGGACCTCATGGTGGCACACTCCAAGCTAGAACTCAGATCCCTGCCTACTGAGCTAAAAGAGAATCTCCCTTAGCTGCTAGCAGTATGGGGCCCAAGGCACACAATTGAGTAGTTCTGGTTTCATCCAATAGAGGGCAGTGGTGCATGCATGCACTAGCCCTTTTATTACAGTACTGTCCATTCCTGCAAGCCTGAGTTGCCAGGGGAGAGTTTTTGGAAGAGAATAACGTGGATTAATTTAAATTAAACAGTGGTAAAAGCTATTAATAATTAAAGGGCCACTGTCAAGAAAACAATGGTAGATTTAAATAAATGACTTGGCTTGGTTAGTTACAGCATCCGGTGTTATTAAAATGGAAAGAACATTAACAATCTCATTTTTATTTCATTGTGTCCCTGGCCTTGGCGGCTTGAGACTGCAGGCGATCAGGTCTGGGATTCAGACACACGCTAACCGCTGGGCCAGACCTGTCAGCGTCACCTTTCCACGCCTGGCCTTATCGCTCTCTGGCAGCTGCCCCGGCTTTCGCTGCAGCGTGAGGGCTACGTATATGGTCTGGGAGTTAAAGCAAGGGTCCAGCACCACTGGTTTCTGTTCCTAACGTGGGGGGGTGTAGCTTGGGGATTAGTGCAGGAGGGGGCTGGGGAATCAAGACGCCGTGGTTTTGTGCCGAGCTGTGTGAGCTGAGCGTAGTTTAGGGGACAGAGCAGAGAGGCTGGCTGCCAGGACCCCTGGGTTTTAGTCCTAACTCGGAGGGATGGGGGTTGTTTATGGACTGGAGCAGGCTGGGAATCAAGACTCCTTCGCTCTGGCCCAGCCCCACAAAGCTACTTAGGTACCTAAACCCCAGATTTAGGTGCTGCTGCTCTCTACAAGGCCCCTGTTCCACTGCCACCTAACTCCATAGGGGCCTAAACTCACTTGGCGCCTGAAGTTTTGCTGTCAGAGTTTCCCCCCTGGCACCTAAGTTTCTGCCTTTGGGCATGTCCCTCCCGCTAGGTGTCCGGACGCCTGTCTCATGCCTAAGCCCGGGGGAACCTAGCACTTCTCCCAATTCATTGTCCAGGGAGTCTCAGCACCGAATGGAGCCCGTTGTTGTTCCAGTGGCACCTCAACCCCACGTCCTTTTGTGGCACCAGCCTCTCTTCCTAGCTCTGTGAGCGGAGTGTGGGGGCTGGGCACAGGACTCCTGGGTTCTGCTGCCTCACTTAGTCCCTTCTCTGCTCCCACAACTGTGAGTGGGGATAACATCACCTCCCAGGGAGCGGGTGGGGGTGTGTGTGGGGGGGGGAGGGAGGAAGAGTAAATATGTCGTTTGTGCAGGGCTGTGAGAGTGGTGGATGGACGCAGGGAGCCGTGCACGCTGAGCGTTGTCTGGCAGCCGAGTGGGCATCCCGGAGAGCCCCAGAGCCGAGCTACCGTCAGTTGTTAAGCTAACGGCCTCTGAACGCTCTCGCTCGCTGAGCACGGTTTAAAATCAGCAGCGGCTGTGTGTTAAATGATACGAGACGATGGAAATGGAAATGAAATGGTTCAAATCCGGCCGGGGACGGCCGTGGCGACGCAGCCCGACAGTGAGCATTAAAGAAAAACAGCCAGTGCGTCTCTGGTGCAACAGCAATGACCAGGGCCAGTTTGAGTGGGATCCCGGAGGCCGCATTGAAGCCCAGGCAGCAGGAGGAGGAGGACGCTGAGGGGCTTGCGTGTGGCTCGGGAGAAGGAAGCTCAGGGCTCGTCCCGGCTTGCTCAGGTTTGGGACCGCTGGCGTTTAGCCCCCGCTCTGTGTGGCTGCCGGGCCTTTGGGGCCTAATGCAGCATTTCCTAGCTGGGCAGCGGGGCCATTTGCGGGGTGTGTGCGTGCAGACGGCAGGCTGTGCCGAAAGTGATGGATGAACCCTCTGAAGAGCCCAGGTGAACCCGCTTATCCGCACTGTAGAGCTAGGCTCGGCATCCAGCCCTCCTGACTTAGCAGGGACAGACCTGAGCCTGCCCTGTCACGCTGAGTGCAGGGCCCTAGCTTCCTCTCCAGATGTTGGTATTGAACTTTCAAATGCTGGCGAGTGTGGTGAGACACCCCTCCCCCAAGGCCTGGTCCACCCCCTGCCCCATGCACAATGTTCCTGTTACCTCCTAACGAGCATCCCCCACCCCATCTCTCAACGCCTCCAACCCACCCCCAGAAGAGCCCCCTTCCCAGCTGTCTGACCCTCCCAGTCCTCTAATGAACTAACAAAACATTTATAAACTAAAAAAAGAAATGTGAGTTATTGGCATGGTTAAAGCAGGTAAACACACACACACAAACGAGTTACAGCCTCAGGCTCTAAAGGGTAATTGAAGCTCCTATACTAAGCAGCTCTCTATGTCCTTCAGGACTAACCCAAGTGTAACAACTGAAGATCTCTTGCTCATGCTTAGAAGTCTTTGCCCCTCAGATTTCAAACAGCATTGACACATTTTTCCGGGTGGGTGCTCCACTCCCTCTCCGCCCTGAGGTCCCAGCCCTCTCCACCCCTTCCCCTAAGGCCCTGCCCTCACCCCGCCTCTCCCTGCCTCTGTTCCAGCCCCTTCCTCAAGCACACCCTGCCCTCACTCCGCCTCTTCCCGCCCCCTCTCCGCCCCCTCCGGCCCGCCGCCAAACAGCTGATCGTGGGTGGCTATTTTTTTTTCACCCATGGAGTCGGCGCCTATGAGTATAGGGATAAAAAGTTCCTTCTGGTCAGGCACGTTTAGTCTCTTCCCCCAGAGTTCAAACGGACGGGTCGGCCGCATGTCTCCTCTGCATGGGTTTGGGGGGAGCCAGCAACAGCGTCTTTTGTTCTCTGATGTCCCGCCGTGGCTTGTCTGATGCGTGTGGAGCTTGTGTTGGGCAGGAGAGGACAGTGTTTGGGAGACACTGGTATTTCACACTTGATAATGAGTCTCTCCTGGCTGTGGGGGGATCTGGTTTCATAGCAAACACTTGTATAGTTCTAGAGCAAACACTTCAACATGACCTTAGCGCCTGGGATACCGATGTGATCAGTGAGATTAATGCAGGCAGCAATTTACAAGCATTTCATAAAATCCAAGCACTAGACACCTCTCTATAAAGCGAATCCTTGATTTAGCAATACTAGCACGCAGCTCTGGTGTCCAGCTCTGCGTTTGACAGTGTTCAGTGAGGCCAACGGGCCTGGGCAGGAGTTAGCACCTGGTCTGCCAGGTTCACTCCCCCCACGAGGCTCTGCTGCCTGTGAAGGCAAGTAGGAAACCAAGACAGGCTGCGGGCAAGGCCCAGATTCTGCAGGGTATTTGGGCACCGAAATCACTGGGCGTTGGGTAAGAATCTGGGCCCGTATGACTTTGCCCCCATGATGACAACAGCAGGTCAGTGGCAGAGCTGGGAATAGAGCCCAAGGCCCCTGCTCTGCCCGCTAGACCACGCTGCCTTTGGGAGCTCATTAAGGATAAAGACCCCTCAGATCTGGGATAAGTGACATGCCCCAACTCTGGCTCCAGGTCTTTGTCAGGCTAGTTTTCCTAATACCAAACCCACTCACCACAGGGCGTGCGAAAGTTGACAGGGCCTGGCAGATTGTTGGGTCTGGACTTTGGGAGAGGGGACAGGTGAACAAGGAGGGTCGGAGGGGAAAAGCGTCCAGTGGAAAATAGGGTCAAAGGCAGCAGGTGGGAGGGGAGGGGAATATGCTAAGGAAGAAATAAGTGGGTCTCTATACAGCATGTGGGACCCCGACTTGTGGCAGCCTGGATCACGGGACGCTTCTCGTCCTAGCACACGGCACAGCTCGCTCTCCAGCTGGAAATGCATGTGCTCTACATTGGGCAGCCCGTTGGGGGCAAAACCCCGGGCCAGCTCCTCAGGGGAGTCGATCAGTGCTGCTCAGGTGAAGCCCCCTGGACCTTACACCCATTTTTGCTGGCTGAGGACCAGGAGTTTAGATCAGTGGTTCTCAGTTTTTCCATCCTGGGACCCTTCCCTCCCGAGACCCCCAACCCCTCAAGCTGGGACCCTCTCCCAGTTCACAATGCGGGGAGGGTACGCTGGCCGAGACCGCCTGACTCCTGTGAGCGACTCTGTGGTTTAGATCCTGGGAAGCGAGGACTCAACCCCTCCCTCCAAGCATCCACCAGACCCTCCAATTCCATGAGCCTCGTCCCCCCTCTCCTCCCCCTACCATAACCCACCCCAGTGCCCAAGGATCCTGAGGCGGGTGGGAGCTACACGGCCGTGGCTTGTTGACAGGACCCAGCCATCGCCCGGGTGGTGATGAGCTTCCCGTCGCTTGTGCAAGTTCAGCCAAAGTTCGGGCCCAGCGCGGTGCGTCTGACAGCCTGAGGAAGCCAGGCCGCTGTGTCTGCATTGGATTTCCCCTCCCTGCCACTCCACTCCGTGCTGCAGCAGCCTTGGGGCCTCTCTCCTGCCAGGCTGTGATGCAGACCGTGCCCGATAGGCCGGCAGCCTAACCAAAGAGCCAGATAGGTGCTGTTACCAGGCAGGGGAAAGCACGGTCCGGGGAACGAGGGGGTTCCACATTCTGGGCTGCCCTGAGGGCTGAGGTGTAGCAGGGCAGTCCCAAGGCCTGCTTTAGTCTCACCTGCCTCCCTCCAGGCCGCTCTGCTGGAGCGTAGATGGGCTTGGATGGATTAGTTGTCGGTAACGGTCGATTTCACTGGACACCCACAAACCAACCGTAAATATTTCCATCTCTGGGAAGTGAAATTCACAGAGAGGCAAAATAAGAAAAATGTTGCTTCTGAAGTTCCTAGCGTTTGATTTAAGGATATTTATTTTGTATATTTTGGCAATTTGTGTTTTGACAGTTATAAAGCTGAAATTTTTTGCATCCGTGTCTTCAGTCATGAAATAATTCTGGTCTGGCCCCCATTGTCTGATTCCCCACCCCCAATTTCTTGCAATGGTGAAAATGTAAATGGCTAAAAATCAGGGTAAAATGCTTTCAAGTAAACATCAATGTTATCTGTTGAAATGCTACAAAAAAAAAGAAAAAAGAAAATTGAATTCTGGCCACGCCCCATCCTGCCCTGACACAGCCCCCCTGCCCCCAGCATGCCCTGCACTTGGGTCTGGGGGGGCGGAGGGGGACAGCATCCAGCAGCCTTACAATGCCCCCGTGCTAGGAGTGTTTCCCTGGGAGGGCCGTTCTGGCTCCTTTCTGGCCACTCGAGTAGTGTAAAGGGACCGGAATTGGGCTTAATTTGTAAACCCAGGGCTCCAAAATTGCAGAGCGAATGCATTAACCCTTCGTTAATTATCTAGTTATTATTATGAATTATTTGTATTACCCTAGGAACCCTAGTCACGGAGAAGGCCCCCCTTCCGCTAGAACAAAAACACAGTCCCTGCCCCAAGGAGCTGTCAATCTAAGTATAAGATAAGAGACAACCGCTGGATACAGACAGACGAGGTGGGGGACAGGAAACAATGGGACAATCTTGGTCACTGTGACCCAGGGAGCCCCTCAGTGCCAGCTGGCAGAGGGCACACCTTACCATAACTCACATCGAGTCTGACACACTCATTGCCCCAACACACTGTGCTCATAATCTGTATCTAAAAGGTGTCCTGTGCAGACTGGTAACACGCTGGTCATTAGTATTGTTGCGTGGGGCATGTCTGGGTGGTGTATAAACAGTTAGAGATGTGGGCCGGAAGTGTGGTCTTAACATGGGTTTGGCAAGCAGTGCATTAGCCCAGCCCACCCTAGACAGAGGAATGTTGTTTCACCTGCTTGACGGTGTCTCCAATGTAAATTGAGCAAGGGGAGGCCAGACACAATGGAAGTACATTTACATGTAAGGTAAACAAAGCCATCGAACTAGCAAGTGAGGGAGATGGCACTTAATGATCACGCTGGGGGCTGTACCCCAGGAAGCCTTCCTGGCTCTTGAAACAGAGAAATGGCCTTTGGGGAATAGAAGCAGAAACAGAAAGCAATTTGGGCATCCATCACCTGAGGGACACAAGAGGCCAGAGCTCTTGACACCTGTGAAAGGTGGATCCCTCAGCCTCGGGGGAACGGAGAACTGACTATAGGTGAGAAACCTGCTTAGACAACGATTGTAACTTGCTGAAGTTAAGTTTTAGAGGACGCTAGAAAGCGTGTTTGGTTTGGTTGTAACCTTGTCTGTCTCTTTCACTCTGACTTGAAATCATGTAAACCTCTGTTGTTAATACCTTTTACTACAAAACTATCTCAGCGCTGTTCTAGCGAAGTGTGGGTCAGCAGCTAACCTAGCAGGCTGATGGGGGCTCCGTGTCTCTTTGCAGGCGGCAAACTTCATAACGTCTGTGAGCGCGCAGCGAGAGGGGCTGACCGCTGCCGAGAGACGTCTCTGGGGAGCTGGGGCTCACTGATTGCTACCTGCAAGGCCAGGGTTGGACGGGCAAAGTCCTGCAGAGGGTGCTGGCCAGGCTGAGGGCTGCTACAGAGCTTGGCAGCAGCAAAGCTCCCACCTGCTGACTTTCAGTCTTGGGCGACCTGAGCAAGACGTCACAGTCACCATGACAGGGAGCGGGCTCTGCACAGCAGCAGCCTAACTGTTGACAAGTTTTTGTAGCCACCACGGCCAGGGTGAGTTTTGAGGAGGGATTGGCAGGTGGCGCACGAGGCAGCTTTGCAGATGGTTGCGGGGCGCTCCTCCCCAGCATGAGGGGAGAAAGCATGAAGCTGGTCGTTGGACCACTTAACAGGTGTGTGATGGAGGCTACCATCCTGGGCCATTGGCGGCGAGCATCGGTAGCTCAGTAGTGAATGAGTAGGACCCTACCAAATTCACGATCCCTTTTGGTCAATTTCCCGGTCACAGGATTTTAAAAATGGTAATTTTCATGATTTCAGCTATTTAAATCTGAAATGTCACGGTGTTGTAATTGTAGGGGTCCTGACCCAAAAAGGAGTTTTGTGTGTGTGTGCGTCATGGTGTTGCAAGGTTATTGTAGGGGGCGGGGGTTGCGGTACTGCTACCCTTATTTCTGCGCTGCTGCTGGCCGTCAGCCAGCGGCCACCACTCTCCGGCCGCCCTGCTCTGAAGGCAGCGCAGAAGTAAGGGTGGCACGGTATGGTATTACCACCCTTACTTCTGTGCTGCTGCTGGCAGGACACTGCCTTCAGAGCTGGGCGCCTGGCCAACATCTGTCACTTTCCGGCCACACAGCTCTGAAGGCAGCACGGAAGTCAGGGTGGCAATACCGCAACCCCCCCTAAAATAACCTTGCAACTCCCTTTTGGGTCAGGACCCCCAGTTTGAGAAATGCTGGTCTCCCCTGTGAAATCTGTATAGTATAGGGTAAAAGCACACAAAAGACCAGATTTCACGGCGGGGGGAGAGCAGATGTCATGGTCTGTGATGCGTTTTTCATGGCCGTGAATTTGGTAGGGCCCTACGAATGAGAGATGGTAGGTAGGGCAGAGAGAGACTGTGAAGGGCTTTCAAGGTGAATACAAGCAGCTAGTGTTTGATGCCATGGCGAAGGGGGAGCCAGAGGACGGATGCAAAGAGGGGGATGAGCACTGGTCAAAGCAGTGCGGTAGGAAATGGTCTTTGAGCCGCTTTCTGACGGGCTCCGATCGGGGCAAGGTTGCCTTTGCCCAGGCTGGAGAGAAGGCTCTTGGAGTGATTGAGACATGAGATAATGAGGGCCTGGGTGAGAGTCATAGCTGTGCGGATGGACAGGAAAGGCCGTATCTTAGAGACGTTAGGTAGCAAGAATCAGCAAGATGTCGAGGGAACCCTCATGCGGGCAATGGAGCTACGGGGCAGTTTGGTTCTGTTCAGGTTCTTATACTGCGCTTATCCCGGTCGCAGTATCCGACGGCACAGCAACGTGGCGTGGGGGTATTGGAGAGCCAGGGAGCCCCTGCCTATGGGGCAGAGGCAGGGGACAGCCCAGCACAGCTGTCTGGCTAAAAAAGACGCCTCCTGGCTGAGAAGCTCATATTGCCATGTGGATCTGAACATCTTCAGAGAGCAGAGCAGTCTTCTGGCACCGAGGGATGTGTGTGCTCTGAGATAGGTGCCATACTCCGGGGGTTTAGGCAGAGGGGGAGAAAGGGGGACATCTTTCAGGGCCCTATATCCTGTGATGCCCTAATCACAGGGGCCTTTTTGTGTGAGGCTTTTCGTTATAAGGCAGCCCCTGTTAAATCACAACACTTTGTGCCACTCTCCCATCCTGTGTTACTAAGGTTCTTACCCTGGGTACCTGGCCCTTTAAAACACACTCTCTCCGGCAGGAGGGAGGGCAGGGTCTTATTTTTACAGGTACTGGGTGTTATCCAGTGGGAATGCCCTGCCGGATGGATGGGAGTTTTAAAGGACCAGGACTTCCCGTCTTTTCTTCCCCTTTGGACCTTCATTTATCCCTTCACTGCCCTTGGGAGGTAGGGAAGCACAGATGGGGAAATTGAGGCAGGCATGCTAAGCAATTTGTCCCAGGCTATAGAGAGAGTCAGTGTCAAAGGTGGGATTTGAGCCTATGCTAAGTCTCTTGCGCTCCACTCCCAGTCGAACACGCTGTGAAGTCTGTTCCCCCCCATTCCCCTCCCCCCCCCCGCCCCCGGCCACTCTCTAGCTATGGTCTGGGTCAGAGAGTTCAGTTCATCTGTGGGGGAGCCGCAGCACAGAGAGGACTGGGAGGGGAGACGGGCACGTGGGTCTGTCTGCACTGCAATGGGAGGTATGGCTGCAGCACGGGGAGCCATCCCCAAGCGAGTTTTGATCTGGCTAGCTCCCGTACCAATAGCAGTGGGGTCACAGAAGGAGGGGCAGCGGTACGGGCTAGCCCCACGCTGCCGCCTGGGCTCCTGGGTACTAGGGTTACCATATTTTGTGCCTCCAAATGGAGGACACTCCACGGGGCCCCGGCCCCGGCCCCGCCCACACCCCCTCCCCAAAGTCTCCGCCCCCTCCCCTGCTTCCCGCGAACATTTAATTCGCGGGAAGCCTGAAGCAGGTAAGGGGGAGTGTCGGGGGGAAGGAGGCGCGGTCCAGGCTGGCCCCCTGGCGGCTCCAGCCTGGGTCGGCTCGGGCCCCGGGGTGCTGGCCCCGGCCCCCGGCCGACCACCCCCGGCCCGCCCAGCACTGCCGGCCCCCGGCGGCCCGGCGCACCCCCCGGCCCCGCGGGCCCGGCCCCGCCACCCCGGACCGGCTCCCGGCCCCGCCACCCCGGACCGGCTCCTGGCCCCGCGGCCCAGCACACCCCCCGGCGGCCCGGCCCCACGACCCCGGACCGGCTCCCGGCCCCGCCACCCCGGACCGGCTCCTGGCCCCGCGACCCCGGACCGGCTCCCAGCCCGGACCGGACCGGCACCGCGTCCCCGGCTCCCCGCCCGGCCCCGCGCCCAGCCCAGCCCGGCACTGCGACCCCGGCCCGGCACTGCGCCCCTGGACCCCGGCCCGGCACCGCGCGCCCGGCCCAGCCCCCGGCCCCGCGACCCCGGCCCCGCACCGGCCCCGGCCAAAGAGGCCCCGGCCGAGCCCTCCCTCCCTCCCGATTTTCCCGGACATGCCCGGCTTTTGGGGATTTCCCCCCGGACGGGGATTTGAGCCCCCAAAAGCTGGACATGTCCGGGAAAATCCGGACGTATGGTAACCCTACTGGGTACGGACTCGAGCGGGTAGCCGGTGCTGCTGTGGCTTCGCTGCTATTGGTATTCGAGCTAGCTAGATGAAAGCTAGCGGGGCTACGGCTACCCATGCTGCAGTCACTCCCCCCAGTGCAATGTAGACAGACCCTATGGCGTGGGGAGCAGCTCATGCACTGGGGTTTTTCTTTCCCCTCCTTGTCCTCTCTGCACCTGTCTTTGTGAGGCGGGGCAGTGCCATTGACTGCTCCCTCGCCGGCAAGGCCTGAGGTTGGACCTGCGTGCTTCCTGTCTCTCCGCGCGCAGTATCTGAGGCACCAGCAGCCACCGGGCGCTTCCCTTAATCCTCTCCCTGACGTGGGAGGGTCAGTCTTCTTCCATTGGCTGTAATCTCTCCTGGCAGGCTGCGCGCCCGCGGGGCGACGTTGAGGCTGGGGAGGGGAACAAGGAGCAAATTTACTAGGTTCTTTGCCCCAGCTAATAACTCATCGAAACATCAGTCACCATGTGAGCAGCTTTCCTGGGCCAGCCGTCTGCTTGTGAAGCCGGGGAGATGTCCGAGCTCGTAGCAATGATTTGCCAGGAGGAGCCTGTTGAGCCAAAGGAAACACATCCATCGCATGGGAGAAAATAGCACTTCCCTGCACTGCATAGCTCATCCTTCAGCCCCTCTGCCCGGGAGTGGGAGCGGGAGGAGCTGGGTTCAGGGCCCAGTTCACCGTTGCCTTGTACCTTGCATAGCTGGCTCGTCACTCTTCCAGGACCCGAGCTAGCTAGATTAAAGTTATCTCGGGAACGCGAGCTGGAGCTGCAAGCCCGCTCCCTGACTGCATACACAAGAGAGCCATGCCAAACGAAGATGGACATGGGAGAGCCCTTCGGGCCTAGGAGGGGGTGGAGATGTGGATGGGGAGGAGAACGAGCCTCTGGCAGAAGTGGCTTTGAAGGAGGAGCGAGAGGGTGCTGGGAACTGGCCGGCTGCACCGGGGTAAGGGGGAGAATGAATGAAGAGAATGATCTCCAGACTCGCAGTGCCCAGGGCAGTGGGCCAGGCCAAGTGGTAGCGTCGCACTGAGAACACCCAGTGCTCAGCGGTAACGGGTTTGGCTCCCAAGGTGGCAGAGGCAGTGAATTGGAGCATTGCTGGCTGGCATGGCAGGAGTCACGCAGCTGAGAGTCCCGGTATGGATGGAGAGGTCCGAGAGAGAGGGTCGGGGATTCAGCATGCGGCGGGCACACAATGGCCGAGGGTTCAACTACGGCAGACGTGGGCAGGGAGTCTGACGCGCACAGATCCCCGGGCGACTGGGTGCCGCTGAGCCGATAAACCCTCCTCATTCTCCTGCCACTGCCTTGCAGGTTCCTACCTGATGGTCAACTCCTCGCAGCATGCGCCGGGGCAGAAAGCTCACCTCCTCTTCCAGACGCTGAGTGAGAATGACACCCACTGCCTCCAGTTCAGCTACTTCATGTACAGCCGGGACGGCCACAGCCCCGGTGCCCTCAACGTCTATGTGAAGGTGAACGGGGGCCCGCTGGGCAGCCTGGTGTGGAACGTGTCCGGCTCCCATGGGCGGCAGTGGCACCAGGCCGAGCTGGCGGTCAGCATGTTTTGGCCCAACGAGTACCAGGTGAGTTGGAAGCAGACTGGAGGCTGGGAGATGGTCTTGCAGAGGCCGCAGGGTGATTTGGGGCCTGGAGGGGACTTAAGGAGACAGTAACTGAGCTGAGCGGGCCGTGGAGGTGGGAGAGGCCTTGGAACTCGCCGCCATGGAGCCCTCCGGCAGGGCGCCAAGCGACACTGCACTCCAAGCTATCCTGAGCCCGTGGCTGTGCCCAGGGGCCCTGCTCCTGACGAACACTCCCAGCTGCCTCTTGATGACCCACAACCCCCTTGTTATTCCAGCCCTGGGTCCCCATCACGCCGGTACCCCTCAATCCCAACCCACAGCCCCCCTGGCTATTCCAGCCCTGGGCCCCCATCGCGCCGGTACCCCTCAATCCCAACCCACAACCCCCCTGGCTATTCCAGCCCTGGGCCCCCATCGCGCCGGTACCCCTCAATCCCAACCCACAGCCCCCCTGGCTATTCCAGCCCTGGGCCCCCATCGCGCCGGTACCCCTCAATCCCAACCCACAGCCCCCCTGGCTATTCCAGCCCTGGGCCCCCATCGCGCCGGTACCCCTCAATCCCAACTCACAGCCCCCCTGGCTATTCCAGCCCTGGGCCCCCCATCGCGCCGGTACCCCTCAATCCCAACTCACAGCCCCCCTGGCTATTCCAGCCCTGGGCCCTCCATCGCGCCGGTACCCCTCAATCCCAACTCACAGCCCCCCTGGCTATTCCAGCCCTGGGCCCTCCATCGCGCCGGTACCCCTCAATCCCAACTCACAGCCCCCCTGGCTATTCCAGCCCTGGGCCCCCATCGCGCCGGTACCCCTCAATCCCAACCCACAGCCCCCCTGGCTATTCCAGCCCTGGGCCCCCCATCGCGCCGGTACCCCTCAATCCCAACCCACAGCCCCCCTGGCTATTCCATCTCTGGGCCCCCC
The DNA here is from genome assembly GCF_011386835.1 of Chrysemys picta bellii. NCBI lineage: Eukaryota > Metazoa > Chordata > Testudines > Emydidae > Chrysemys > Chrysemys picta. The sequence continues at coordinate 7,535,113 of NC_088813.1, read as the reverse complement.
ATCGCGCCGGTACCCCTCAATCCCAACCCACAGCCCCCCTGGCTAGTCCAGCCCTGGGCCCCCCATCGCGCCGGTACCCCTCAATCCCAACCCACAGCCCTCCTGGCTATTCCAGCCCTGGGCCCCCATCGCGCCGGTACCCCTCAATCCCAACCCACAGCCCCCCTGGCTAGTCCAACCCTGGGCCCCCCATCGCGCCGGTACCCCTCAATCCCAACCCACAGCCCCCCTGGCTAGTCCAGCCCTGGGCCCCCCATCGCGCCGGTACCCCTCAATCCCAACCCACAGCCCCCCTGGCTAGTCCAGCCCTGGGCCCCCCATCGCGCCGGTACCCCTCAATCCCAACCCACAGCCCCCTTGGCTAGTCCAGCCTGGGCCCCCCACCCCTCTGCCTAGCTCTGCCGCTGCCCCTCGCTCCCAGCTTGTAACCCTGTGCCATCCCAATCCTGCCCCCAAGCGGTGCTGCTGCCCAGCCAGTGAAGCGTGCCCCTTTCCTGCCCGCCCCCCCAAGCTCCGGAGGTCCAGTCTTGAGAAGCACTGATGTGGTGTCTGTCTGAGCTGTGAAGGGGGGTCTCGTGGGAGCGCTCTGTGCTCAGCGGGCTGGCATGTCCAGCTGCCAGCCAGGCTGGCTGTACCAGGAGAGTGAGCCCCCCTCTATATTTCGGCTCCTTGGCTTCCCAGGGTAGCAGGTGCCCAGGAGGCGGAGGGGGGCAGCGCCGACGTGAAGAACTATTAAAATGAACAATCATCCAGTTTCCTTTTGGTAACGGTTTGATCCAAGCCAAGCCATGGACCCAGGCTGCAGAATCCGAGTCTGGCTCCAGGGCAGAGTTCGGGGCAGTCGGCTGCAGAGATTTGGATCAGCCTGTTAAGATAAGGCCAGCCCCAGGATTAAGATGCTGCTTCCCCCCCCCTCCGGGTTTGGGCTCAGCTCTGCTCGTCTCCAGGCCCTTCCCCTACGAGTGTGACCTTGCCCATGGCCGGGGGCAGTGGATCACCTCAGTGACAGGCGTGTGTCTGATTGCCCCCAGGTCCTGTTCGAGGCGGTGATCTCTGGCGAGCGCAGAGGATACCTCGGCTTGGACGACATCTTGCTCTTGAATTATCCATGCTGTGAGTATCGCAGCACCCCGGCTGCGGCCTCCTTCCTGACAGGGGCCAGTGGCCCGGCCCGCCGTGCTGTCATCGGAGCCCTCCTGCTGCCAGGGATGTGTCCCGCTAATGAGCCATTTGGCAGGACTCTGTGAACTGGCTGCCGCCCCGCGAGCATTAACGACCCGCTGTCGGAGCAGGGCCAAAGGGGGATGCTCCAGGAGCAGCTGTCGCGGGGGAAGGGACATAGTGGGTGTCAGCAAGGAGGGTGGGCAGCCTCCTCCTAGCCAGAAAAGCAGGAACCCTCAGGGGGTGGGAACCACTGGCTAGTGGCTAGCGCTGGGCAGCGCCAGGTGGGACAGCAACCTAGTGACTAGTGCCTGGCAGGGCTGCTTGGTCACACTGAGCCCCATGCATGCTGGGCAGGGCGCTGGGTGGACGCCCAGTGGGGCGGATGTGATCAGCAAGGCTGAGATATTTATCTCACTGTGGAGTCCCCAGGCCTTGAGCTCCGGAGCTGGCAGCATTGGGACTCTTGACACTGCAGGAGAATGGCTGAATCTCCCCCTGATGAGTCTCTACATCTACGGGACACACACCCCAGCTCTGCTCCTCCTTCTGGGAGAACACAGGCTAATTGCCAGGCCGACATGTCCCCTTTAAAAGGGACAGCTCCAGTGGGGAGAAAGGGACATGTTAACGGGGGCTGGCCGCTGGGGAAGGGAGCTAACACCTCGCAGACAGGATGAGGCAATGAAGCAGAATGTGCACCTGGGCCCCCTCGCTAAATGGTGGCCCTGCAAAGCCAGACAGTTCCAGTGTGGGTTGGGGGTTCACCCCCTGCTTCTCCCAGCCCTGGTGCCGTCCCTGCAGGGAGGGAGGGCTCTGCAGGTAATCAGTGCCATCCAATGGGAAACCCCTGTGTGGCAGGTGGGATTTCAAGGCTACCGGACTGTACTGGCTCCCAACTTGCAGCTGAGCTTATGATGTCACAGGGTGCCCTGCAAGCTCCTCCATGCCTTAAGTTTCCACGGCTACGCTGCCTTCCCTACAGCCCTTTCGGCTGTGGTTTGTATACTCTGGCGTGGTTGCACCATAGAATATTAGCAGTGAGGATTTGTATATCCAGGCTGCAGACCTCGCTCCATTGAGTCCAGCAGTCTGTGTTTGATGGTCATCCGTCCCTCCCACAAAGCGCTTGGCTGTTTGGGCCACATTGCAGCTCTGGGAGAAAATTCCTTCCTGCCCCCCAAAAGAAATGAAATCCTGAAGCATGAGCATTGATTACTCCTAACCTATCCAAATGGTGGAGGAGGGAGCCACAGAGTTTGGATCTGAATATTGGGTTCTTTGATTCAGGCCCTTAGCTAATTAATATTGATTATGAAATGGTCCAGGTCCTGGTAAAGCCATTAACCCGGAGCAGGAAAGCAGCACACTCTGTTGCCATAGTCCAGCAGCAGACCCAGAGCCTGGTGTGGCTTTGTGCTCCTGGGAGCCTGCACCTTGTTTCATGGGTGCATTGGGGAGCTCGCTGGGGAGAGGGAAGGTACTGGCAGGTAGCTGCAGTCGCCCGAGTGCCTGGATTCCTGTGTGACTATTTACCCCTCTGTTCTGGCAGCCAAAGCGCCTCATTTCTCCCGTCTGGGCGACGTGGAGGTCAACGCCGGGCAGAACGCCACCTTCCAGTGCGTGGCAGCCGGGAAGGCGTTAGAGGCGGAGAGGTTCCTCATGCAGGTAACTGAGGGGTGGGGGTGGGGGGGTCTCCTCTGCCAGTGTAGAGCCTTTTGCTGGCTCCACCGCACCCCCCGGAACTCCCTGAGATGGAGTCGGCTCGTTCCCCACCTCACTGCCGCACGGTGCCCTGGACTGACGGCTGTGGGGCTGTGACTGGCTCAGCACTCGGGGGGCAGGGCTGCACGCTCCACTCTGGAGCACAGGGAGGGGGAAGGAAGTGAACAGTGAGGGATGGGGGTGGGGGGCCCTCCCCCTATTTGCCATGGAAATCCCATTGGAAGATCAAAAACTACAGATGAGGGCGAGTCCCCCGCCCGTAACCAGCCCTTCCTCAGAGGCCCAGCCTGCCGCCCTCTCCCAGGCAAAGCGCCCTTTGCGCCCGGGACTGGACCCCCAGGTAGGAGTGGGAGATGTGGGCCGATATAGTCCCAGGCCCATACCCACGCCCCTTCCCCTGCAGGACACCGCACTGGTGGTGCTGCAGTGCCGTTCCCAGCTGTTCCTTCGGGGGGGGGGGAGGGGGCAGTGCGCTCCCACCTGGAGCGAAGCCCCGAGCTGCTCCCCATGACCCCTGTGGCTGTGCAGGGAGCAGCCCTGAGGGGGCTCTGGATGGCTCAGCAGGCGAGGCGTTCAGGGAGAAGCCAGTGGGGAGAAACGGGATTCTCCGTCAGACCCAGAGGGGATCACCCCTCCTGCCTGGGCAGCGGTGGGGAGCAAGCACAGGAGGGCTGGGCAGCATGAGTTGTCTGGGGATCCCCCCAACGTCCTCTCTCTCTGGCTGGCAGAGGCAGAACGGAGCCGTCGCCCCAGCCGCCTCAGTGAAGCACATCAGCCATAGAAGGTTCCTGGCTACCTTCCAGCTGGACGAGGTCTCCAAGGGGGAGCAGGATCTTTACCGCTGCGTCAGCCAGTCCGTGCGGGGCTCCGGCGTCTCCAACTTTGCCGAGCTGATTGTGAAAGGTGAGGGTGACGCTCGCTGACACTCGAGGAGGGGCCTGGAGCGGAGGAACTCAAAGGGTGTTACAAAGCTGTCATGTGAACTCAGGCCGTTAACTAACATGATGCTAAACGTGACCGGCCAAGTCACGTTTAAAAGGTATTCGCTGATTATGGTGGACCCTCTGCTCTGCTCCCCGGCCAGGGTTAACCATGGCCACCACATTACTGTCCTTGTCTACATGCAGGGCACAATCATGTCTGATGTGGTGTTAGCTAACCTGTGGGAGTTACCATGACCTGTTCGCAGTGTGGACGTGGCCTGCCATCTTCTCTCTGCGATTCATCCCGGACTGCTTGGCACAAACTCGAGCCAACATTCTCAGAAGTGGCAGCTGACTCTGGGCCCTTCTGTTTCCCGGGGCTCAAGGCCTGCTTTTCCGAGGCACTGAGCACCTGCAAATCCAGGGGCAGTCAGTGGGACTTGGCACTTCTGAAACCAGGTCTGAGGTGTCTTGCTGACAACTTCCCAGGGGGTTGATTTTGGTCCACTGTATTCTAATTCTATGCTAATGACAGAGGCGTAGTGAGCGCCCTCCGTACCCTCCGACTGGAGGGGGCCCCGCAAGGAAGGGGGGCCCCTAAAAGTGGCAAAATAAATACTGCATTCCAGTTTCTGCATTGTAAGGGGTCCCGCCTGGACATATGTTCGGAGGGGGCCACCATTCGGAGGGGGCCACGTTCTTTGTTGCTACGGCCCTGGCTAACGACCTTCCCTTTGCTCAGGGCTTCTCACTGATGTAGAGTGAGATAGTGCTTCATCCTGAAGGATCCCAACCTGCTGGAGCTGTATGAACCCAGTCAAGTCAATAGGAGCCTTTCCTTGATTTGACTGGGCACTGGAACACGTTATATGCATCTCTTCTCCCTACCCATCACTGACATGCGTCTGCCTCTGGGGTGGAGCGCTGCAGCTGTTCGGCAGGGCACTCCAGTACTGTGTGGCCTGTGTATTGCGTCATGTGCTGTTAGCTCGACACAAATCAAGGGCGATGTAAGGACTTAGGAACATAGGAACTGCCAGATTGAATCGGGCCCAACATCTATCTAGCCCAGTGACAGTGGCCAGCAGCAGCTGCTTCAGAGGAAGGTACAAGAAACCCTGCAGTAGGCCGTTGTGAGATAACCTGCTTCCTGAGGTTTTTCCCCCTAACCTCTAGTAGTAGACGTTAGCTTATGCCCTTAAGCATGAACTCTTAGTTATTTGTTAAATTTGTAATATTATTAGGGGTCTTTTTAAATCGCGGAGAAATCACACCTTTTTTGCGGGTTGGTCACTGCATGCATAGCAAATTTAGCGGATGTTATGTATGCTGTGACCAACCTGTGAAAAATGTGTGATTTTATTGTAGGGGGCTCGTGGTGTTGCCATCCTTACTTCTCCACTGCTGCTGGCGTTGCCTGAAGCTGGTGGCGGGAGAGCAGCAGCTGCTGTCTGGGCGCCCAGCTCTGAAGGCAGCGCTGCCGTCAGCAGCAGCATAGAAGTAAGGGTGGCCGTACCGTGCCGTTCTCCACTCTGCTTTCAGAGCTGGGTGGCCGGAGACCATATTTAATGGGGGAGACCATATTTCATAGTCCATGATGCGATTTTCCTGGCTGTGAATTTGATAGACCCCTAATTATTATAACTGATTGCCTTGCTATCTGGATACAGGTCCAGTCCCTTTTAAAATCCTGCCTCAATGCTATGTAGTAGCAATAGGTTCCACGGGCTAATTGTGCCATCTCTCAGTACCCAGTGGGAGAAAGGAGTTTTTTTGCTTAGCACAGTGGGACCTCACTAATTCTCACTGACTGGCTTTTGCGAGTCAGCGAACGCAGACAATTAAAAAGGAGGCAGAAGAATGCATCCTCCAAATGTACTGGGTTCGTTTATTTTGACGGTTGTGGCGAAGCGTTAATTATTGATGACAGAATTTCACAGCTCCGTGGCAACTGCTTGGAAGCATATTCTGTAAAAAAACACAATGAAGTTCTGGTCACATGAGACCTTGCTGCTGCCTGTGCTGTTAAACCTCGGAGGAGCGTGTGTGTGTGTGTGTGTGTGTGTGTGTGTGTGTGTGTGTGTGTGTGTGCACGCGCTTATGCATTCGTGGCTGCTTTATTTGTAGGTGTGAATTCTACAGAGTGCTGCTGTGTGCAGGACCGAATTGTGCTCTCGGTTCCAGCAGTATAAATCCCCTGATCTCACGCTGCTGCCACACACCAAAGACGATGACAGAGTAGACTTGCCTACGAGGAGAAATTTGCAACCATCAGGATTGCTAGCAATGGGCCAGGTTCTGCTCTTGTTTACAACAGAGTGAATCCGGAGTGAAGGCAGAGCGGCTGCTCTTAGAACCGAATTGGAGCCGGCATCCTTATTATGCCAGGGTCCTTTGAGCTAAATGGTAAAGAAGAAAGTCTGAATGTTAATTTAGTTCCTCTTTGTGTTCTGGCAGCACTAGAGTTCAGCTCCCCGTTGTGCTCGGGTACACACATGGCAGTAGGTGCTTCTTGGTCCAAACTGCTTCCAGTCTGAATAGATGAGACAGACTGAATGTGGGAGAAATGATTATTATCCCCTTGTTACAAATGGGGCACTGAGGCACGGCGAGGCTAAGTGGTTGTATCAAGGACACACAGGGAGTTGGTGGTAGATCAGGGAACGGCACCTGGGTTTCCTGAGTCCTAGGACAGCACTTCAAACCACTAGGTGTACAGTGGCTCTCCAGGGTACAAGCATCAGTAAAGCAGAAGGGGAACGTTCCATTCACCCCCTCCCGCCTTTATCTTTCTCCAGAGCCCCCCACGCCCATCGCTCCCCCCCAGCTGCTCCGAGCAGGCTCCACCTACCTGATCATCCAGCTCAACACCAACTCCATCATCGGCGACGGCCCCATTGTGCGCAAGGAGATCGAGTATCGCTTGACCTCGGGGCCCTGGTCGGAGGTCCACGCCGTCAACATGCAGACCTACAAGCTGTGGCACCTGGATCCCGACACGGAGTACGAGATCAGCGTGCTGCTCACGCGGCCGGGGGACGGAGGGACTGGCAAGCCGGGGCCGCCCCTCATAAGCAGGACCAAATGCGCAGGTAGGCACCCGCCTTAACGTGGGAGGCTCCAGGCTATTGGCTGGTCCTTGATTGACAAGGATCTGCCTGGGTATCCATTGGGTGTGGTGTAAAACCTGGGCACAATATTTTCTGGGCTGGTGACGGTCTCTTTGGTTCTTCCAAAGTCCTGGTCAGGGATATGGAGGGGATGTTTCCCAGGACATTGTGCTTTTCCTAGTCATCCAGCGGCCCTGAACTGCCCCCCCGTCCCGCTCGCCATTGGTATTTTGGGGCTTGTCTACACTGGTAGAAGGGTAGTTAAACCACTGTAGTTACACCAGGATAACTCCCCATGCGGCCAGTCTTATTCCGGTAAGTTTAAACCACTTCCAAAGCGGCATAAGCTCAACTGGAAAAAGGGCCCTCTTATACTGGAATGAGTGTCCATGCGGGGGGTGGAGGGGTTCTGCTTTTTACTTCACACAAAGCCTAGGAACGGGGATGTGGTCTAGTGATTACAGGAGGAAATGGAAGAGCAGGACTCCTGGGTTGTGTTCCCAGCGCTAAGACAGGAGCGGGGTCTAGTAGTTAGAGCAGGAGACTGGGGGTCAGGACTCCTGGGTTGTGTTCCCAGCGCTAAGACGGGAGCGGGGTCTAGTAGTTAGAGCAGGAGACTGGGGGTCAGGACTCCTGGGTTGTGTTCCCAGCGCTAAGACGGGAGCGGGGTCTAGTAGTTAGAGCAGGAGACTGGGGGTCAGGACTCCTGGGTTGTGTTCCCAGCGCTAAGACGGGAGCGGGGTCTAGTAGTTAGAGCTGGGGATGGGGAATTCAGGACTCCTGGGTTGTGTTCCCAGCTCTAAGACGGGAGTGGGGTCTAGTAGTTAGAGCTGGGGATGGGGAGTTCAGGACTCCTGGGTTGTGTTCCCAGCTCTAAGACGGGAGCGGGGTCTAGTAGTTAGAGCAGGAGACTGGGGGTCAGGACTCCTGGGTTGTGTTCCCAGCTCTAAGAAGGGAGTGGGGTCTAGTAGTTAGAGCTGGGGATGGGGAGTTCAGGACTCCTGGGTTTGTTTCCCAGCTCTACCACTGACTCCCTAAGTGACCTCAGGCAATCCACTTAGCCTTCCCGTGTTCGTTAAAGCTGAGAAGTTGTGGCCAAGGGCCCTATGTCCTTGACTGTTTCCTACGGTGAAGACTTTGCAGCTCTTGTTATGGCGTTATCGGTTTGCAATCAGACAGTATTAACCACCAACCCAGGCCGAAAGAAAATCGAAGCGCCCCAAAGAAAACCCTCCTGGCACAGGAGCCGGCTCTGCAGCCTGGATTTACTGTTTAATACACTCACAGGGGCCGCAGTAAACTGACAAATGATTGTTGCTTCAGCAACTGGGTAAAGCAACAGTCAGAGCTCGCTGGCAGCGGGAGGATTAATAACAGCCCAGAACAATGAGGTTTCGCGCCCGCCATAACTCAGCTCCAGAGGAGCGGTTTCTTAGAGGCAGGCTGGTAGAGCAGTCGCGGAGGTGCCGAGTGGGTTAAGAGGCAGGGGAGGACCTTGTGTGAGCAAAGCGCTGGGGCTGGGGCGGCTTTCTGGGCTGGGCGGGGGACAAAGGAAGCACAGAGGGGCTTCAGCTAGCTCGTGGCCCCACTGCTCTAGGCACATACCAAATGAGCAGCCCCGCCCCAAAGAGCTTGCAGGCTGAGAGATGGGACCATACTGGTGGGTGGGGGGAGATGAGCTAACAAGAAGCCCAAGGGAGTTGGGAGCTTTTCTGAGGTCTGGCAACATTTGGGTGCCTTCATCCTGTGAGACCTTCCTGCTTCCACCTTCTTTCTGGCGGGGACGCGAAGAGGAGCCCCAGAAAAGTCTCGCAATCTTTCCAGCCCCAACAAAATGAGGTGTTGCGGATAAAGGACACCTTCACTGACTTCCATAGGAGCTGGGGTCCCCGGGTGGAGATGTGGAGCCGGATCCCATCCTTAGACACCATGTGGCTGATGTACGCGGCCGGTGCACAGCAAATAACAATGAACACTTGCCAGATGGTGCTTATATAGCCCCATCATCACAGCCTGTGAGCACCTCTCACCACCCCCAAGACCCCAGTGTAAGTGACTTGCCCAGAGTCAGACGCAGGAAGTCTGTGGCAGAGCTAGCCCAGAGCACCAGAGTTGTAGAGTGGTGCTTTAACCACAAGCCCATCCTTCCTCAAGTGGCGGCTTCTAGCTGACCTGGACTCCAACCCTGTGGAAACATGTTCCATCACAAGGGTGGCCAGCTGTCCGGTTTTCGAAAAGGGGACCTGATGATGATGTCCGGTCAGATCTACCGACTGGGCACCCAATGTCTGGTTACTGCAGGCGGAAGGTGCCAGGCCCTACTCATCTGGGGCCGCCTCCTACCTGCGTCGGGTGGCAGCTCCACAAGTGAGTCCCTCCCAACCCATGCAGGGGGGCAGTGAGAGGGGAAGAGCAGCGAGCGACGGGGGGAGGGGAAAAGAGGAGCGAATGGGGGGGCCTCGGGGGAAGAGGCTGGGCAGAGGTGAGGCCTGGGGGGGACAAGGCGGGGCAGGGGTAGGGCCTCTGGAGTGTCTGGTTTTTATATATTACGAAGTTGGCAACCCTAAAGGGTCCCTTGAGATCATTGCGACGGACACGCTGCGTCAGCAGATGCTTCCTGAGGCTGTTGCCTTCTCAAGCTCCAGAATGCACCGCGCCCTCCGGGTGGGAATCGCTGGCAGTGCAAGTCCAGGACCCGTTGGCTGCATGTGCTCGCAGAACTTCAAAGGGCAGCTGCCTTGAGCTGCCACAGATCTGCCGCTAATTGGCTTTTGAGCAACGGCATCCTGCGGCATTGGGTCTGCTCTATTGTTCCTTCGCGGCGAGCCTTTCATGAGGGTTGGCTGGGTTGTCACTGGAGGAGCGTGACTCCAGTCCCTCGCAAACTGGTGCACAATTCGCTGGATTGCAGCGGCAGAGACCAGCCTGAATTTGTTCCAGGGCAGCACCTGGGATTTCCTCCCCCTCGCCTGGCAGAGGCCCAGACTTTGTTAGCAAACAGTCCCCCGGCCCTGACCCTCTCCGTCTCCTTGATCCGAGATCAAATGCAGGGAGCTCGCTTGCCTGGCTGGTAGCTCAGCAGACCTAGTGAACAAACATGTGCCGCGAGAGAGCTTGCTAACGAAGCCTGCACTCTAATCAGACTTGTTAAAGGCTGGCGGGGTGCACTGGGTAGGTCTGAACCTTAAAGCACAGCAAATGTACAGGGCTGATCCAGACCCAGGGGCATTGTTCGGTGGGTTAGTAAGTACAGCACCCAGCAGCTGCCTGCAGGACACTTGATACACAGGCAGTGTGGATCCGTGAACTCCCTATAATGGGAAGCACAATCTGTGTCGAGCACCGCTCCTTAGAGATGGGTGACACACAGAAGCCTCTAGATCAGGGATGGGAATGAGCCCGACCCCGACTTGGATCAGAACCTCCCCAAACTTCCTGCAACCCGGTGGAGAGGAAGGTGGGCTTTGTGTCTCAGACTCAGCACTGGGAGGAGATCTGGGCTTGCTTTTGAAACGATACCACCGGTGCAGGCATCACTGGGCCATGATTGACCTGACGATGGGGGGTTGGCCATGAAGATGCAAGTGGGGACACTCTCCAGTCCTTTCAGTCCAGCTTGCGGGAGGAAGGTCAGCTGCACAGGCGTCAGCTGTGTAAAAATGAGGGTGGGCGACTCCCTTGCCCCGAGGCGATGTGCCCCTTTCTCTGACTTTCAGGCTGGATACGTGGGGGGAGCTCCCTTCATTCTCCTGTGCTTGGTTTTAAGCAGACTGCGGGTTTTATAACATTTGCTTACAAACTCATCAAAATATTTGCCCTGATGGCTAACCCCATTTTAAAGCAGGAGAAAATCTGGATGGCTGTGTTTCGGAATGGCCCGGGTGGCTGTGTTTCGGAACAGACTGTGTAATTGTGTGACCGATGACAACACTGTGTACTGTGCCTGTTGAGAAATAATGAGCTGTACTCTTCGGTAGCACCGTCCTTCTGCTCTGGCCCATCTCTGATTATGCAGATAGGATAAACAGGAGCACTAAGAAGTTGAGTGACATGACCAAGGTTATGCAGTGAGTCAGTGGCAGAGCTAAGAATAGGCCACCCCCCCCCCGCCCCCGGTCTCTTGACTCCCAGGGGGGCTGCTTTCTTTTGCCTTCCTCTGCAACATCAGCTATGGGTTGCTGCCAGAGGCAGGATATCGGAGCATATGGAGCAGTGGTGTGACCCAGCATTGCAAGGCCTGGACCTACTTCAGCTTCCCACGTACAGATGATGTCACAAGTGATACCACTTCAACAACAGGCGTTCTGCCTGGTGGTGGCTCCGAAACCCATTCCCCCCTGGGTTTCACAGTCAGCGAGGGGAAAAATGCTTCTGCCCCATGGGAACATTCAGAAGGAGGCGGCCCTTGTTTTAAAGACCTCCCCCCTGTTGGTTGCCTTGACAGCGGGTTGCATGAGGTCACAGACGACGGGAGGTGTTCTAGGGCTGGCGTTTCAGATACTCCATGGCAACAGACTTCCTTGGTGTGCTGGGGATTCAACTGCTCAGTAATTGAACAAAGTCAAAGGGAACAAGCTGACATTAAGGAGGAACACGACTGTTGCATGTCTGGTCCCCTTGAAACAGCTGCTTTTACGAGATGATCCATAGCAGCCGTTTGTTGGGAAGCGATTGCAGGCTGACAACGAGGGAGGCACGGACCGTGTTCTCCAGGTTTGTTCCGTTCCCCCCCACACCTCCACCCTCTGTCGGTTGAGGTGAACTGGAGCCTATAAATTAAACACACCTGAACGCTCGGGCTCCTTGCGCTGGGGAAGTAATGGGAGCACTTAACCTTTCTGGGAATGAGCTTGTTTTTGAGCTGGCAGATCCTGAATGTTATTTACCAAGCGATGTTGTAGGCGTCCTTGTCACGTCTCCGCGCGCACGGGAATGGGGGGTTGTGAAGGAGGCTCAGTTGCTGCTGACTTCAGGCCCCAAAGAAAACGGTTGGCTGGTGTTACATGTCTTAGGTGAGCGCACATGGAAGATGTAAGAATCATAGAATCTCAGGGTTGGAAGAGACCTCAGGAGGTCATCTAGTCCAACCCCCTGCTCAGAGCAGGCCCAACACCAACTAAATCATCCCAGCCAGGGCTTTGTCAAGCCTGACCTTAAAAACCTCTAAGGAAGGAGATTCCACCACCTCCCTGGGTAACCCATTCCAGTGCTTCACCACCCTCCTGGTGAAATAGTGTTTCCTAATATCCAACCTAGACCTCCTCCACTGCAACTTGAGACCATTACTCCTTGTTCTGTCATCAGGTACCACTGAGAACAGCCGAGCTCCATCCTCGTTGGAACTCCCCTTCAGATAGTTGAAGGCTGCTATCAAATCCCCCCTCCTTCTTCTCTTCTACAGACTAAATAACCCCAGTTCCCTCAGCCTCTCCTCATAAGTCATGTGCCCCAGCCTCCTAATCATTTTCATTGCCCTCCACTGGACTCTCTCCAATTTGTTCACATCCTTTCTGTAGTGGAGGGACCAAAACCGGATGCAATATACTCTAGGTGTGGCCTCACCAGTGCTGAATAGAGGGGAATAATCACTTCCCTCGATCTGCTGGCAACGCTCCTACTAATGCAGCCCAATATGCCATTGGCCTTTTTGGCAATGAAGGCACACTGCTGACTCATATCCAGCTTCTCATCCACTGTAATCCCCAGGTCCTTTTCTGTAGAACTGCTGCTTAGCCAGTCGGTCCCCAGCCTGTAGCAGTGCATGAGATTCTTCTGGCCTAAGTGCAGGTCTCTGCACTTGTCCTTGTTTAACCTCATCAGATTTCTTTTGGGCCAATCCTCCAATTTGTCTAGGTCCCTCTGGACCCTGTCTCTACCCTCCAGCGTATCTACCTCTCCCCCCAGCTTAGTGTCATCTGTGAATTTGCTGAGGGTGCAATCCATCCCATCATCCAGGTCATTGATAAAGATAATGAACAAAACTGGCCCCAGGACCGACCCTTGGGGCACTCCGTTTGATACCGGCTGCCAACTAGACATGGAGCCGTTGATCACTACCCGTTGAGCCCGACAATCTAGCCAGCTTTCTATCCACCTTACAGTCTATTCATCCTATCCATACTTCTTTAACTTGCTGGCACTGACCTTCACCCCAAACTCTAATCACGACCTGAACTGCCTACTCTGGGTGCAAGCTAGCCGCTGCCTCAGTTTCCCCTCTCCTGACCTGGTTTGATTGCTGGCCTCTGGCTAAGTCATTAAAGGAAATGTCTGCCCCTCACAGAACAACCAAGTCCAAAATAGGCCCAAAACACAACGTCTTCCATGCCGGTCTCAGGCTGGCCCCAGGCCCTCCTCCCTGAGGGTCCATCTTCTCTCCTCAGCCCCTCCTGGGCTCATTGGAGGCTCCTGCAGTAAGTTCCAGCCTTCTATTGGAGTTTTCCCTTCACTCCAGCTCTCCAGGGGCTTCCGTCTTATCTCCGCCCCAGAAGGCCTAGTTTAGTAGGGTTACCATACGTCCGGTTTTTCCCGGACATGTCTGGCTTTTTGGTAATCAAACCCCCGTACGGGGGGAATTGCCGAAAAGCCGAACATGTCCGGGAAAATACCGGCCGGGCACTTCCCCTCCCGCGGCTGCTCTGCTCCTCCCCTGACTCTTTGGCTCTGTTTAAGAGCCGAGCTGCCCAAGCACTACTGGCTTCGGGCAGCCCCCATGCCTCCGGACCCTGCACCGCTGGAGCAGAGCAGCTGGAGCTCGGGAGGGGAAGTGCCTGGCCAGGGGTGCAGGGTCCAGAGGCATGGGGGCTGCCCGAGCGCTACCGGCTTCACGGTTTGCCGGGCAGCCTTCAGACCCTGCGCCCCCGGCTGGGCGCTTCCCCTCCCGGGCTCCAGCTGCGCTGGGGAAGCGCCGGCCGGGGGCGCAGGGTCTGGGGGCTGCCCGGCAAACTGTGAAGCCGGTAGCGCTTGGGCAGCCCTTTTCGCGTGGCTGGGAGGGAGGAGGGGGAGTTAGGACGGGGAAGGGGCGGAGTTGGGGGTGGGAAAGGGGCGGGACCAGGGCCCCGTGGAGTGTCCTCTTTTTTTATTTTTTAAATATGGTAACCCTAAGTTTAGTCACATGCCCCATGTGGCATGCAACGTTGGTCATTTTCTCCACCTGGGGAGGCAAGCGAAGCGTGTGGGGTTGAACTCCTCACCCCATAAAAGGCCGGTCACCCTGCGATACAGAGACTCAGAAAATCCCCAACTGGGACAAGTCCCATCAGCAGGCCCTGAACCTGGATGTCTCATTCTGAAACCAAGAGCTGGAGGTAAAGGACTACATCTGCTAGCTGTAGTCTACTTATCTACTGTTTTTGTGGACCAGCCACTAGAGGGGGACACAGAGGTGCAGCTTGGTAATGTAGGCCACACATGGAAAGCCCTGCTCCGTGGGTTCTCAGCTTGGAGGGTCATGGCCTGGCTTCCCGAGGGATCATGACTGCTTTCCCTCTCTTTTTGGCTAGGGCTGTGGCATGTTTTTCTCTTGTGAACCACTCTTTGGGTCTATGGAATAATCACCGTTACAGCTGGGACTTTCAAAGCCGCCTAGACGACTCAGACGTATCCAAGGCAGCTTTGGAGATGCCCCATTGGGTCAGAGCAGGCTCCAGCTAGACACGTTCCATAACCCCACCAGAGACAGTTATGGAATAACCTGCCCACCGGGGAAGTTCCCTCCCGGCCCCAGGTGGTTAGTGACTGTGCAGGTGGGTAAGAGTGTGGTCATGGGGAGCTGCCCACGGGAGCAGGCAGGGAGCAGAGGGGAAGTCGCCTATCCACCCTCTCGAACAGTCGGTCTTCACTGCAGAGTAGCCCAGCAGGTTCACACTTCGGTGTTGCCCTGTAGCCCCCTTGCTGTCCACACACAAACCCCTCTCACCGAGGTTAGTGGTGCTTTCAGCCTGGGCTAGCTGGCTAAATCCTGGGCTCTGTTTCCACTCAGGCTGATAACCTGCCTGTTTTGCAGTGCGGACACAGGCTAAACCTCTCAAGGGCTGAAAGGCCTCCAGTGCCTTCCCACAATTCCCCCCGTGTGCCCGGATGGACAGATAAGTTCCCCCACCATTCCTTGGGAAAGGATCCTAGAGCAGCGCAGCTCACGGTGGCCCAGAGAACTGTGGGATGTGCCCCCGGGAGCCCTGGCGACACACAGGGGAGCGCGGCACCTACGGACACTGCAAAGCCTGTGTGTGTCCCTAGCGCTTCTGGGGGCCCACCCTGGGGCTGTTCGTAACTGGGCCAGGCTAGCCCGGGCGCTCAGACCCAGGTGCCGATCACCTGGGCTAGCCGACTCCCAGTGTGATCTGAAAGCCTCTCACCGAGCTCAGTGCTTTCTCGTCACCTGCAGCTGCTGCTTCAAGCCTTGACAACGGCACTCGCTGGTCAGTGGTGTCCAGATCTGCTACTCTTGTGACGTGAGGATAGGCAGTGGTGGGCCAGAGGAGACGGCCCAGCAGTGTCACGCCATGTCCTGCCCCAAGACCTGTCTGGGAGGCGGCCAGGGTTGTGCCATGGGGGCGGGGTAGCTGTGGGTTATTTTGCTCAGGAGGGGGTGGGAGTGGAGGTCAGACAGGGGTTTGCTAGATCTGTAGGGTCCAGTGTTGGCTTCCTGAGTTCTGGCCAAACGACTGTCAGACTAAGCGTGGGCACCTCTCTTCCAAGGGTCACTAGCTTCATCTCTCTGGGAGTCTCTCACGGACCGCGAGAGGCAGAGATTAATAGATTCCAAGGCCAGAAGGGTCAACTGTGATCACCTAGGCTGACCTCCTGCGTTACACAGGCCATGGGCCGACCCTGCATTCATTCCTGACTGAACTAGAGCAGATCTGGGAGAGAAACATCCGGCCTTGACTTAACCATTGCCAGGGACAGAGAATCCACCACAGCGATGGCTCAGATCCCGTGTCCCTTGTGTGGCTGGGCCGGAGAATGGGGGTGGCTGACACCTGACATCACATGCGATGCTGCCCTCACTCCACTGAGGGGATGCAAAGTGCCTTGATCAGTGCATGGTCCAGGATTGTTTGTATTCCCCCCCAGCTCAGTGGCCTCTAAATTTAAGCTGACCCCACGCGACCCAGCTACCATTATGCCTTGATAGTGCAGGCGTCTCTCCTCCCTCCAGCTATGGGGCCTACGCAGCCGATACACAAGGGAGCCCGGCTGTAATGGATCCATTCAGATGCTGCCAGCATGACCCATACGCTCCTCGTTCTTGAGCAAACCCCGTTCTTGATTTCCTCCCGTCAGCTCCTTCCCACCTCGGCTAGTGTAAACGCAGCCTGGGCCAGGCACGGACGGCACCTCCCCTTCCCGCCGAGCCATCGCTGTCCGGGAGTGTCAAACCGGCCCCCCTGAGCTAATGCACAGGACAAGCCTATCGCTGCAGTGCCGCTGCCCGTTGAATGCCGGGATGCCTCGTTAGTCATCGTTAGGTGCTGCACAGCAGTGGCTAATGTCAGGAATGTTCCCTTGACTGCCAGCAAGCTCCCCACTTTACCGCCTCCTTCCATCGCTGATTGTGGGGTTAGCTACTAGGTGCTAATCGGGCAGCTGCCCTTTCTCCCTGGGCCTGGGCTGTGCCCCTTCAGATCCCACAGGCTTGGCAGGATGGGGCCGGGTCAGGACTTTAGATGGGAGCTGTAGGGAGCAGGGCAGGCGACTCATTCGGTGGCGCTTCTCTCTCAAGGAGAGTTGCTGCGGATGGATCTGTCCAGGCACATGCTCAGCTTGTCCGGATCTGTTTGCAGGGTCTGAACATGTAGTACTGAACCCAGTGTCCAAGCGCGGTTAAAGCGTGTTCTGCTGCTAACGGGGCCTTGGGCGCACTAGAATCCCAGGTCCTTGTGATGACTGTCGACACCGTGGCCCTGTTTAGAAGGGTTCGTGTCAAACTGTGTCCCGTAGCACGTAGTTAATTGCATTCCACCAGCCTCAATTCCCTCTGCCCTTCCCATTGGACGTGGGATTGTTCTGCACTTCCTGCTCTAAACTGGCCTTGCTGTGGATGATGAAGCAGCTGCTGCATTCCACCCCAGAGGTGGCTGCATTTCAATGACAGGTACCGATTCTTCTGTAATTCGCCAACCTTTCTGCGAAGCACTTTGCATGCTAAGCATGGTCCATCTCTTGGCAGCCCATGGAACCACTCGCCCAAGCCACTGGTGGAAAATGGGCCTCCTCCGAGACCCACTTGCCCCAGAGTCATTTCTGGGAAAGGGTAGCATCTGCCAGCGCATGCATGGAGTGCACTTGCCCGTCCTTTACCTAAGGCAGCCCCGGAGCGATGGGAGATTCCCAGCGCAGCTGCATGCCACCAGCCATGATTGACACTCTTCGTACAGGAACGCCTGCGTGTAATACAGCTGTAGTAGCGACTGTAAACCCAGGCGGCTCCGCGCTGGCACTAATTGTATGGATATATTCAGCACTATTAATGCCTGCAGACATCCTTGTTAGCTGATCTCTCGCTAAAACACTCATGGAATCTGCTTACATTGGCCTGGGGGTGCCAGGCTGTCTGTTTCCCACCGATCATTTGAATACACTGAAATAAAAAGGAGATTGACGCTTAAAGTCTGGCTTTCCGTCAGCGCTGTTTGCTGCTCTCCTGGCAGAGAGGGCTAAGGGTGGTGCACTGGGAGTGGCTCATGCCTAGCAGAGCGGCAACTTATTCTCAATGTGAGATACGAGTCACAGGGGCCTCTCTGCTTTCCTCTTCATGCCTCCCTTAAGCCCCCAGCTCCCCCCTCTTCTCCCAGGTGGGGCTGTGGCACATTGTATCGGCTCTCATTTCAGGGGCATCAGTTCTCTCCTCCATCCCTGTCTCATGGGGCTCAGCTCTGGGGTGACACCCCAACCACCAGAAGGTGTCAGGGGTCTCCAAATCGGGGTGGTTAGCTCTGGGAGGTTAAAAGATCTCACCAGGGCTGGAGCCATGTTCCTGTCATACATCTAAGGTTTGGAGGAGGTTAGCCCTGGACAGGGCAGAGTGGGCACATCTTCTAAGCTGTGCAGAAGCACCTGCCCTGCAGCTAACAGAGCTGTCTGAGAGCCCGTTCACCATGCCGTCCACATCCCCCTACGCCGTCCCCAAAGGAAATCCCACCCAGCATTGCGCTCATCAGGCAGTGGGCATGATGCTATCGTGTGAGCCAGAGGTGCTTGAGGCCTGCATTCTCAGGGTGATGTTCTCCCTCTCCCGTGGTCAGGACGTCTGAGCGACGTGTTTCCTCCCTTGCCACATCTGCCTTGGGTCTTACAGAAGATTTGACAGAACAAGGGATGAGTCATCCTGATCGCCCCCTATTGGCCCAGAGAGTTTTGGTTCCTGAATCTCTCTTTCTAGTGTCATGTCACCTTCCGATCAGCATCTAGTCCTTTCCCAATCCCTTGACCCGGGAGGAGGACAGGATCGAGTCCTGCACTTAGGACGGAAGAAACCCATGCACTGCTACAGGCTGGGGTCTGACTGGCTAAGTGACAGTTCTGCAGAAAAGGACCTAGGGATTACAGTGGATGAGAAGCTGGATATGAGTCAGCAGTGTACCCTTGTTGTCAAGAAGGCTAATGGCAAACTGGGCTGCATTAGTAGGAGCGTTGCCAGCAGATTGAGGGAAGTGATTATTCCCTCTATTCGGCATTGGTGAGGCCACATCTGGAGTACTGCGTCCAGTTTTGGACCCTCCACTACAGAAAGGATGTGGACAAATGATTAGGGGGCTGGAGCACATGACTTATGAGGAGAGGCTGAGGGAACTGGGCTTGTTTAGTCTGCAGAAGAGAAGAATGAGGGGGGATTTGCTAACAGCCTTCAAGTACCTGAAGGGAGGTTCCAAAGAGGATGGATCTAGACTGTTCTCAGTGGTACCAGATGACAGAACAAGGAGTAATGGTCTCAAGTTGCAGTGGGGGAGGTCTAGGTTGGATATTAGGAAACACTATTTCACTAGGAGGGTGGTGAAGGACTGGAATGAGTTATCTAGGGAGGTGGTGGAAAATCCGTCCATACAGGTTTTTAAGGCCCGGCTTGTCACAGCCTGGCTGGGATGATTTAGTTGGTGTTGGTCCTGCTTTGAGCAGGGGTTGGAACTAGATACCTCCTGAGGTCTCTTCCAATCCTAATCTTCTGTGATTCTATGATTCTAAGTATCTTACCTCTGGATCACTCATCTCATGGCTTGTTTTTTTGGATGGGCACCAGCCCCAGAATGTTCCTGCTTGGAAGCCGTACAAACCATCCTCAATATTAGCAGAAATGGATATGCCACTAGAATATGCTACTCAGCCAAACAGAAGCGTTTTTCCATATGGACACAGCAGAGACATGTATCTCCTGAATGAGCAGATATTCCCCTTATTTTGGACTATCTTCTTTCTCTCAGAATGGCTGGGTTTTGCCTCAGTTCCATACGAGTCCACCTGGCAGCAATCAGTGTGTGCCGTCCACCATCAGACGGTTATTCAATTTTCACTCTCACCTGTTGACTAACAGATTCTTGAAGGGCCTAATCAAAACCTTCCCACCAGTGAGGAAACCTATTCTTCACTGGGACTTCAACCTTGTCCTTTCAGCACTCTCTAAGCCTCCTTTCGAGCCATTAGCTACATGTTGGGTATCTCACTGATCAATGAAAGGTGCATTCTTTGTGGCCATCACCTCAGCCAGAAGGGTGGGTGAGCTCGGAGCTCTGATGGTGGCTCTGCCATACACTAAGGTTTCTTTATGACTTCATCTGAAATTCACCCCCAAAGTGGTTTTGGAATTGCACATCCACTTGCCTGTGTTTTTTCCGAAACGGCACACAGCTGAGGAGGAGAGGAGGCTGCATTCCTTTGACATGCAACGTGCTCTCTTCTCCTACGTACAAAGGACACAACCAATCAGAAAATCACCAAGACTGTTTCTTATTATAGAAGAATGAGTCCAAGGTCAAGCTAGATCCTCCTGGAGGATCTCTAAATGGATCTCAGACTGTATCCTGCTCTACCAAGTGTTGTATCTTCCTCCCCATCACGGGATGAGGGGCTCATTCTACAAGAGCACAAGCAACTTCATTGGCATCGCTTCAGGAAGTGCCTTTCCCTAACATTTGCAGGGCTACTATGTGGACTTCCATCCACAGGCTTATGAGACATCCTGCTCTAGTGCAGAACTCCTCCTCTGATGCATCCTTTAGGAAAGCGGTTCTCCAAACAGCTCGGCTGCCTACATCCTTGCGCCCTCCTCCTCCTCGTGCGCTACTTGTCAGTCACCCGCAGTGGCATACACATGGGGACCTGCACTCCAAGAAGAAGAGAAAGTTACTTACTTTATAGTTAGTGGATGTTCTTCGAGATGTTTGGCCCCTGTCTGTACTCCACTACTCACCCTCCTTCCCCTCTGCTTTGAATCTTTAGGATTTGCAGTAGAGAAGGAACTGGAGAGGCAGTCGATATGCTCCCCCTTTAATCCCTTGGTTAGAAACATGGCCACGGCACATGAGCAGACCAGTGGACACTGCTTGCAAGAATTCTCTGACTCCGGGTGCATGGAGCACATGCATATCCACAGTGGAATACAGATAGGGACCACACATCTCAAAGACCCTCCAGGGGCTTATATGAAAAATAACTTCCTCTTTTTGTGCTCTGCATGTAGGAATGTTTCAGCCAGAGAGAAATGAAGGCAGAAAGAGTAAAGTTTACGGGTGGTACCCATAGCTTTGAAAAGAACTGCACCACAACTGACAGCAAGCATTCCTCCGAGATCTGCATTCAGTTAGATAGAGCTAGTATCTGTATTTGTGCCATCTGGTGACTCCCAGCTGTGTTGCAATGGGCAAAGGATATACTCCTTCAGCGGGAGAAAGGAGCACTTCAGGCACTGGCTGCAAATCCCACAGGGGTGGGCAAGGAGATCTATTTGGGAGGTGAATGGCAATTGAATAGCAATACCTGGCACTTTGCTGGCCTCGTAAAGCACTTTATTAATGAACGAAGCCCCACAAACCCGCTGTCATTTTGCTGGGAGACAGGACAATGATTTGTTGTCCTGTTCCCTCGCAGCGTGGCAGCACAGTGTGATGTGATGACTCCGACCTCAATGTCCTGATGAAAGGTTTCCGCTTGTTTCACCTGCAGCTCTGCTCTGGGGGTGGTTATAATTTCTCCAATGCCTTTGCAGAGCACTGGTGACCCTTCCTTTAAATCGGTCAGGTCCTTAGGGTGACCTTGGTGTGAGAGCTTTGATAGGACGAATGCACTGCCCGGGCTGGGAGTTTAGCCTGGCTTGGAAGCCTGCCTTGTTAATGAGGGTAACTGACCTCAAGAGCAAACATCTTTCGGAAGCAGGGCAGTGCCGTTCTCTCGATGCAAACTCATGGGTTAGGGAAGATGTGGCAGCCGCTGCAGAAATAATCCCTCAAAGGCAATGTCCTTGTCCTAGAAGTGGCACTGAAGATATGTTAGGGAGGCATCAGGGGAAGATCTGTAGTGAAGTCTGTGTTGAACTTTTCCTTCTGTCTCACTCTTCAATGATGGCGTTGGAGACCTGAGTCTCATTTGGGCTGCTCTACACACTCACTTTAAGGCCCCTCTGCACGGCTAGTGCAGTATAAAGTAGCCTTAATGTAAATGAGAAGCGGGCCCGTAGTCTCCAGTTTCTTGCAGTAACAGTTCAAGAACAATTGAATTTTTGGTGACATTTTTTGTGTTGTTTTTCTAGCGAAAACCCACACAAACCTCACCCAGTTTGGAACTTGAGCCCCCAGCGTCTCACTCGGGCTGTGTTTCGCCTGCAGCTGCACAACCCCGAGTCCCCCCAGACTCCCAGTGCTAATTCACATGGCTGCCAGGGCCCATCAAAAGTGGTAGAAGGGCTTGCAGGAGAATAGAGACGAGGTAGAGCGTCTCAGATGTGAAATATAACAGATCGACAATCAGATATAATATGAACGAATAGTACATGAGCACCAGGTTAAAGGCTGTGTTGTAGGGTGGGTGCACAGTGGGGCAGAGTTAAGGTTATGGGGTCAGCCTTACATTTTGCATCATCTGACTCATGAGTGCTTAATTTGCATTAACACTGGGGGAGGTTGTGCCTTTTACTTAAATCTTAGGGATAGAGCTTGCAGAAATGGATTCCCTGGCTCCCCGGCTTATACCACCCACTGTTCAGTGTGTTACACGTCCCCCCCTTTGTGCCTGACCCACAGATAGGGTGACCAGATGTCCCGATTTTATAGGGACAGTCCCAATTTTTGGGTCTTTTTCTTATATAGGCTCCTATTACCCCCCACCCCCTGTCCCGATTTTTCACACTTGCTGTCTGGTCACCCTACCCACAGAGAATATGAACCAGGTACAGTTCCTGTTAGCAGGACGTAGGTTCAAGTTGTAGAGGTGCATGCTCTTAGCTCCACGGCTCAATCCCCAGAGCGAGCTGGATGCCAGCCTTCATGCTTCTGCCTTTGAATAGGGCTTATTACTGACTATGGTGGGAAGCGCGACTTGTTGACAAATCATACTCAAAGAGAGGCCATCAACAGTTTGCTGTCAAACAGAGAGGACGTGTCACGCGGGGCCCCACAGGGGTCTGTCCTGGGTCCGGTGCTAGTCAGTATTTTCCTGAACGACTTGGATGATGGAGTGGAGAGCATGCTTATAAAATTTGCAGGTGACTCCAAGCTGGGAGGGGTTGCAAGTACTTTGGAGGACAGGATTAGAATTCAACATGATCTTGATAACTTGGAGAATTGGTCTGAAACCAATAAGAAAAAAAGTCAGTAAAGACAAGGGCAAAGTACTACGTTTAGGAAGAAAAATATCAAATGCCTAGTGACAACGTGGGGAATAGCTGGCTAGGTGGTCGCACTGCTGAAAAGGATCTGGGGGGTCAGAGTCGATCACAAATTGAACATGAGCCAACAATGTGATACTGCTGCGAAAAAGGCAAAGGTCGTTCCGGGGTCTATCAACTGAAGTATCATGGGTAAGACAGAGGAGCTAATTTTTTCGCTCTGTTTGGCACCAGGGAGGCCTCAGCTGGAGTTCTGTGTTGTTTTGGGCACCGCACTTCAAGAAGGATGTGGCTAAATTAGAGTCCAGAGGAGAGTAACAAAAATGATGAGAGGTTTAGAAAACCTGACCCGTGAGGAGAAGTTGAAAGAATTGGGCATGTTAAGTCTAGAGAAGAGACGGCTGAGGGGAGAACCTGATAACTGTCTTCAAATATGTTAAAGGCGGTTATAAAAAGGAAGATGATGAATTGTTCTCCATGGCCACCGAGGGTAGGACGAGAAGGAATCAGCAAGGGAGATTTAGGTTGGATATTAGGAAAATCTTCCTAACTCTAAGGACAGTGAAGCAGTGAAACAAGTTACCTGGGAAGGTTTGGAGGTTGGACAAGCACCTGTCAGGCATGGTCTAGCCATACTTAATCCTGCCTCAGCGCTGGGGGCTGGACTAGACGACCTCTCGAGGTGCCTTCCAGCCCGACATTTCTCCGGTGACTGCGCGTAGTCTAATTTGAGCATTGAGATCGCTCAGAGCAACTGCCAGTGTTTGCCGGCTCCCACAGTGAGTGGTGAATGAGTCACAGTCCTCGAGAATGAGGATGGTGATAACACCCTTCTATCTAATGCTACCCATCATTCCTATTAATGGCCGTGTGGGGAGGTGACTCACCTGCTCCCTGTTGGGCTCCCCAGGGAGCATCGCCGGGTCCCTCCCCTGCATGGCTGTCTCTGACATGCGGTACAGGCAGGCCTTGTTCCTTGCTCGCCTGAGTTTCCACTTCCCCGGGGCTCAGTAACACCACGGGGCAGGTTCCTCTGCCTGGCTTTGATCAGGCCAGAAGTTTCCACCCCATGGAGGCTTTGCTGCTGTGGGTGCCCTATTGGGAATGATTCTGGGGTGACTTTAATGAGGTCTCCCCTGCAAAGCTGGAATTCATCGGTGCTGTTCAGAGGCTCTGTGCGCCAGGAGGCCCCTGGCACCTCCCACCCCTCGCGAAGTGGCAAGGCTCTCAGCTGATCCAAACAGGCCTGTGGCACAGTGAGGTTACCCCCTGGCCTGTGCCCTCTGCGGCCTCTTGCCATACAGCTTGGGGCTCACTCACCCCTGAAATGAGTTGGCCACGTTTCGGCACCAGTCCCTTGATGATTTGAGCTGCAAAGAGCAACTTTCAGCCGAGACAGGGGAGACTGCCGCTTGGCTCACCGGGTAGCTCCGATACCTACAGACTCCCAGAGCCCTGGGTTGGGTCCGGGCTCTGGTAGTCATAGAGCTGGGTGGGAAGTAAATCCAGACGCCCGAGGAACAGGGGTGAGGCTATTTCACCGGCGGAAGTTCATGTTCCATAACAACAACCAGCAACGCTGATCGGGCCAAATTCCTGCCTGGGGAAATCCCTTGGGAATGTGGCCGACTCAATCCCCCAGCAATCCTGCTGTTCCAGGTTGCAGCGACATTGGGAGCTGCCGCTGCCCCATTGCAGGACTGGAGAGGACCCGCAGCCCCATCCATGCTGCCCAGGAGATAGACTGCTGCTGCTTCCCTTATCTGTCTGAAGAATCCACTCCAGAGCAGCCGTGGGAGCCTCCCAGAGGCACATCGCAGGGCGATTATTGTATATCCAGGGTGCTTAGAGGCACTTGACCTTGGGCCCGTCTAGGCGGTCACCGGCCAGACGTGCTCTAATCCTTGGAATCACGCGCTGCCTCTACTGTGTCTTGTCACGCCAGCAAATCACGCCTCCCAAATGTGCCCTATAAATACATGAGCATCACCTGGCTCCTTCGAGGGTCTTAGATAATCCAGCTGCCTCTGCCCGTCATGCTGCTTGCGTGACTCCTGGAGAGGGAGCCTGGGCTTTCCCCAGGAGCAGGAGGAGGGGGGATAGGCAGTGATGACATAGTTCTTATTCGTTCTCTGGTCTCTAGACAGTCCTTGCCCTTTAAATGTCTCCCTGCCTGTCTTACAGTAAGTCATTTCTCCACTGGAATTCCTCCGGCAGGCTCAGATTTCCCTTGCAGGACAGGTGGGATTTTAAAGGGACTGTCTCTGTCTATGTAGACACATACGGACTCTTGCTTGGTATGCTGCACATACAGCCGGCATAGCAATGCCCTTGTTTGGGCCGTAAATTCAGAACCAAACGGGTGGCTTGAAATATCCAATTCGCAATGAACGCCCCATGCGTGAGCCGGTCTGCCAGGCCGAGCCTGTTCCTCAGGGCGACGCTGGGAGGTTTGTGCTGCACGTTGGCTTCATGGCAGCATGAGGCAGGGGGACGGTGTGTAGGAAAACTTCCTTGAGACACGTCCGTGCGTCGCCCTGCGTCCTGGCAGAGTGGGCTGCAGAACACAGCTCAGGAGTCATCATATCTCGAATGAGGCTCACCGCACCAAGGACGGTCTTGGCAGAATCAAGATGATTCCCAGGCACTGGGTTCCAGGTGTCACTAACCAGTTACGTTAGCATTCCAGGCGCCGGTTAACTAGACCGTACAGGGCCAGATCCAAATCCTCCATGAGAGCGTTTCCACTGACAGCGGGACAGTAATTCCCTTGCTCTGTGATATGATGCCTCTGTGGACTTCCAAACCCCTTGGCAGTAATGGAATAACTGTCCCCTGCCTGCAGTGAGCAGGTCCGGTCCCGTCCACCTGCCGGTTGAAGGTAGTTAGTTACTGCTGGAGCGCCTCCTTGTAGCCAGGCAAGGCATAACTGCTCTGTCCCTGTCTGGCACCTCTTGCCGATGGTTGCGCCGGCACTGCGGTGGTCTCTCTTCCCATAACTTGGCCCTCTGGCCAGGTCATGATTTAGTTAGTTAACCCCTTCTGGAGTAGCAGAGGCCAACAAATCAACAATCCAAAGGTCCTCACCTAAAGGTCTTCAGCCCCATCGCCGAGCCTTGTGGTCCTCATGCCCCTTTCTCAAGATTCTCCTTTGTCCTTGTCCCTTTTCCAGCTTCACACCACCATACCAGTGACTGGTAGGGGGACCCGGGCCCTCCCTCTATGCTGGGTTCTGGCCCAGGAACCAGCAGCCAAGGTCTGCTCAGTCCCACTCCTTGCTGCTGTCTCCCCCTTGTTTCAGGGCCGGGACTCTCAGGGCCGCCCCCTAACAAAATCCCAGCAAACAGGTATAAAGAACAACCCAATTCCACCCTCCGTGGGGATGATCTTATGTCCCTCTCAATTAAATGCCTCTCAGAGCTTGCTCTATAGAGGTCAAGTCCCTGCCCGTTTGCCAGGGTCTCCCACCAGTGCTGTTCTGTGCCACTCCTGGTTGCTTGCCAGCCTCCCCTATTCAGGTGAGGAGCCCAGGCCTTGCTGTCCTGCCGGGCTTCTTCCTCTCTAACCCCAGAGTGACTGCAGCCTCTCTCCCCGCAGCCCCCTTCTGCGCTAAACCTCCTGCCTTTATAACCACCGCCCAGCTCCTCCCCAGCTGGGCTTCCTCTCTACTGAAGCCTGGCTCTAAGTCCCTCTCAGGCCCGCATTAACGCTTTCCAATCCGTGTGTGTGTGTGTGTCTGTGTCTGTGTCTATGTCTGTCCAGGGGCGTTCTACGCTGCTACGATAAAGAACCTGTGTGCTTGCTGTTGGAAAAGCAGCGTGGCTCCTCATTAAATCAGACATCTGCTACCGACGCCAGTTGTGAGAACAGGTTAAACTTCTTCCCAACGACTCCGCTGAGTCTATGGCCTTTCGAGAGCCCGACGCCAGCCTGATAGAAAGGCGAGGGCCCTGGTCACACAGGCCTATTACGGGTATTGGTTGGGGCCTGCCTGGAAAGCCTTGTCTGTGTGCTTTCGTTCCCCACCCCCGGCCACGCTCAGTGAGTCCCTGGGATGGGCTTAGACCTCCTGAAAGAACACAGCCCCCAGGTGCCGGGGTGGAAGATCTTCAGGGGACCATAGCCCCAGAAAAGAGGAGGAGGAAGACACCATGCCCCACAGGGTTCACCTTCTCTGCAAATGGGATTGTGTGGGGCATGGTCAAATGGTCCTCCTTGATGACTGAGCCTGTAGGAGATGGTGAACCCCCTTGAGATGCCTGCTATAATAGGGTCCAGGGAACGTGGCCATTGATGGACGACCTGCAGAGGGCTTTGGGGTCTGGTTGGGCTGGGCTGGGCAGTTGATGTTTAGCCTCACCTGCCTCTCTCCAGTCTGGAAGGTTGCACTGGGATTCTCTAGTGGGAACTGGTTCTCTTGAGCGAACTTCCATACGGTCTGCCAGGGGCATCCTGGTCCTGATTCTCCTTCCCCCCGTGCAGCCATTATGCCAGCGCAGGGTGAGCATAGTGCATGAATGGTCTGATCCGGCAGCGTGTGACGCTCCCTTTGCACTGGTGTAAGTGATAGCCCAGTGGAGAATCAGGCCCAAAGAGAACAACCTGGCTGCTGGTATTTTGGCACGTCTCCTTCTGGTACGGAAATGCCAGAACAGCCAGTGGGTGCTTAGCTGCCTTCCTTGGTCGCCCTCCCTTGGAGGAACTCAAGGGGAGGGGATGGCAAAGACTCACGACCGGGGAGGCTGAGCATCCCCACATTTCCGATGCGGAAACTCAAAGGTGAAGCGAGGTGCCCAAAGTCACCTCACACAAGTTCCTTCTTATCTGTTTTAGCTCTTCATCTAGGGCCTGATTCTCGTTTATAGTAAGGCCCTTTACATCACTGTGGCAGTGTAAAGAGCCCTTAAATGGGTGTACGTTACGTTTACACCTGCTTTGTCTCCTTTAGGCTGCCCAGAGCGGTGTAAAGGGGCCTTAGTGCCAATGAGGTCCCGCAGAGCCCTCTGCTTTGCTAGACTTGGATCTTCCTGACCAGTTAGGCTGCCCGGTGGCCCGGCGCTCACTAGGATCAAAGCTGAGGTTCACCCCATTCATTTCCTTTGGGTCCTGCCGCTGATTTAGCCCCGTTGCCCTTCCCGGTGGATGGTTTTCCTCGTCTCACGCCTCTCTCCCTCTCTCCCTGCCAGAGCCCATGAGGGCCCCCAAAGGCCTGGCCTTCTCCGAGATCCAGTCCAGGCAGCTGACGCTGCAGTGGGAGCCGCTGGGCTACAACCTGACGCGTTGCCATACCTACACGGTCTCCCTCTGCTACCGCTACTTCGTGGGCACCAGCCACAACCAGACCTTCCGGGAGTGCATGAAGATGGAGCACAACGTCCACCGCTACACCATCAAGAACCTGCTGCCCTACAAGAACGTCCACGTGAAGCTCATCCTTTCCAACCCCGAGGGGCGCAAGGAAGGGAAGGAGATGATATTCCAGACGGACGAGGATGGTAAGTGCCAGCTGCTGCCCCTGTGCGCTGGGTCGCCCGCGGGTAAGCTGGTAAGCCCCAGCTTGGGGCAGGGCAGGAGAGCACCCGGAGAGGCCACTGAGGGATCCTTGCATAGCCCCTCTGTGCGGTAGAGAAGGTCTCTGAGCCAGCCCATGGAGGCGGGGAGTGTGGTGACTGGGGCAGTCCAGGGGACGGGCTCTGTGATATGTGCATAGGCCATGCAGTGGGGTTGTGGTCACTCTTCCAGTCCATAGTCTGGAGTAGCAGCTCCGAGGTTGGAGGTGTGCAGTGCGGTCCCATTCCCTGGCCCCAGCGTGTGGGCATGGACTTCAGCTCCCCAGGCCCATCCCAGACATAGCTAGGGTGACCAGACGTCCCGATAAAATCGGGACCGTCCCGATATTTAGGCATTTGTCCCGCGTCCCGATTGATCTTCGGTCGGGACGCTGCACTCCGCTTTTTTTTTTTTTTTTTCTCTGCCGGGCTGCCGGCAGCACTCAGCTGTTCTCGGCTTTTTTTTTTCTTCTCCTCTGACTGCTGGCAGCACTCAGCTGTTTTCTGTTGGTTTCTCTCCCCCCCCCTCCTAAAAACCAGAGGCTGAAGGTATGCATACCTAAGGAAGGGTGCATAATCTCCTTTGACTGCCCGCAGCCCTGGGCTGTTCTCAGCTCCCGCCCCCGACTGCCAGCAGCACTGGGTCACAGTAGGGAATTGGGAGAGGGAGCTGTTTGTGTCCTTACACCGGCAGCACTCGGTTTTTTGGGTTTTTTTGCTCCGCCAGTGACCCCCCCCCCCCCCCCTTGTGTCCCGATATTTTCTTCCTGTCATCTGGTCACCCTAGACATAGCCCAGGGACTCTCACGTATGCGGGTGATGTGAATTTCACCCGCAGTGAGCATGGCTGAGGGATGTTGCAAGCACAAAGGTCTGGAACGTTGGCAGAGGGGCACTGCTGGGAGTGGGCAGCTGCTCCGAGGAAAGGGGAGTTCTGGAGAAAACTCATTCCCAGCAGCAGGGGAGGGAAAGAACAGGGAACAGCTCGGGATGCAGGGTAAAGTGTTTTGAGAGACACACCTAGGGCCCTGGTGCCTGGGACTGTCGAAACACCAGAGGTGTTTGGGGAGGGATGGATAGCTAGATAGCGGGAGTGCATGGGGATGGATGGGTAGGGTATGCGTGGAGATAGCCAGAAGGACCATGCAATGGCAGGGAAAGTGAGATGGTAAAAGCGATGGAGGAAAAGAGGGACCAGGGAAAGCAAGAGGGGTCCTGAAATCCCAATGGAAAGCCACGTGTGTGCCCGGTCACTCCCGCTCCGGGCAGTGAGGGTAGGTGACAACTTCGTACTGTTGCCTCACCAGCTTTGAGTTTCCATAGTCCATGTGTGTCTCTTCCCCTGCACTGTCGCTCAGCAGAGCCCTCCCGTGGCGGGGGAAAGGGGCTCACTAGGGCGATTCCAGCACCGCTGTTCGGGAATTCAGCCCCACCGCCGGAAGTGGCTACCAGAAGAGGGGATTTGTTGATAAATTGGATGGTCGGAGGCTTGACCACACTTCTGTTAATTTTGAAATATATTCAGGAGACCAAATAACCAGCATCGGTCAGCTTGATTGCTCTAAGCCCAGTACAGGAGAGAGGTTGTATACAATACCGGTCTCTGCAAAGCCCTCTCGTGCAGCGTGGTCACACTCACCTGACAGAGCAGGTGCACCCTAAAGCCATCTTTTTATACCCTATCTGTTTACAGTTAAGAGGTACTATGTGTGTCATCTGAGGGGGAGGGGTAGTTCAGCGGTTTGAGCATTTGGCCTGCTAATCCCAGGGTTGTGAGTTCAATCCTTGAGGGGACCATTTAGGGTTCTGGGGCAAAAATCAGTACTTGGTCCTGCTAGTGAAGGCAGGAGGCTGGACTCAATGACCTTTCAAGGTCCCTTCCAGTTCTAGGAGATAGGATATCTCTATTATGATTAGAAACTAGATTTAACCAATCGGCTTTCTGCCTTGTTTTTCTGGTACCCCTTATCTCTCTAGTCTGAACACATGTGTTGCAGGTCCCCAGGGGCGTGAAGGCACCTGCTACGTCTGTACTAGGGTAGAACAATCATATACCTTGTCCTGTTCCCTGGGGATGTTCCAGTGCTGCCCTGTGAGAATAGCTCCCTTCCTCTCGCTGTGGTAAAATGATCATGTGTCCTGATCCTGATGGCTTAAGCCAAAGCTTACTTCAGCTAATGCAAGGTGTTATGGGACAGCTAGCTCAGGAGAACGGGATTATAGTAAAGGTATATGCCAAATTAAGCTATGTGACTGCTGTAATATGTGTGCTTAGTGCTATCTGTGCTTAATGCATTCTAACAGGCGTGTGGTGTGGATAATACCAGTTATTAATATACCATCGATAAGCTAGCCAGCTCAGACTGATTAGCAGGACTCGCACACACCCAAAACCACTGGCTCGAGCAGACCGCTCGGCCTCTCTCCTTCATTCGTCCCTCAGCCATCACCTCTCCCTGTGCAGTCTGTCTCTGTCTGGACTGAGCGCCGGATTGGGTCATTCCATGCTGGGCGGCACCCGATGCCCTGGCTGTTCTGATTTGTGTCTTTTCAATGGAAGGGCTCTAGTTCTGCTCCCAAGGGAAGGTAGTGGCCGGGTGGTAGGTAAAACGTACTGTGCAGGACAGAGCGCTGCTGAGTGAGCACCAAGTTATTCTGCCCGGTAGCGGGAGTGAGGTCGAAGAGGGGATCGCCTAGTTAGGTGCCTCACTACTGGGAGCAAGGTGGTGCTTAACCCTTCACAAGCCCATCCTCCAGCTACGTCCCGGCCCTTTTCCCTGCGTCCTCTTTCAGGTGAGGGAGCTGGCGCTCAGGGGGCGGGTGTCTGCCGTTCAGAGAAGAGGGCTACATCTCACACTTACCCTGACTTCTGCCAAGTGGTAATTTCCACCCGCACCTTGCGTAACCACCTTGTGCCCGGCCTTAGGACTGGCAGGACCAAGACAACCAGGCAGCGGTTTTCAATTCTCCATCAGAATTTCTAGTTTTGTTGCGTTTCTCCTTTGTCAACCAGATTGTCCTCAGCACCGAACATCCTTGGTCTTTGTTCTTCTTGTTGGGGAATTGAAGCCTAAAAGCAATCATAATAATTAAAATAATTAGTACCTTGCGTTTAGGCAGCCCCTTTCACCCGAGGCTCACAAACACTAATTAATTAAGCCCCCGTGAGGTAATTATTAACAGCAAGAAAGAGTCAGAGGTCAGCCTGCCTCAGTTATTGGCTTTGTTTAGCTGGCCGGTGTTTGCGCCCAGAACAAGAGCACGGCCGCGCGGTTTCGTAGCGTGTGAATGAGCTCCCTGCTCTTCGTCGGCTGACCCGTGTGTGTGGCGGAGAGTGCAGCAGGCCCTGGCCCAAGACAGACATGACCCCGCAGCTCACCACCGCCGTGGGCTGCATCCTATGAGAGGGAGCCAGTGCTACTCTAGCTGGCAGCATACCTGGGCAGGTCTCGCTCATCTCCATCCCCTTGCTTGGAGTCTGTGCGAAACCCCGAGTCTCCACTGCTCTGGGTCCGTACACGCTGTCTGCGGCATTACTACAGGCGCTGGGTCTGAGCCATCGGGGCCCCCGTCACGCCCACCTGAGCTGTCGTACATTTACCCCAGCTCTGCACCAGGTTAGGCAGCCTCTTCCTCTCCCCCCCTCGTTCCAGGGAGCTCAGATTTCAGGCTCGGGGCAGGTATCAACGGCTGGGCGGGTGACTCTTGTCTCAAAGTGTGTTGAGGCCAGAAAAGCCAAAGCCTCCCGCTGTGGTCGGAGCCCTTGGGACAAGAGGCCCTGCCATCAGCACTGGAACCTGACTGCCCTGTGCCGAGACCTAGCTCGTCCCCCTGATGCTGAGCCACTGGGCTGGCCTGCTCTAGGCATGTTAAATAATTGTTTCTGTGCCTCCAGAGAAGTCCCTATTCTCATGCTGGTGCTTTGCTAGAGGGCTGGCTCTTAGCAGCCACCAGAAATTAGAGATGGAAAAAATCTATTCCCAGTAGGTCGTCTAGAGCAGTAGTTCTCAACCATTCCCACGTGGGGCCCCCTCCCTACTCCCATATACCCAGCAGCTAGCGGGCACTTCCCTCCCACTTAGTAATATGAGAAAAGCAGAGTGGCCCGATGCCCAGGATGAGTTCCTAGGATCTAGACCATCCCAGGACTCTTGACTACTGCAGCATTGTAGTCAGAGGGAATTTTGCCATTTAATGGGGCCAGTATTTCAGCTTTAACAACAAGGAGTCCGGTGGCACCTTAAAGACTAACAGATTTATTTGGGCATAAGCTTTCGTGGGTAAAAAACCCCACTTCTTCAGATGCAACTGAAGAGGTGAGGTTTTTTATCCACGAAAGTTTATGCCCAGAGGAATCTGTTAGTCTTTAAGGTGCCATCGGACTCCTTGTTGTTTTTGTGGATACAGACTAACACGGCTACCCCCTGATATTTCAGCTTTGGCTCCTTCCCTATATTCTCCAGTGCTTTATCCGGTCGAGTTTTCAGCGTCCCAAGAGACTGGGTTCCTGCTACTTCCCAGCGCTGCAGCCTAATCAAGCAGGAAGCGTTTGCTTGACATTCAGCATACATTTCCCTTCTCTCTCCCGCTGTGCCAGGCCGGGATTAGCTGAGCCGGCTAGCCCTACAAAGTTAATTTCGAGCTCTGAAGATCCAGATAATGTGACATGAAATCCAAGACAGAACCGTGTTCTAATGAAGTGGAACTGGTACAGTATTTCAGGAGCCAGCCACAGGAGCTGTACGGTGTCCCAGGGGAGCTCAGGGAAAGTCACTTCCGCTAATGATGCATTATGCTTCTAATATACCAACTCACTTCTCCCTACCCAGTGCTCAGCCCCCACATGTGCTGAGTGACTCGGACGGCTGAAAGGGCTGCGTGCACCGGGAACCTGCCACCAGGCGGTAATGGTGGCTTTGGTTGCATGATGGCCTGATCCTGCGCTGTGCAGGTGAAGAAGGCTTAGGCTGGGCCTAAGAAGACAAGGCGTAAAGAGTGGAGTGGGGCAGGGGACGCCGGGCAGATCCATGTGGCGTGGCTGAGGGTGCTACCGGGCAGCCCCCTAGTTACAGGCGCTGGATGCTAGCTAGATCCTGGTTATATGAGAGGTGCCGCCGGAGCAAGGACTCAAAGGGGAGAACCTTATTAGCAGTAAGGGTCCTGCTTAAATCCATGTGTCAGACGTGCCCATGTCTCTGACATGCCCATCCTCACCTTGGACGTGTTTAGCACTAACGGAGCAGGCACACACGGGCTGGCGATGTGGAGAGCCTGCACCCAGTCACGCTGGTGCCTAGCAGCTTTGCAGATCCTGCTGGGAGCTGTGCAAGGACGGCAAGGGACGGGGGCTTAAGCAGCAGGACGTTCAGGAGTGACTCCTGCAGAGAGAGGCCCTGGATGAAGTGAAGCGTCTGGGCTGCACAGAGGGGCAGGAGAAGGCTCTTCCAGCCATTACAAGCTTTTGGGTGTGCCTCTGAATCTGGACCTTTTGAGGTTCACCCATCCCTTGCGATTAAGTTGCCTAAGCAAGAACAGAATGTGTAAGATCTAAAACATGCTGGCCGGAGAGCATCAACAGCCCCCTGTCCCTCACTGGCGTCCTACCCTGTAATGCTCCAGATTTGGCTCAGGTCAGGACATCCTGGGGGTGCGTAACCTATTCCGTGGCCTCTCTGCAGTCTAAGCAACAGCACGAGAGCTAACCTAACCTAAGCAAGACCAGGAGAGGTACCGACGTAGTCACAAGGGAACGAGCTGCCTGTGCCTGTCTTCCAAACTATAACCTTAGCGTAAGAGTTTCCAGCTGCAGGTTACAAGGTAATTAATCTCTGTGATATGTTTTAGCCTCAAGTATTAGCAATTAACCTGGAAGAACGTGTAATTACTAGGACAGTATTAGTGGACAGTATTTAATTTGCAGACTGTGGAAGCCCGGTGCGTTGGCTCTGACTCCAAGGAAGGTTTATCTGATCGGCCTTTTGACGGGTTGGATCACAGAAACCCCCTTGGGAGCTGCCACCTGATGTGCCAAGACTGCTTCTGCTCCTGTTTTCCCTGCCAGCTCAGGACTCCAGCACCCTGTCTTGCTGAGCCAGACACTCCCGTCTGCTCCAACACAGACCCAGGGTCTGAATTACTTGCCCCAAAGCTGCAGGTTAACCTGAAAGCAGCTCACAGAAATGTGCTTGTCTTTAGCATTCAGATGCCCAACTCCCAATGGGGTCTAAACCCAAATAAATCCGTTTTACCCTGTATAAAACTTTTACAGGGTAAACTCATAAATTGTTCACCCTCTAGAACTGATAGAGAGATATGCACAGTTGTTTGCTCCCCCAGGTATTAATACATACTCTGAGTTAATTACTAAGTAAAAAGTGATTTTATTAAATACAGAAAGTAGGATTTAAGTAGTTCCAAGTAGTAACAGACAGAACAAAGTAAGTCACCAAACAAAATAAAATAAAAAGCGCAAATCTATGTCAATCAAACTAAATACAGATAAAATCCTCACCAGTTCCAGAATGCTCCCTTTTACAGACTAATCTCCTTTTAGCCTGGGTCCAGCAATCACTCGTCCCCCCTGTAGCTACTGTCCTTTGTTCCAGTTTCCTTCAAGTATCCTCGGGGTGGGTGGAGAGGCTCCTTCTTTAGCCAGCTGAAGACAAAATGGAGGGGTCTCCCAGGGGTTTAAATAGACTTCCTCTTGTGGGTGGAGACCCCCTCCTCACCCTGTGTAGAATCCAGTCACAAAATGGAGATTTGGAATCGCATGGGCCAGTCACATGCCCATGCATGACTCAGGACTTGCAGGTAGCAGCCATTACCCACATGCTACCTTGAACATCCTCAGGTAGACTTCTTATGTGGATTGGAGTCTTCCAAGCTCTTTTGT
Source organism: Chrysemys picta bellii (assembly GCF_011386835.1). Lineage (NCBI taxonomy): Eukaryota > Metazoa > Chordata > Testudines > Emydidae > Chrysemys > Chrysemys picta. Next base: position 7,499,936 of record NC_088813.1, on the reverse strand, counting down.
CTGTTAAGTGCTTCCTGATTGAGCACTTAATTTGCACATTCCTTTCCCAAGAAGTGACCAAATGTTCTAACTAAGGCTACTTAGAAATCAAGCAATTATACAGCCAATGTTCATAACTTTGAACACACAAACGGTACCTGCATACAACTAGGATGAACATAACCAGTAGATCATAACCTTTACATAGATACATTACATGGCATATGTAGCAAAACCCTATTCCAGTTAGATCATACATAGATTTATAAGCACCCCCCCATAAAGCCTTATGGGGTACACTGTCACAGACCTGTCTAGGAAGCTTAGCAAGGAAAACAAAATGGCAGAGGCTGTTGCAAAACTTGGTTCCTTCCTGGGCATTTTCAAACTTCACTCCTAATCTACACCCCACTGTTCGGTAGGGCCGGGAATCACTCTAGCCCCAGGCTATGGTGTGTAGAGACGGCAAAGTTCTTCTCAGCGACCAGCGTTTTTGTTGAAAAACAAGGTTTTGTCAAAAACAATGGTTGTGGGATTTTTTTTTTAAACAAAAGTATTAATATCTTCAGCAGCAGCCAACCCGCCAACATTTCCAGGTTAACATAGAAAATGTTCCGGTTTTGGTGGCTGAAAGCTGAATTGTCTTTGGTTTGCAACAAGAAACACAAAACTTTTCATAGGAAATTTTGGAGGTAAAAGAAATATTATTATTTTCCATAGGGGGAAAATATCTTTTCCTGACCGGCTCTAATGCGAAGTTTCCGGTTAGACTGTAGGCAGGGGCTTATGGTCAATCCACGGGCCATCTTCTGACCTGCACAAATGTTTAAGCACTGGTAGTGAGCAAAGCCTACTCCATTAGGGCTGGGAGAATGAGTCCCCAAAAGGCGATGATCCATCGTGACCCAGCCAAATAAAACCTCAGCATCACAGATTCAAGTTCCACAGAAACAGGACATCCTGTCTAGTTGCCGTCCAAGAAGAGGCTGAGTGCTGGAGACCATCCTTTGAACGGTGGAGACATTAGGTCTCTTTGCCTGTGACTGTCTCGCTATATCCCCAGAACACCGGCTATAATGAGCAGGCGTCGCGACGTAAAAGCAATCTCCTCAGCTTTGGGGCTCACCAGACTTCGGGGCTCTCATCATTTATATGACGGCTGCACCGTACAGCCCCTGACTCAGACTGGTGCAGAGGGCTGTCTATCCAGCTAATGAAAGACAGGCTCCGTCCCAAAGAGCTTTCAGTCTAAGCGGACAAAGGAAGGCTGGTGATTCCCACTGTACCGAGGGGAAGGTGCTACAGCACAGAGCGATGCAACGACTTGCACAAGGCATCTGTGGCAAAGCTGGGACTGGAACCCAGAGCTGTTGAGTCCTGCAGTACCATGACCACAAGAATAGCCGTTCTTCCTACACCCAACCCTACAGCCGCCTGCTCTGAACCTGCCTGATGTATCTGCGCCCACCTCAGCACTCCCAGCGGTTTATTTTTTAACTGTAATTGCTCCAGCTGTTTTTCCCATGGTGTGATGGCGCCAGCTGTTTTCTTACTGTGCTGTAATACAGTGGCTCCAGCTGTTTCCTTGCTGTACTGTAATCACTCCAGCTGTTTTTCGCCCGGCATGGATTAACCAGGCTTTTTTTCCTTCCCCCTTGAGTGGAAACTTGATACAGTATGCAGTCTCTGCCTTTCAAGGGATCAATAAATCTCGGTATGAGCGTGGATCTATTGTAAATTGTACATGTGTATTTGTCTCAGTTATAGATCTGTCCGATTTATCTAAATTAGCTAATGATTGTGCATGAAACTCAGTTCCCGGGTTTGACACTAATTTCTAGTAGAAACACATTGAGATTTTGGGTGGCTTTGTTATGCTTTTTCATGTCCAAATCTTAGCAGAAAAAGGTTTGGAAAGTGCCCATGTAAAAATAGCCCCTTCTGAGTCAGCAAAATCCGTCCCCTGCGAGTAGCCAAAGTTAGATCTGCGGACGTTAGTGGCTAAGATAAGTCTCTGCTGCTTCTCTGGGAGCCCTGCAGTGCCAGCTCAGGCCTGGGTGAGCGAGCTGGATTCTGTACCAGGGAATGCATCATCGTCCGACTTGTTAAATACGTTCCAATTGCAGAGTCACGCGGAAGATGATGGGCCGGCTTCCTTCCTGATGGGGGAATTTTTTTCAGCTGAGTTACACAGGAGTACAGAATTTGGCCCGGCAGAAGTGCTGTTGCTAGTGGTGCTGCATGAGAAGAAAGACCCCAGCTTGGCTTGTAGAGAGGCAGTATGATCCAGTGGTAGGCACCGGATTGGGGCTGTGTTCCTGTCTCTGCCACAGGCCTGCCCCTGTGACCTTGGGCAAATCACATCATCTCTCTGTGCTTGTTTCCTCTTGTCTCTTTAGACTGCAAGCTCTTTGGGTCAAGATATGTCTACACTGCAAAAACATGTCTTCCTGATTCAGATTATCTAACCCATGTTAAAAGAGCAGTGCAGACACGGCGACTCGGCTTTTGACTTGTTTTAACAGCTGGAGTTAAACCCTATAGGGGATCCTGAAATAGAACTTGAGCCACTAACTTGAGTTAAAAGCCACGTCTTCACTGCTATTTGAACTAAGATTCACTAACCCTAGTTAAGAACACACATTTTTTTGCAGTGTAGACGTACCCTACGTGTCTGTGAGGCGCCTAGCGCAATGGAGTTTATTAGGGTTTCTAGTCCATACCCTAATGCAAATAATAAGTAATAATAGTAATAGTCATGTAAACTGGGCACATCTGATCTGGAAAGACGGAGATACCATAATCATGGAGCCCCAGGACGCATTTCACCGAGTCGCTTTCCCAAGCAAGCACCAGGTTGTAAACTTTTTAAAACTGTAACTGGAAAGAGTTTTCTCTCCTTCTGTATCTGTCCCGCCCTCCAAGTCTAAGAGCAACCCAAGATTCTTATTAAAAAATAGGCTGGAAATCTGTAACAAGCAAGCACCCGTGCAATTAACGACGGCGGTGAAGGTTTGTGAAGAATAGGACCCTTGATCGTGTTTTATTTTGGCTTTTTTGACATGAAGCAAACTTCTTTTGCATATCCCTGTTTGCATGTCGCCGCGGAAGGCTGGAGGTTCCTAGATGAGTCATTGGGAAAGAAATTGCCAGGTACGGAGTGGAAAAGAACAAAGAGAGGATTTTGTTGTGGAGGTGGAAATGCCGTTGGGAAGGAGGCAAGGAGGGTTCTCCTCTACCTGAGTCGTTCCGTATGAAAAACAGTTGCCTCCTCTTACCATGGCAGTCCGAGAGATGCCTGGAATCCCCTGCTCCTGAGGCGCTGTGAGATGGCTGCCCAGATTTTCCCAGAAGGCACTGGTACAAACATGGTTATACAGCATAGGACGGGTGGAGGTGCACACACACAGTGTTGGCTTGGATAAGCTCCTCTACGAACACAGGGCAGTTGTTTCTTGTGACCCATCCAGAGTGCTGTGACCTGGTTGCAATAACACAATTGTGTTTGGAGTGTGAACATTGCCTGGGCATTGAGTTGGGCCCATCTAGATACACTGGAATCCAGGGTCCCTCTGTTTTCATTCCATGGAACATCAGTATTTTCCATCCCGTCCAATGGGAGTGGGTCCCGTCCAGCAGGAGGGAGAACTGGGCTTCTGGCTGGGTGACCCAGCCCGCCTAGGGAGATCAGCAGAGTTCTGAGTAGTTCACCGTTCGTGGGACTTTCAGATGAGACCTTAAAAAACAAAACAAAAATGGGGTCCCATCTGCTCTGCAGTGACAGTAAACATCCCATGGCATTTTAGTAACAGTAGCTGCTGTGTTCTGTCGTCCTTGGTCAACCTTTCCTCTCCTCCCACTCGTGTGCATTGTATGGTGATTCACTTGGGTTCTGCCTTCTATGCCAGAGGTAGCCGCATGGCAGTGGTAATCTGTGGTAATGGCTGGCATTGGGATCCTTGCAGAGGGAGAGTAACGCACTGGCAAAGTATTTGTTGCCTCCCCTACTGACTGGCCTGGTAGAAGATAACAGCCTACTAATGTCGCCAGCTAATGGAGCTACCCCACGTGGTCTGTGCGTCAGTGCTGGAGGTCCCCAGCTCAGACCCTGCCGACAGCCCGTGGGGAAGGACTCAGCTGGGTAGTTTGGATTCGGGTCTGAACTTGGGACTGTTTGCACCTGGGGTGCTGGGTCAGGCTCCCTTCTCAGCTACAAAGCGAAAGTGAAATGTCCCCCCCCCCTCTGAAATGGCACAGATTGTGGGGGCACCTTTGAGTCAGTTATCTCACTGGAACTGTATTTGCCCATCTCTCTGTGGCTTGTTTTCCTGCCTGGGCTCTGGGTTGGCAGATAAGGCACCCGAAGCTGTAATGGTCCAGCCCATCAAAGGGAAAGGAAAGATTCCCTTTCAAGGTGCCTCCTGGGAGCTAACAAAGCGGCCCCTTTCTACTGCACTCACGAAACCTCTGACACTTGCCTTCCCCACTGCTGCCTGTTTCAGCCGGAAACCGGCTGCAAGTTGCGGCAAACTTTGCAAAGTGTTTTTTATGAGACAGGTGGTTCAAGCCACCCCCACTCCCCCTTCCTAATTTATCCCCTTCACACAGAGATCAATGGCACAGAAAAAGAGGTAGTGCCACTCGCCTTCGTCCCCTCAATGGCCGTGCTAGGACATCATGTGATGAAACGTCTCTGTTGCGAGACAGCAGGCGGAGCTCAATGACCAGAGCTCATCTCGAGGCGGGAGGGAAATTTCCAGAGGCCGAGGGAGCTGCCGTCAATACCATTCGCACATGCTGGAACAGGGACCTGAGCCTGCAAGTCAGGCATGAGCAGTTTCAACTGCAGTCCCCGTCCTCCCCTGTCTCTGTTCTGTGTGTGCACAGGGGGGCCAACAAGAGGGAGCAGATGGTCCATTGATCGTCCGCTTGTTCATTAAGCGCCAGCGACCAGCCACAAGGTGACGCATGTGAATTCGCTTCCATCGGTTGGCTGGAGATGCTGGGCCATGTCTACACAAAGGTCTCAGCATAGACCTGGGTGTCTTGAGAGGAGTCCTTGAAATGAGGCTGTAATGGCAGCATTGAGGGGGGATTTTGATCCCCCCCAAACACACGTGCGCACACACACATACATATGTGTACATGCTTATGCACACACATGCATGTGCATGCACACACATTCACACACGTACATTAAGATGTGCATGTACACACACACACATATTTACACACACATAACTCCCCATACATCCCCCCACACACGTGTGCAAACATCCATATGCACACACACCGCTACATGTACGCACATCCACACATGCAGGCACATACGTGTGAATGCACCCTGCCCACATTCACTTATAAGTGTACTCACACATATATTCACATGCACAGACACACTCATAGATTCACATGCATACATCTATATGCGCATACACCCGTGTGCATGTACATCCCCCACACGCTCACACACACGTGTGCACACGCACTCGTGCTCACGAGCACTCATGCACCCCCACATCCCTCGAGCTATCACGAGTCAAAGCGCTTGGAGCATTTTCTTCTCTAGAAGGGTAAAATAGTTGAGTAATTAGCGATACACCACTTAGGAGAGCAAATCATTTTGTACTTAACAGGCAGGCGTGAGTGTGTGTATGTTGCTTTATTTAAAGTGTTTACGGAGGGTGGAAAAAAAGCTCGTGAAAGGATTCAGTTTTGGCACAACAAAAGCATAACTCCTTCTCCATTCCCGTGGAGTGAAAGCCTCTTAAAGATACAATCGATGGAAGAATAAACTCCTGCCGACCTTCCCCTGCTACACACACACCCTTTCGGCAATCTCTACGCGCGGCGGCGTGGCGCCCGGTACTCAGGAAATCACCAGAGTTCACTTAAACTGCCGTGTTCCAGTGTTTATACGGCTGTCAGTTGCACATTACTAAGTCAGCGCCGCTCAGCAGGGCAGCTGGGTTGGATCGAATGCCTCTTGCCTCTTGAGATTTGAGTTCCCATTCAGATACAGGTCACATGTGAAATGAGCCTTCCCCCCCCTCCGCTAGTCTACTTAGTTCTAGCTGGATGTTTGATTTATCTGCCTTGGAAAATCACTGCACCGATTCAGCAGTACCTGTGCAAATGTAAACCCCGGATCGGAACAGCTGACGGGGTGACAGGTCAGGACGGAAGGTCCTCGGCAGAGGTAGTGTGCGTGCGTGTGGGCTCTGGACTGGAATAGCTGGAGGGGCATCAGCAAAGCTGTGTGAGCATGGGGGGGCAGGATAAGACGGAGGGACATTACCCGAGCTGCAGGGAGCTGGGAATGATGTGTCAGAGGGTATTGCTAGTTTGGGATGAGTTGCACCGAGGGAGCTGGGTGTGGATGTGTGAGCCGGCGCTGTCGGCATTCCACCATTGGCAGCAAGATTGCAAAGAAATACTAAAGGAAAGGGTCCCTCTCAACTGACTCCAGAAACAAGGCAACCTCTTGACTGATGATGTGGCTTCCTGGTGCCAGCTCTGATTCCTCTAAGCCATCCAAGGCGTGTATCCCGGGGAGCTGAGGAAAGGACACGTCTGTCCCAGAGCACCCGTGACACTGAGAGCAAACTTGGGCCCGGAGGGCCATGCGTGGGAGGCGCATTTGGCGACGAGCACCATGGACGCAGAGGCGGGTTTGACCATGTAGGCTTGTGAGGAGGCTGAGACGGGGTGGTGGATTTGGGCCGGGAGAGATGGATGATGGGGGGTGACCACAGATGAGCTCGCAGTGAGGGTCCCTGTAAGATGGTATGAAATGGTGATTTATACTGCTTTGATTTTGTATCTCAGACTGCGCCACAGACCATGTAAAACTCGTACCACTTCTATTGCTCCCTGAATTTTTCCTATTTTTTTCCCCCGTGTCTGGAAGAATCCCCTACATTTAAAAACCCTTATTGCTGAAAATAAAACCCAAACTTGAGTATCAGGGAGTCAGCAGGGAGCCAGCTGTTACACACACCTGTTCTCTCTGCACCTCTTGCCCTGGGAGAGGGAGCATTCAGAACAGAGCTCGGGAAAACCTGGTGTCTTACAGAACATAGGAACTGCCCGGTTGGGTCAGAGCCGCGGTCCATCCAGACCAGTAGCCTGTCTCTGACAGTGGCCAGCACCAGATGTCTCAGAGGAAGGTGCAGTAGTAAGATGTGGGATAATTTGCCTCCCATGGAAGTCCCTATGAGTTAGCAATTGGCGATTCATTGAAGGGTGAATTTATGCATCCCTTCTACAATGTTTTGTTGGCATTAGCTATTTCAATCCTGGATGGTCTTGTTGTCCATAGAAGCATGTTTAATGACCTAGATCTCTCCTGGATGATCCAGCATTCAATAGGACGGTGAAAGAATGTTCCCTATTGCGTTGTGAAAGGTGTGCATTATTTGTTTGGGGGTTTTTGTGCACACTTGTGGTCTGCCTGTGTGCGTGGTTATTGCTATTATTGATTATAACTGAACCCCCCAAACTGTGCATTAATTGGCGTGTTATTTGTAGCAATCAGAATGATCTGTCTGCCCCCATACGCACTCCCCCATCTATCTACTGCGATACAAAGAATACATAATATGTGTGTCTGCATATGTTCTGCACTCCTGTCTGTGGCATCAGAACGGCCTCTAGGGGGTGCTGTGAGACTTAATTGGCGACTGAAGCCCATTGAGATCTTCAGATGAGAGGTGCTCTGGGAGAAAGTAATGTATTCTGCAGTTCCAGGCTGCCACGGAGGGTTATGAATCGCAGCAGCAGGGGAATGTGCCCTGGAAGACTCTGCTCCAGTGTCCTTTGCGGTGAAACGTCAGGTGCATTCCAAACGCTGGTAATTAAATGGAGCATTTGCATAATGCTGAGCACGGTTTCAATTTGCAGATGAATTCTGTGCATTTGTTTCCAAGAGGAAAAAAAATCTCTCTCTGCCCCAAAGGTTTCCCTAATGCTCCATGAATTTAATAAGTGTCTTGTGTACACGTGTACGACATGGCGCTGCGGATTCAATTAACTTGTAAATCAAGTGGAAATAGTGTATTTGCACGGCGGGAACAGCACGTAAGGCGATCCCTGTCCCATGGCTGTGGAATTAGATCTGAGCAAAAACGCTGCGAGAAAATTGTCCGTGGACGTTTGTTCGAAGGAAGAACTGAATTCCCTTCACCTGCAGCCGCTTCCGGGGTGGGGAGAGGAGAGCGTATCCCATCAAACGCATTCACTGGCCGAGATATTCATGGACATGATCAATGTTCATGAAAAACTAATTTTGACTGTGGTCTGAAGATTCAGCCTGGTCCTAAGCACGTGCCTGGTTTTTAAACCCCCGAAGCGTCCTATTGACTTTCAGTGCAGTTACGCAGGAGCTTGAAGTTAGGCACATGTTCAAGTTCCGTTCTGAATCAGGGTCTGGTATTCATACTGAGATCCCGACTCTTGAGTCCGCTTTCTCCAATCAGGCAACAAAATCACTTCCATATGACCTCCATATCCAATGGGAATTGGCCAACACACCTTGATTATTGAGTACCCACACAACCAGACAGCTACGGGTGAGAATCGGTTGGGGAGTGATAGCAAGTCATGGATAGAGTTGAGGAAATCCTGATTCACTCCCAGACAGAAGAGGAGCAAATGCATTGAAACCAATTATCTGCAGCTAGACCCAAAAACACAAGAAACTCACCAGGTTTTGTTAGGAAGTCGAATCTCTGGCCAAGGCTTGCAAAGCGTCCGGAGCCGAGTTTCCAGTGAGTCTTGGCAGAGCGACAGCTTTGCATCAAAACTGAAAATGCCTATTCAGTGCAGAACTAGGGGATGCTCAAGGCTTTTAACTGAGGGCTTTCTCTTCCTGGTAGTTTTAACTTAAAGTGGAACCCCAGGGCAAGAAATGTATATGGCTCAAGCCCCTGTGAACCCAAACCACAGAGCTCAACAAAACAGCTAGCCACGGCCTTAATGGAGCATACAACCCAAAAGCCTCTTTTCAAACAGGCAATTTCGGGAGGGCCCAGCTAATGGCTGTTAATAGTGTTTTTGGACTTTTCATCCGTGCTGTTCTTTCGGCAGCTCCGTCCCTGTGCGCGATGTGTAATTTTTTTTTGTAAGTGGGTATAATTGCTCCCTCTGTCTCAAATTAGAGGGTGCATTTTTCAAGCATTAACGCCTGCAGCAGATGATACTACTCATGAATTGTGATCTCTGCAAAGCAATTGCCTGTTCTGTCCTCCTTAATAAGCACCTTGGGTTGGGGAGAGAAAAAAGAAATCCATGCTAAATGAGTGGCTATCGATCTTAGTGTCTTCACTTGTTGTTGCTGTTTGTGGTGGGGATTATTATTCTTATTGCTAATTAGAGGGAATGGTGGTGCCATGCCGAAACTGCCAAAATGTTTGCAGATCAGATCTCACGCAAGGCTTTTATCAGACTGGGCGGAGCAGTGCACAGCACAATCTCCAGGCTTGGGAGAGTGAAGAATACAAATGTAACCCATGTTAACATAGTCTGTCTCTCTGTCCCTCTCGAGTGGCCAGCGTATGCCTAGAATTTCATGAGTCTGCTACTTTCTTCGTCCCTTTTGCTGAGCCAAGTAGAGGTTCACGATTTTTAGATCCAGAGTTCTTGGGTTCAAACCCAGCAGACAACTGATTCTTCTGTCGACCTTGTAGTGTCTGTACTGGGGCATAGGTCGGTTCATGTACGCCTCCCAAGGATGTACATTTTTCACATCCCGGAGGGTCGTACCTAAATGGACCTAAATTTTAGGCCTGGTGTGCACTACAAAGTTAGGTCAATGTAAGCTGCCTTGCATTGATCTAGTGTGCATGTGTCTACACTAAAATTTGCCCCCACTGCTGTACACCAACGTAGCAACACCACCTTCCCGAGCGATGTTGAGCCGTGGTCCATGTACCGATGGTGATGCAATGGGAGTGTAGACGCTGTGTTAGCGATGTTGACCCTAACAGTCCTCCAGCAGCTGTCCCACAAGGCCCGACACTGACTGCTGTGGTCACCGCTGTGAACTCCACTGCCTGGCGGTCATGGAGACCAGAAGTTTTCCCCCACTCCCTTGAAAGCCGTGTGAATTTTTGAAATGCCGTTTCCTGATTGTCCAGCGTGGAGAGCACACCTAGCAGCTCCCCATTGTCTGACCACGCTGGCTACCCTCTCCGGACACGCTCCGGCCTAGAGTAGACAGGAGGTATTGGCTCTCCTGGGCTTGTGGGGAGAAGAGTCTGTGCAGGCCCAGCTATGGACCAGCCATAGAAATGTGGACATCTACAAGCAGATTGCACGACAGGGACCAGCAGCAACACCGCGTGAAAGCAAAGGAACTGCAGCAGGTGCACCAGAAGGCCAGGGAGGCCAACAGTTGATCTGGTGTCGAGCCGCAGACCTGCCACTTTAACAAAGAACTGTGTGCCGTACTTCGGGAGACCCCGCCACCACCCACACTCGAGAAACTGCCGAGGAGCCTGAGTCCCGGGCCCCTGGCGTGAACAGCGAGGAGGCGGTGGAGGAAGAAGAGGAGGAGGAAGGGGGACATGCGACTGGATGGGACCAGCTATGCCATGTGCCAGGATCTGTTTTCTGGTCAGTCTCAGCAGTCGATCATGTGTGAGCCCAGTGCAGGGGAAGGAAGCTCGGGTAAGCATGTAAATGTATTTCCCATTACAGTGATGTGCTGATGGTGCCCCCAAGTTAGCAGGACACAGCTATCAACTTTTCATTAATCTAGGTGGGGTGGGAGCGGGGGATGCCAAGCAATTTGTTTACGTGCACAGGGATGTCCCTTGAATCCTCCTGAGAGATATCTGTGAAGCAGTCATGGAGTTACTTTGCAATCCTCGCCTGAAATTAAGGACAACCACAGCATCACATATACTGACCCGTGAGAGCCACGGCTGCTGTATGTTTAGGTAAAATGTTCTGTTCTATTAATTTATTGAGTTTTTAAAGTATTTGCTTTTAAATTGCACAGATTTTTCTTTTCACGGATTTTGTTACTGAATAAAATTCTGTTATTTGGAAAAGAATTCATCTTTATTAGTTCACCACAGAGTACCTAGCTGTTCTGAAAGCACCCACTCACTTGTTACTGTACAGCGTGACACAACTCTTAGGATCAGTAACAAACACAGTGTAATCATCATAAATGTACAGCAAGCAGTGCAAAATCAAGAGGTGCATTAACAGTGTTATATCCTTAGATGTGCAGCAAGCACCACAAAATTCCTAACAGGCCCCCAAACATCTGGCCTAGGTAGAGCGCAATCCACCACAAGCCTTACTGTGGCTCACTGTTAAAGTGCTTTTTCAAAGCCTCCCTGAGCTGTATAGCTCTGCATTGAGCTTTTCTGATAGTCTTGGTGTCGGGCTGTTTAAACTCAGCAGACAGCTGCTCCAGCTCTGCCCTCCACCCCAACGGCAATTTTGCCCCCTTTGCTTCACAGATATTGTGCAGGACACAGCAGACAGCTATAACCATTGGGATATTTTTCTCACTGAGATTCAGTCTTGCAAATAAACAACACCAGCGTCCCTTCAATCTACCAAAAGCACATTCAGCTGTCATTCTGCACCTGCTGAGCCAGCAGTTGAATATTTCCTTGATCCTGTCAAGGTGGCCGGTATACGGCCTTATGAGTCAGGGGAGAAAGGGATAAACTGGGTTGCCCAGGACCACTAGTGGCATTTCAACATCGCCAGTGTTAACCCCTCTGGTCGGGAATTAAGTCCTTGCTTGTAGGTCTCTGAACAGTCTTGTGGTCTTAAAGATGTGAGCATCATGCACCTTCCCTGAGCAGCCCATACTGATGTTGGAGAAGCATCCCTGGGTCTAGCAATACTTGCATAGCCATAGAAAAATAGTCTTTTCTGTTCGCATCCTCTGTGGCAAGGTGGTCTGGTGCCAAAGTAGGAATGTGCGTCTGTGGCGCCACTGCGGTTCGGGAACCCCTTTGCTGCAGATCCATCCTCAACGTCCCTGTAGCGAAGCAAAGACTCACTGGCGCGGCGCCTCCTGCTGGTCGTCTCGGGAATTAGCTTTTCCAGCCCAGAGCACCCTCTGCAGGCCGATGTCTCGCTTGCCGCTGGCCCTGTGTCCCTCCTGAACCCCCCGCCTGCGCCCCCCTGCCCTGACTCCGCCCGACCTTTCCCCCGCCTGCGTCCCCCTAACCTGACTCTGCCTGGCCCCCCTAACCCGACTCCGCACGGCTTTTCCCTCACCTGCGTCCCCCACCCCGACTCCGCCCTTCTAGATGAGGGTTCTGCCCTCGGCAGTGCCCCCTTAGTCTGGGTCTCCCCTCCCTGGGGAACCCCCCCCCATCCCTCCCTTGCCTCAGTGGCAACTGTCAGTCATCATCTAGCCCCCGCCCCCTGGGACAGACGGCAGTCTGTACCACTCATCATCGGCAAGGGGGGTCAGACCAGCTGCCTCTGCCTAGATCTGCCTCTGCAGCCCTAGGACCCTTTCTTGGGCCCTCACCTTGGCCTGCAGCCTGGGGCTCTGCTAGGCTGGAGCTCCCCAGCTCCCTCTGCCCTTCCCCAGCACTGCTGCACCCTAGGTCCCCTGCTCAGCTTCCCAGGCAGCCAGGTCCTTCTCTCTCCATGTAGCTAGAGAGAGAGTGTCTCCTTCTCAGCCTCTGGCCCTCAGGCCTCTTATAGGGCCAGGTGTGACCTGGTCGGTGCATGGCCCCACCTGTGGCTGCTTCCCCCAACCAGCCCAGCTTTTCCCCTGCCCCAGCGCGCTCCCAGGGCTGTTTGAAGCCCTTCAGGGCAGGAGCGGGGTGACCACCCCGCTACAGTCCCGTACATGGCCGAGAGAGACAGCACTGGGCTGTCCTGATCTTCGCACTGAACTGACACTGTCCTTTCCAAATGCTCCAGGAAGAGTCCGGCCCCTGGCTGCTTGGTGCGTTCTCCCCCTGGGCTGGCGGAGGTCGCAGTGACGGCACAAAGCCTGTCTACCTGTGGGCATCGGGGGGCAAGCTGAGGTGTCTCAGCAGCAGCTCCCGTGTAGCCCCTGGTTTCCGGAGGCTGCTGCGCGAGCCCTGCCTGCGTGCTACAGTCCCCGCGGCGTGTCCTAGCTCGGGAACGCCGCAGGCCGCATCCTCAGCTGGGGTAAAGTCAATGGACCTTCCACCAGCTCAGGATCTGGCCCTTTATAGTCAAAACGCCCTGCGGCTGCTATTTGCTTTCCAGCTGGATGGGGGCCAAAAGGCCTGGGGGTTGCAGGCAATCCCCAAAGAGCCTAAACCCCGTCCGGGCCAGGAGCTGCACCGGCGGAAGGTGTGTGAGCCTGAATGCTGAATCTCCCGGGCTTGAGCCGTGCCCCCAGCATTGTCTGAAAGGCGGGTGGGGTTTTATTGGCGGGGGGCGGGAGGGACATAATGATGCAGATGGCGTTCTTGTTTGCTTTTAACTCCTCTTTGACCAGCAGCGCTTTCAGCGAAGCCGAGCGCCCGGCGCAGACTGGCGTCCCCCTGCAGAATGTCATTGTTCCTTTGTTCTTCTCTTTGTGTCACTAGTCCCCGGAGGCATCGCCTCAGAGTCACTCACCTTCACCCCCTTGGAGGACATGATCTTCCTGAAGTGGGAAGAGCCACTGGAGGCCAACGGGCTGATCACCCAGTATGAGGTAGGTTCTGCGGCGTTGTTCAGCAGGAAGGGAGAAGCACCTGGGGCCGGGGTGTTGGAGACGCGGATACGTTCTAAGAGCATCCTCGTAAATGTCTGTAATCCTGTTACCACAAATCTCCAGTCCTGGAACTAAGACTTGAAAAGTTACCAGGCCCTGGTACAAAGCCTAATAAAGAGTCATAAAAATTGCATCATTTTGCTCTCATAGAGCCAGGAGTGTCCAAGTTCTTATCTTCCCTCTGCCACTGATTCACTCTGTGGCCTTGGTTGAGTCATTTAGGTCCCAAAATGTAATTTTGCGTGCCTCCATTTTGGACACCCAGGGCCTGACTTTCAGAGGGCCTGATCGCCTGCAGCTGCCGTTGGCTTCGCCTGGAGTTGCGTGTGCTTGGCACCTCTGAAAATCCGACCTAGCTCCTTTCTGCAGTTGGGCATCCAAACACAGACGTGCCCAAAATGAGAGTCCACCCTTGAAAATTTGCCGTTAGCCCTCTCTGTGTCTCCATGTCCCCAGGGGACAGTACCAGCTACTTCCCAAGCCAGCAGTGAGGACTAATCCGTGAAGTGTTTGTACAGTACTTTGAGAATGCAAAGCGCCATTTAAGTTCTGGGTAGCGTTAGTCCCCAGACTGCTGCGTTTCGCTGGGCACTGGGACATCTGGCAACCCGTCCGGTCCACTCCCAGCGCGTTAGGCAACACAGGAGCGGTTGGTAGAGTTTGTTCCTTTCTCAGCAAGGCATTGAGGAGAGACTTTCTTTGGGCGTCTCTTTCCGCTCGGTTCAGTGCGGAGAGAAAATGTCACATTGTGGCCGGTGTGTTTCCCGAATGGGGACGCTCGCGGGAGGGCCCCTCTCTGTCTCCCAAACGCAGTCAGGCAAGACTCCCTCTTATCTCTCTTTGCTTTTCAGCCTTCGCGCCGGCCTCTCCGGCATCAACAAAATTATCAGAGCGCGGAAACAGACAAATGAAAAGCTGATGCCTTATCTACGTTCCCCTTGCTGCGGCTGCCTGATCTGCGCTGCGTGGGGAATGATGGAGGCTCAGCTTTTCATTCGGGAGCCGCTGTTTTCTATCAGGGAGATTAAGGGCTACTGCATCGTTATTGCTACCTTCGAGCCCTTGCTTTGGGGGGTGGGATCCAGCCTGCTTTTTATCCTCTTTACAATGGGTCTCTGTCTCTCTGCGTGTCCCTCTTTGAATGCCCCTGTAATCCCCTTGCAATGGCTTTTCACACCGGAGCCCCGGCATGTGCTCTTAGCTGCAAAAGGACAAGCCCGGTTTCTGAAGGGAACTGAGTGGGTGGCTGTTGAATGGGTCCGGGGCACAGTGGGTTAGTGCACCAGCCTGGGGGGTGTGGAGAGAAGGGTTCAAATCTGCTGCTAGGTCTGAGGTTAAAAATGAATCGGTTGGGTGCTAGCTGACCTTGGTTCCCCGCAGGCTTTTCTCCCCAGGCTTTTCTGCTCAAGAGAGGGCAGTTGGGGGGCCCAGCGCTGGAATGTCAGGGGGCTGCAGGGGAGGGGTGTTGGGAGGGCAGTGTGTGGGTCTCAGGGTGGCATAGCAGAGGGTGCTGTCAGGTTTCTTGCACAGTCTTGGGTCTGTCTAGTGCTCCCAGCTGGTCACTTTCTCCAGTTCAAATTCAACGCCAAGCTTGTTTTAGGGATAGATTGGTGAGGCCTCTTTCTATATTTAAAAAACCCAAAGCAGCCCCGCACTGCTCCCATCTCTTCCCCACGTCTGTGTTCCGTGCAGGGGCACTCCGCTCACGGGACCAGATCTGCATGCCCCACCCAAACACGCTGCTGCACAATCCCCTCATACTGACCTCCTGCTATCCGCTCCCCCATGAGCCCTTTTATCTATCCCCCTCTCCTCCCATTTGGGATGGCAGCCAGGCGGCTGTCTCACGGTCTCTCGTGTTCTCCTAGATCAGCTACCAGAGCATCGAGTCTTCGGACCCAGCCGTCAACGTGCCAGGCCCCCGCCGCACCGTCTCCAAGCTCCGCAATGAGACCTACCACGTCTTCTCCAACCTGCACCCGGGCACCACCTACCTGTTCTCCGTGCGGGCGCGCACTGGCAAGGGTTTCGGCCAGACCGCGCTGACCGAGATCACCACCAACATCTCCGGTAGGCTATCGAGATGCCGGCTCTCTGGCTTCGGGCGGGGGAGAGGGTGGCAGGGTTGGGCCCATTGGAGAGGAGGGGAAAATGGTTTGCTCTTTCCGTGTCTGTATCTATGCCGGCATGTGAGCCCAAACTCCCAACCCACTGTGGGCATGATAGAGCCTTGGCACAGGGGTAGGGGCATGGCCAGACCCCCAGAAATCAGCCTCCCCGAGGTTCTCCTTGCAGTCTCAACTGGATCTTTCTTTGCGTCCTGTCCTCCCCCTTCTCCCCTGGCCCTTTTTCCACTTCCCAGAGTAACCACTGATTTGTTTTCCTTTTGGGGCAGTCGGATTCCCCGCTGTTCCAGAGGTTCAGTCCAGCAGACAGCGATAAAGCCCCCATTAACTTAAACAGTGCTGGGGCAGGCTCTGTCTAAGTTACTGCTCGTGCTAACGCCACGCTGCAACGTGCAAGCCGGCAGGTGGACACCAGGGCTCGGAAGCTCGCGGCTGCGTGCACTGTTTAGCATGCGTGCTTTGGGAAATGCGGCCCTCCGTGCCAGGGAAAGACGGGACTCTGTTTCTCCCCAAGACAGGCACAGCTTGGAGAGTGGCAGTGCCCGCTTCCTGCCAGCCTGAGCTGCAGGGACCAGCCACGGGGAGAAAAGGGAGTTCGCGGCTATGCAGTCATCAGCCTCTCGGTTTGGGCTGCCAAAAAGCTGGTCACTCAGTGCTGTGACTGTCTCTCCGCTAAGAACTAGACGGAGCCCACTGCCTCACTCCACCCACTGCCTCACTCCACCCACGGCACGCAGTGGCTCTCAGCCAATGTCCAGTGCCCCTCTGGCTTGGATTTGAACTGGTGACTAGCTGCACAAAGAAAAATTCCTCCATCTCCTATTCTGGGCACCCCGTCCTGCCTGTCCACAGCACCCTCAATGAACCCTCTTCCCCCATGCCCCGTGCACCGGCAGCCGCTTCCCCACTGTGCTAATACCCGATCCGACAGGAATCTGCACTGCCCTTCCAGGAGGCAAGAGAGAGACGTCAGAAGCCAGGCTGCTCGGTGACAGTCAGGATGGGCCTCAGCCCTAGCCGGAGACTGACAGTGCACAATCAGGGTCTCTTCGCGCCCTCCTCCTCTGCCTACCACTGGGCTCGCACCGTTAAATACGCCTTCCCTTGAAATGGATTCTTCATGCTCCGACGATCCCCTCCCCCTTCCCCCGGCTACCCCGCAGTCAGAATTCAAATGGAAAACAGCCCTGCTGGGTAATTGAGTTGCACTGCGGCCCCCGAGCTGCCTTGTTTACATTACACCGGACCCGAGCTGGGGTGCTGGTGGAACACATTTCCTAGCTCACTGGAGCGGCCCTGGTGGAATCCGTTAGCCGGAGGTGGGCAGCAGGAGGAGAAATGGAACGCGGCCGCCGGCCCTGCAGCGCTCCCCAAATGGGCTCGGAGAACCGATATTATTTGCCAGAGTGAGAAGTGGTGTCTGAGGTGGAAGAGATAGGAGACCCTGTCTGTGCTGGGGAGGGCTGTGCATCTTGTTAGATGGTGCAAACTCCAGCAGAAGGGAGTAGAGGGACTTGCCTTACCTCCCAGGCAGGGGGCTGGGGAGTGAGACCCGCAGGGAGTAGATAGGCTCCTGCAGGAGACCCCAGCTCAGGGGAAAGGACGTGGTCTGTAGGTGCAGCTTATGTTAAACTATCTTATTTGGGAGAAATAAAGTTTCAGTCCCTGAAGAAAAGAGGCTGAGCTCTGGAGAGTTCTTTGATACACAGGCTGGTGAATGGCCTGTAGGAAAATAAAACCACTGGCTCGAGAGGTTTCTTCCTCCGCTTCCCCTCCAATGTGGAATTCCACCCCCGTTGCTGTCCCTGCCGGAGGCCTGGGTCAGGCCGTGTTCAGTCCAACAACCGCTTTTCTGGGCAGCTTTAAAGTGCTGTAGTTTTAGCCTTGTAGTGCTGGCCAAGGGGAGTGAGGTCTCCATTTGCCAAAGGCGTCTGGCACACGCTTCGAGAACTGCAACGAGAGAGGTTAGAGTGGGGATGTTTTTATACCTGGACAAGCTATTGGAGGCAAGCTTTGTAGGCGTTTCCCCACGCGTTAGTTCTTGCCCTCTGAGCGCCGCACAGTTGCACTCCTTGGCTGGCATTTTCCCAAGACCTTCGCTCCCGGAAGCTCCCATTGGGGCCAGATGGTCAGACCAGTTCAGCAGCTGGTCTGCACCCAACACGCGGGGCTCTTCTGAAACTCTGGCTGCTTGGCTAGCTAGCTGAATGGGAGACAAGCTCTTAAAAATCCCATCCCGACCGTGGGAGCTGAGCAGAAAGTTCCAGCCAGGGTGAGTAAGGCTCCAGGCTTTACGTGCTGAGGGGCAGAAGAGACGGGCCCAATAAGTTGTTCTAAGACTTTTCCCAAAGTTTTTTTTTTTTTTTTTTTTTTTGGTAGTAGCATACACAGCACCTCCAGTGTCCTCCATGTCTTGGGGGGCAGGAAGGTTTCATCTCCACTTGTTTGCAAAGATCTCATCTCCTTTAGGTGGCTCCAGCAATGCGTAGCTGCTTCTCTGTAACTGTTAACAGCTCTGAATGGGGTGAGATGTTTCCTAATGGGGGCACAGGAATTGCAAACCAGCGTCACCTGGATCCCCTCCACTGCTAATGAATCGGGGCTGCAGACAGCAAGAGGAGGACAGGGGTCAGGGGACAGAGAGGTTCTCTGTGTCAGCCGGAGGATGTCACTGGGAGATGCAAAACCTACTTGGATGCATTTCCACTCCTCGCAGCAGCGCAAGTTAATGATGTGCCTCTCTTTGAGCCTCTCTGGAGTTCCAGCAGTACAGGGCAGGGATGGATGGGAGACGGTGCTCATCTTGATGGCTGACGGCTCCTGGCAGTGGACCAAACCCAGTGTCCATACTGGTTCTGTCACACCCCTCAGCAGCCCTTGTTACCAGTGAACGTGAGGTAGTGACGCCCCTGAGAGTGGGTGGGCAGCCCCTCCATTGGGCTTCCTCCTTCTTTCTCCGAAAGGCCCCAGGGAATGATGCTGGGGAACTGCTGCTCCTCCACCTTGGAGGCCCTTGTATCCAGCGTCCCTCAGGGATACGTCTTGCCACCCCTCTCGTTCTGTGTTCATGGAGCGCCTCTCGGGGTGCAGGCACTGGGAACCGCTTGGATCAAGTAGCCCCTAGACCCCTTGCCTCTGAGACGTCAGCCCGTTGGCTACCTGAGAAACGCTCAGCATGGAGTTTCTGGGCCGAATTCCATCTCTGCCAAAGGGCGTGGTGCGGCTAAGTGCGCTGGTATCTGCCTCACCCCGAGGCATGCGCGGGAGTGGCGCTGCCCGTCCATGGAGCTGTCTTCTGGGCCGGCACTGGAGCTAGTAATGTCTACAATGCCTGGCACTCGCATGGTTTCCCTTCCCTGGAGGATCAGCCACTCAAGGCCCACGATGACGGGTTTGTGCCACCGCTGGGGGGCTGAGTCACTAGGACTCGTACACAGCTACCCCATGGCCCAGGCAGTTGAATCCAGGGATTTTGTGTAACCAGGCACCTTCTGCGAGTGTGTTAGGAGCTGCAGCAGCTCTAGCCAACGCCGCTGAGGGAGGCTGGCGCCCCCGAGGAGAAACAAGCTTGTATCTTCTGGATGATCCCATAACGCAGCAATGACTGCACTTGCTGGCGGGAGATTACAGCAATGAAACAACCACTGTCTCTGAGTTGGAAATACACAACTGAGGGATTAATTGGGCTTCATTAACAAGCCATGCAGTACTTAGGGCTGTTTGCTAACGGCTGTGGGTAACTGTTAACAGCTCTGAATGGAGTGAGATGTTTCCTAATGGGGGCACAGGAATTGCAAACCAGCGTCACCTGGATCCCCTCCACTGCTAATGAATCAGGGGCTGCAGGCAGCGAGAGGAGGACAGGGGGTCAGCCGGAGGATGTCACTGGGAGATGCATTTCCACTCCTCGCAGCACTGCGAGTTAATGATGAGCGCCTCCCATCTGTGCAGCGCCGCTCGTCCCAAAGGAACCCGACATGCCTCGCACACTCTGGAATCATGGCAAACCCTCCCTCCGTCTCTGAAATGCTACCGCCTCTGGGCTGGAACGAGGCCACTGTGTCAATAGCACACAGCAGCAGGGCAGTTGAGGACAGGAAGCAAAGAAGACTATGGTACTAGGGAGAAATAAGAGGTAGAACATAACTGGCTGAGCCGGAATTTTGCCAGGACACTCTGGTTAACGCCCTAACTTGTGCAAAGCACTATGGGATTTTCATGAACATGAGCTCCAATGACCTTGTTTTTTTCTTGCCTCGTGCAAAGGACAGCACCTCCACAACACCGTGCTTCCGAGTACCGCGCAGGGGGATCGGCTCAATACTAGATAAGTCGGAAAGCACCCCCTGCTGCATGGATCACCACCCCCACTTCCTGAGTAATCTTTCCCTCAGCTCCCATTCATGTCCTGACTTCGTCTTGAGCCGAAGCCCCACTTCCATCCACATACAAATCAGTCTGACTCGGGTCTGCAAGCACGCAGGACCCGGGTCCTAGGAGCCTGCTGGAGACGGTCCTGCTGAGGCTCAGGGCCAAGCCCTGGCATTTTGCAGTGTGGACACAGTTCAAACCACAGACCCAGGTCAGAAGGGCTGCGTAGTGCAGCATGGCCACATTAGCAGGGCTGTGAGACTCGGGGTCCAGCAGTTGTAACCCCAGTGTGGATGCTCAAGCATGGGCTTGGAAACACCGAGTGCACAAAGCCGGGTCCCGCTGTCGTGGCTCAGTGTGCAGTGTAGATGCACCCTCCCTGCCATTCTTAGTGAACTAGCCCGTCCATGAAAGCAGCAGGTTTGTCAGAGCCCAGGAGGTGAAGGGCTGAAGCCAATCACAATCAGCGTGAAGCTCAGGGGGTGCTGGGATCTCAGGTGCTGGTTTGGCCCAGTATAGAGGTGGGGGGTTCTGAACCCCGCCGTCCTGGGGGGTTTGTTCCTGGGGTTCTAGGCTTACCTCTCAGTGGAAGGAAACCATAGGTATTTGGACCTGGCTCCAGACTGGCTCATGCACGTCGACTGGCCTTTGCTCTAAGCCAGTCAGCAGGCATTGCAAGTGCACCCCACCCCGTCAGCTCACGCTATAACTGGCCCTCAGAGAGCCCCTTTCATCTACAGGATAATGAATTTCACCTCACAGCTCCCCGTAGAGGCGAGCCATTTTACAGATGGAGAACCTGAGGCAAGGTGCTTTTAAATGACTTGCCCACAGTCCAACAATGAATCGGTGACAGAGTTCGGAATAGAACCCAGGGGTCCTGACTCCGAGCGCCGTCCTCCAAGCACGAGCATGATACTGCTTCATGTAGTTGCTGTGGGCTCAGGAAGCGCCCTCAGAGACTTCCGCGAGGGGGATTGCAGGCAGGACCCTGACCCGTTCGGCGAGGCACACATCAAGTCAGTGGAACAGAATCCTGGCTCAAGATCAGGACGCCCTGCTTTGAAACAAACTTCTTGGCTTTGCTTGGACCTCTGTGGATAAGCGCAGGAGCCAATTTCCCCCGGACAGAGTTCTGTTCCAGGGACATTACTGCGTAATTAACGTCATTCACTTGCAAAGATTACAGACCTCAGACTGGAGTTGGGTTGCTACACTTCTGATATTCTGTTTCAGCGATTAGTACTGGGAGGGAATCAGCATCATGAGGAGAGGAGGGGATGGGAGTCAGGACTCCTGCAGGCTATTCCTGGCTTGGTCACTGACTCCCTGTACTTGTGGTCTGATCTCAGGCAAAGCCATTAGCCACTCTGTGCCTCAGTTTCCCCATTTGTAGACTAATGATCCTCTGCACAGGAGGGCGGTAAACTCAGCCAGTAAAGTGCTTTGACATCCTCGGATGAAAAGTGCTACAAGTGGGCAAAAATATCATTCATAAAATCCAATGGGAAACCGACCGCTGGTACTGCTTAGTCGACAAACAGCTAATGCCAGTCTGGCCTTTCTGGTAGCCTCTCCCTGGTACGGCCCTGGAACTGTCAGAGCTGGTGCTGGCCCCCTTGGGATGGTAGCTCACTGCATGCGTGTTCAAAAATAGTCACCCCTGCTTCTGCTTCCATTCCAGCTCCCAGCTTCGACTACGGGGACATGCCGTCGCCTCTGAGCGAGTCGGAGAGCACCATCACGGTGTTGCTGAGGCCGGCGCAGGGCAGAGGGGCCCCCATCAGGTAGGGGTCCACCCGGAGGACTCTTAGACTCTTGTATGCAAGGAAGTGCATTCCCTGTGTGTGAGCTGTGTGTGCGCCCTAGGTCCTGACCCGGAGGGAAGGCACCACGTCCACGCGAGCTAGCACAGAGCAATCTCCTTTCTAGCTTCCTTTTATATTAAGTCCCTATAAAGTCCTGTGGCAACTGATAGCCTTTTCTCTTGCTTGGGGATTCATGGGCCATTAAAGACCACTTTGCCACCGAGCCATATTAGCACGAGGCATGCGTGAGTCTGCGAATTACTGGCAATCTGCTCGGCACCTGGCTGCCTATAAACAGGTGTCACCTTGACAAGGAGGGCGGATTACTAGAGGTGTGCTGTCCCGGGACCACCTGGCTCGGGCCGAGAGGTAGCTGTGGGAGCTCTG
The DNA here is from genome assembly GCF_011386835.1 of Chrysemys picta bellii. Taxonomy (NCBI): domain Eukaryota; kingdom Metazoa; phylum Chordata; order Testudines; family Emydidae; genus Chrysemys; species Chrysemys picta. The sequence goes on along the minus strand of NC_088813.1, from coordinate 7,477,545 downwards.
TTGTTTACTGTTCTCGGCTCAAACCTCCACCCAGTTCAGACCCCTTGCTTTGGAAACTGCTGGCTCTAATGCTTTGCAGTTGCAGGAGGGTGAAGCCTCCAAAGGTTTGGCTTACGGGAGCCCCCTCAGGGTTTGGATTTTTCTCGTGGGTAGCTCGGATCCCTCAGCTGCTTTGCTCTGAAAACGGGGCTTTAAGTCGCGGCAGATGCCATGATTGCTGCTCCGGGCCAGCTTGGCGGTGCTGGGAGAGGAGCTCTGCCCCGCTGTCGGGTGCTCGGTTTGAGTTCTGGATGGAGTCCAGGGATCGGTCCTGCTCCGTCTGAAGCTGTCTGCCCAGGGGCATTCGCCAGCCATCATAGCCCACCTGGGCCAGACTGCGCAACCCGTATTCACACTGGACCCACGCAAACCATCTTGCTGGTGTCGGTGGGGCCACTCGAGTGAGTAAGTGCACCCCAAATACAGGCTGCACACGCTAGCCTTCGGTGGCCAATATAAATTGGGCTTGGGGGTGCCTGCGCCCCCCGTGACCAGTGTAGGGAAGGGAGCAGGGAGCGACATGCTGCCTGGCAAATCCCTTTGCTTTGCTTATTTCCCAGAGGCGTTGGTACTGCTGATGTCTGGGACAGCGCCTCTGGCCTGTGTTCTGCAGGAGGTGAGACAAGATGAGCACAATGGGCCCTTCTGGCCTCCGAATCCAGAAACCTATAAGATCCCCCAGTGAGCAGAATGTCATAGAATCTCAGGGTTGGAAGGGACCTCAGGAGGTCATCTAGTCCAACCCCCTGCTCAAAGCAGGACCAATCCCCAACTAAATCATCCCAGCCAGGGCTTTGTCAAGCCTGACCTTAAAAACCTCTAAGGAAGGAGATTCCACCACCTCCCTAGGTAACCCATTCCAGTGCTTCACCACCCTCCTAGTGAAAAAGTTTTTCATAATATCCAACCTAAACCTCCCCCACTGCAACTTGAAACCATTACTCCTTGTTCTGTCATCTGGTACCACTGAGAACAGTCTAGATCCATCCTCTTTGGAACCCCCTTTCAGGTAATTGAAAGCAGCTGTCAAATCCCCCCTCACTCTTCTCTTCTGCAGACTAAACAATCCCAGTTCCCTCAGCCTCTCCTCATAAGTCATGTGCTCCAGCCCCCTAATCATTTTTGTTGCCCTCCGCTGGACTCTTTCCAGTTTTTCCACATCCTTGTAGTGTGGGGTCCAAAACTGGACACCGTACTCCAGATGAGGCCTCACCAATGCCGAATAGAGGGGAATGATCACGTCCCTCGATCTGCTGGCAATGCTGTCAGTCATGAGCCATCCCCAGAATCAGCTCTGAAGACTCTGCCAATATATTCAGAACCAACAAACTCCTTTCCCACCTCCTCATATCTTCCTGCTCTGTGCCATCAGTGCTGAATTTCTCCAAGGGAAACCCATAACCCAGGCCCCACCTGCCCATCAAATTCCACAGCCTTGCTCTGGCAGCAGGATGTGGTCATTAAAACCTACAGCCAGTGATGGATTAGCCACTGGGCCAATGGGGCCTGTGCCCAAGGGCCTCAGACAATGCGGGGGAAAGGGGGCAGAAAAATGGGTGCCTCTGCGCCCCACCCCGCTCTGCCCGTCCGGCACTCCCGTTGGGGAGTGGGGTCGGGGAGTGGGATCGGGTACGGGATCTTCCCCTGCTCCCTGGCAGGAATGCTGGGGGGAGGGTTGGGGGGTACTACAGGTGGAAGGGGTGGTGAGGGGCACCCCCTTGGTCTGGCCCAGGGCCTCACAAACCCCTAATCTTCCTCTGCCTATAGCTGTGCCCAACAACACACACTCAGGAGGGAAAAGATTGGCTCTGATTAGGCGTTATTAAAGAGGTAGTTTTAATAGATCTGGGGGCTGAACGTGTCTGAGTGGAAGAAATCTGCCCACGAAGACTGCAGTCACTCAAGAGCTCATCTCGATATGCTGCTCTTAGTGACCTGGGCTGAGTAATACAGGGATATAGAATGCAATAAACATCATCTGAGATGGCACCTTTAATTATATCCAGAGCACATTCCTTCCTGTAGGGGAGGGAGCCTGATTTAAAGGCACTTAGCAGGCTTGGAGGTTGTTCTGCACACAAGATGTTTTCTCAACTTGGAAAGATTCCTTCCCTGGATTTTTCACGTGGGAATGTGGCTTTTTTAGGAGAGTGGTGCAAGCAAGTGCCTTTCCCTGATCCTCACAGTAGGTAGACTCCAAACTCACCCTCTTCCTGGGAAAAGCAACAAAGAGTCCTGTGGCACCTTATAGACTAACAGATGTATTGGAGCATAAGCTTTCGTGGGTGAATAACCACTTCGTCAGACGTACCTCTTCCTGGGGTTTATGATCTTGGTTTTATTAACAAAGAAATGAGTAAGATAACAGAAAGAGCAGCATAATCCTGTTCTTAGAGCTCCTCCCTCAAGACTGCTCAGCCCACACCCTAGATCCTCTCTCCTCAGCGCCTATCTTACATCCAGATGAGGTGGCAAGTCTCCCGCCTCAACGAGTCAGCAGAACCCATTCAACTCTTTGCCAGCAGATCAGCACCTGCCAATAGAGTAGTGGGGAGTTTCAGGCAAACGCTGCCAGCCAGTTACAAGGGAGTAGGGCAGGGTCCTCAGGCTTAGCTTTGCCAGGAGGCTCAATGCCAACATGCCAGGTGCCCTGTGGCCACAACTAATTTGCATAAATGAATGTTCATTGTAATACATCCAAGAAGTCTCTTCTTTCGTACGGATACAAAAATAATCGGTGTTTGTGCTTCCGCCTTCTCTGCTCAGTGCATAGAAATAGTTCCTTAATCGAATCCACTCGCACGCACGTGTTGCAGCTGACCAGCTTGGTCCCCAGTCTGGAGTTACAGGCCGAGCATGTCCCCGGGGTGCATTGCTGCCTTTCTCCCACCACCCGGGCTGATGCGGGGCGCTGTGAGTGTGGTCCCCAGACTGCCATGAGACAGGGGAGAGGCAGTTCTTCATTTTAAAGCCAAACTCCTACTGGGCTCACGTCCTTTCTTGTCTCTGCCTTCCCCCTCCCCGCCTCACGTGTCCAGCACCTACCAAGTCATCGTGGAGGAAGACCGACCCAAGAAGATGAGACGGGAGCTGGGGGGTCAGGACTGCTTCCCGGTGCCGCTGACCTTTGACGACGCCGTGTCCCGGGGCTCCGTGCACTACTTCGGGGCCGAGCTGCCTCCCAACAGCCTCCCCGAAGCCAAGCCCTTCACCGTCGGGGACAACCAGACGTACAGCGGGTACTGGAACCCCCCGCTGGAGCCCAAGAAGGCGTATCTCATCTACTTCCAGGCCATGAGCAACCTGAAAGGGGTGAGTAGCTGCCTGCATGGCAGGGATTGGTGCCAGGGTGTTCCTGAGTGGGAACTGCCACGAATGCTGGCACTTCCACTCGGGTGATGGGGGTAGGACCCGGAGCATGTGGCTCGCAGGGGGGTGTGTGGGGAAGGGGAGACATCCCACGCCAGATTTTCAAAGGGCGTCAGCAGCTACATCTTCAGCCTTTGTGCCCAGTTACTTCCTCGTTGCAAGAGAGGTATTTTAGTTGGTGGCACCAATTTGAAGTTGTTTTACTGTATGTTCGGGGAGAGTTGCAAAGTCCAAATAAATGTGTTGCGCTCCCAATGGAGGTCATTGTGCTCCCAAGTTTTGCGCTCACCACCCTTTGGGATGGTGGCTTGCAGGTCAAAATCTGGTCAGAACAAAAATCGAAGGGGGCTGGTTTGTTGGATTTGTTTCTCTGAAGCAGCCTCCGAGTCGGACCCTGGTTGTCTCAGCAATCCCTGGTGAGATCCTGTCTCTCCAGTGTATGTTTGTTAGGGGGGGAACTTCCCTTATCATTTTCTCAATGTGTTCGATTATGCTCCCATGGAGATTAATGAGAGTTTTGCCACTGGCTTCACTGGAACCAGGGTCAGTCCCTGTTTAGGTATGTGCATGGCCTCACCCTGCCGCCACCAGCGGGTGGGGGAAGTGGAGTGATACATTAGGGCAAGAGAACTTGGATTCAAACAGGCCAAGGCCCTGATCCTGCCATCTGATCCACATGTGCGGATCCTTTGCCCGGAGGGAGGTTGCACTGACATGAAAGGGACTCCGTGCAGACTCTATACAGGTTGGGCTGTGAGCATCAGATAGCAGAATTGGGGTCCAGGCAGGTTAGAGGTTGGGACTGAGATTTTTCAAGCTCCCCATGGGATTTAGGTGCCTAAATAGCTTTGAGGATCTAAGCCTGAGTGTCTAAATCCCCTGGGCACCTTTGAAAACCGCACCCTGGAATGTCATATCAGTAACACGCAGTAAACTCAGGCCACGGCAGGTGTAATTCCATCAGCGTCGTGCACAGACGGCTTTGGCACTGAATGTTTCATTCCCGTCTTGCCTATAAAGCCTCACTTGTAACTCCGGTTGTCCTGAAGGACTCCACTGCTCACTCACTTCCTCCCCGGAGAGAGGAGGAGAGCGAATGACCCACCCGGGACAGATGTTACCTCGCTTAATGCGCAACCGGGAGGGGCTCAGATGCTACGGGTGGTATACGAACCTATGCAGCACAGAATAGAATCACCTATGGATCCTGTTGTACTGCACGTATAAAGTCACCTATAAAGGGGAAAACAACTGTGACGGGGGTGTCCTAGGAGTTTACTGCCCCCCACCACTCTGGCGCACCCCACCCAAACAGAGTGTCCTTTTGATGAAAAAGAGCACCAAGTTTAATCCTCCACGAACTGCCTAGAAAGGCCACCCAGGATCAGCTGCGGGTAGAACCAATGAGTATCAGTCCTCCAGTGGCTAGAAGGGTTGGGAGCTGGCAGAAACCAATCAGGGCCCAGCAGGCAGGATAAAAAGGGCTGGCTGCTTCTTCCAGGGCCCAATTCTGAATAAAGCTGGCATGGGGTGAAAATCATAGAATCATAGAATATCAGGGTTGGAAGGGACCTCAGGAGGTCATCTAGTCCAACCCCCTGCTCAAAGCAGGACCAATTCCCAACTAAATCATCCCAGCCAGGGCTTTGTCAAGCCTGACCTTAAAAACCTCTAAGGAAGGAGATTCCACCACCTTCCTAGGTAACCCATTCCAGTGCTTCACCACCCTCCTAGTGAAAAAGTTTTTCCTAATATCCAACCTAAACCTCCCCAACTGCAACTTGAGACCATTGCTCCTTGTTCTGTCATCAGGTACCACTGAGAACAGTCTAGATCCATCCTCTTTAGAACCCCCTTTCAGGTAGTTGAAAGCAGCTATCAAATCCCTCCTCATTCTTCTCTTCTGCAGACTAAACAATCCCAGTTCCCTCAGCCGCTCCTCATAAGTCATGTGCTCCAGCCCCCTAATCATTTGTGTTGCCCTCCGCTGGACTCTTTCCAATTTTTTCACATCTTTCTTGTAGTGTAGGGCCCAAAACTGGACACAGTATTCCAGATGTCCAATGTCGAATAGAGGGGAATGATCATGTCCCTCGATCTGCTGGCAATGCCCCTACTTATACAGCCCAGAATGCCGTTAGCCTTCTTGGCAACAAGGGCACACTGTTGACTCATATCCAGCTTCTCGTCCACTGTAACCCCTAGGTCCTTTTCTGCAGAACTGCTTCCTAGCCATTCGGTCCCTAGTCTGTAACAGTGCATGGGATTCTTCCGTCCTAAGTGCAGGACTCTGCACTTGTCCTTGTTGAACCTCATCAGGTTTTTTTGGCCCAATCCTCTAATTTGTCTAGGTCCCTCTGTATTCTGTCCCTACCCTCCAGCGTATCTACCACTCCTCCCAGTTTAGTGTCATCTGCAAACTTGCTGAGAGTGCAGTCCACGCCATCCTCCAGATCATTAATGAAGATATTGAACAAAACCGGCCCCAGGACTGACCCCTGGGGCACTCCACTTGAAACTGGCTGCCAACTAGACATGGAGCCGTTGATCACTACCTGTTGAGCCCGACAATCTAGCCAGCTTTCTATCCACCTTATAGTCCATTCATCCAGCCCATACTTCTTTAACTTGCTGACAAGAATACTGTGGGAGACTGTATCAAATGCTTTGCTAAAGTCAAGGAATAACACATCCACTGCTTTCCCCTCATCCACAGAGCCAGTTATCTCATCATAGAAGGTAATTAGGTTAGTCAGGCATGACTTGCCCTTGGTGAATCCATGCTGACTGTTCCTGATCACTTTCCTCTCCTCTAAGTGCTTCAGAATTGATTCCTTGAGGACCTGCTCCATGATTTTTCCAGGGACTGAGGTGAGGCTGACTGGCCTGTAGTTCCCTGGATCCTCCTTTTTCCCTTTTTTAAAGATGGGCATTACATTAGCCTTTTTCCAGTCATCCGGGACCTCCCCTGATCGTCATGAGTTTTCAAAGATAATGGCCAATGGCTCTGCAATCACATCCGCCAACTCCTTTAGCACCCTCGGATGCAGCGCATCCGGACCCATGGGCTTGTGCTCGTCCAGTTTTTCTAAATAGCCCTGAACCACTTCTTTCTCCACAGAGGGCTGGTTACCTTCTCCCCATACTGTGCTGCCCAGTGCAGCAATCTGGGAGCTGACCTTGTTCGTGAAGACAGAGGCAAAAAAATCATTGAGTACATTAGCTTTTTCCACATCCTCTGTTACTAGGTTGCCTCCCTCATTCAGTAAGGGGCCCACACTTTCCTTGACTTTCTTCTTGTTGCTAACATACCTGAAGAAACCCTTCTTGTTACTCTTAACATCTCTTGCTAGCTGCAACTCCAAGTGTGATTTGGCCTTCCTGATTTCACTCCTGCACGCCTGAGCAATATTTTTATACTCCTCCCTGGTCATTTGTCCAATCTTCCACTTCTTGTAAGCTTCTTTTTTACGTTTAAGGTCAGCAAGGATTTCACTGTTAAGCCAAGCTTGTCACCTGCCATATTTACTGTTCTTTCTACACATTGGGATGTTTTTTTCCTGCAACCTCAATAAGGTTTCTTTAAAATACAGCGAGCTCTCCTGGACTCCTTTCCCCCTCATGTTATTCTCCCAGGGGATCCTGCCCATCAGTTCCCCGAGGGAGTCAAAGTCTGCTTTTCTGAAGTCCAGGGTCCATATTCTGCTGCTCTCCTTTCTTCCTTGTGTCAGGATCCTGAACTCGACCATCTCATGGTCACTGCCTCCCAGGTTCCCATCCACTTTTGCTTCCCCTACTAATTCTTCCCGGTTTGTGAGCAGCAAGTCTAGAAGAGCTCTGCCCCTAGTTGGTTCCTCCAGCACTTGCACCAGGAAATTGTCCCCTACACGTTCCAAAAACTTCCTGGATTGTCTGTGCTTAACTCAAGAATCCTGGCCTGGCCGGGCCTAATGCTGACTGCACCTTTTTGTCGAGTCAACAGAAGACTATTTTGCTTAATTTGTGGACCGTAAGTGGGCCAAGCTGAGTTGAATACGACTTTGCTGTAAGACTGGGTGAGGTAGTTCCATGAGATGTTCTGCTAGCTCAGGCGAGCCCAGGACAACAACAGAAAGAAAATGTTGTCCCTCAGAGCTGTTCTAAAGCAGCATTTTTTGTTGTTGGTGTTTGCAAGTGGTTACATTAATTACTTTAAATCACCCAACATTGTAAGAAATCCCAGGATTTGCTTTATAACTTCTTAAAAAGCCTGCTATCCATTCAGACGGGAGCTGCGTTCCCTCTACCTTTCTCTGCATCATCATGTTGGCCAGATGGTGCTTCCTGTATCAGATGAATGATTATTTAGGGTTACATTTAAGGTACTTCACAACAACAATAAAAAAGTCAGGTCAAATTTTTCTGCTCTTGCTCGATCTGAGTAGCACCTCATTCCCGAAAAGATCAAGGTGAGTATCAGTGGGAGAATCCAGTGCTTTTTCTTTTTTTTTGTAGTGACGGGCTCTGCTCTGTCATTAGAGAGAATGTTGTTTAGGTAACAATGTGATTGTTCGTGAGCTCCCTGCAGAACTTGCAGCCGTAAAGTACAGATGGTTGGAAAATGGGTGTGTTTTCCCCATGAAAAATGTAGATTTTTCTGCACAAATTTGAATCTGGAAACATTCTGGTCAAAAACTGAAATATTTCAGCAGAAAATTGAAATATTTTGATTGGGAAATGCCACTGCCGTGCCTCATGGGAATTGTAGTTCAGGTGCCTCTTGCTTCCATTCTCACCTATAGGTCAGGCTCCCTGGTTAGACTACACCTCCCATGATACACCATGGATGGAGGCAGTCCACCGTGGGAGTCCCTGGCCATGGTGCATCCTAGGTGATGTAGTCCAGCTGTGGAGCAGTGCCCATGGAAGGGAATGGGCACATGAGGCAACGGAACTACAAATCCCATGAGGCACCACAGCAGGTGTTTCTAAATTGAAGTATTTTGGTTTGGGGCCAAAATATTTCAGTTTTGGGACGTTAGTGAAAAATTTGAAGATTTCCACAGGAAGTGGTCACTTTTTTGCAAAACATTGTGTTTAGTTGAAAACCCATCTTTCCACGCAACTGAACATTTCCACCCGGCCCTAGTATAAGAACTCCCCAATAAAGGCTGGCCCAGGGCTGTTCTTCTTTGCCCTGTTGAATTCAGAGCCTAGACTCGGTACCAGCATCACCATCAGATCATCCCATTTCCCACTGAATGATGGTCAGAAGCCCAGATGATAGGTCACAAAAATCAAAGTGGATTAGTCCGTCTGGGACCCTCCTATCTAGCCTATCCCTGGGGCTAAGTCCAGGGCTTTCCTTCTGCCTGGGCTAGAGGCTTCAGTGCATTGTTGGAATCCCTGTGCTTGAGCTCAGAGAGGATAATGTAGGGAAGGCTGATGGATTGACAATTAAACACCGGACATCTTGGCATATCAGGGATGCCCACTGGCATAGGTACAGAGTATGCCAGGTGCGTCAGCCAGCAGCATGTGACAAGGGACCCAGTGCTTCATCGTGAAAAGGCTAGGCAGGCTGACTGGCCAAATTTTGTCCGAGCTTCCCCGTTAAAAGCAGAACAATCGAAGAGGACCTCGTTTTCATGTCCCCACTGGATTCTGAGCTTCCCGATCTTTTCTCTCTCTGCAGGAGACCAGGCTGAACTGCATTCGGATCGCCCGCAAAGGTAAGACTCCCATTGTACCTCCCAATCACTTGTGCTCAGCAGACTGGCTTTTCTATTCCTTTGTTGCACTGAGGTTGGGACGCCACACACTGGTTTGTTATTGTAGGGTTGCTCGTGAATTCCGAGCTGTGAAGAATGCTTTGTGGTTGCTCCTGAAGGCTAGGTTGTGCGTTTCTGGTTTCTTATTGTAGGGTTGATCATGAGGGAGGTGCATTCTGGTTTATTATTGTAGGGTTGCTCTTGCTTCTGGCGGCGGTTATTTTTTTTAAATAAAATTATTATTATGATAGCACTTGGTGGCCCTGCTCAAGATCAGGACCCCATTGTGCTGGGTGAGAGAGCCCGTGTGAAGAGCGTCTACTCTAAACAGGTTTCAGAGTAGCAGCCGTGTTAGTCTGTATCCGCAAAAAGAACAGGAGTACTTGTGGCACCTTAGAGACTAACAAATTTATTAGAGCATAAGCTTTCGTGGACTACAGCCCACTTCTTCGGATCAGCTGGGAAAGAAAGGAAGTATATTAGCCCCTTTTCGCAGGCAGGGAGCCGAGGCACCGAGAGCTTAAGTGACTTGCCCAAGATCATGCAGTAAGTCTGTGGCAGGTCTTTTGGGTCCCATGCAAGTACCCTAACCTGAAGCCCAAGCTTCACCTCTGAAGCAGCATATTAAAACATTTGTTTTGGAATAAAAATCATATAAGGAGTGATATGTGGGTCTTGTGGGGAAAAAAAAACCAAGGGGGAAAAAATCAAGCATGTCAGATTTCAGGCCTTCTGACCTTGTCAGCATCCCTTTAAAGCTGTGAATATTGCAATTGATCTTGGCTGGTATAAACCCTGGACTTGTTTGGCATTGATATAGTCCAGGGGTGATATTAACCGGGGTAATTGTGTTGCTGGCAGTGATGGGGAGCCAGTCTTGTGAGTGAAATCGATTGGGGAAATATTTCAGCTTCACTCTTTGGCTTTTGGAATCTCAACAAATAACTTAATGCTTTGTTCTTTCAGGGGGATTGAACTTTGGGGCCTCGTGCATTTAATAAAATTCCTTGTGCTCTACTAATATATTTGGCTCCCTACTGGATTCAAGGAAGGGGAAAAATATGTAATAAAATAAGCTAAACTCCTGGCTCGATGGGAAATGAAAAATGGGCATTCATGTGCATGCGGCTAGCGTAGCATATTAAAAAAGGAGCAGGGGGATTCATAGCGTGGTGTGGAACGATGCAAAGACGAGCTAAGATCCAGCCAGCGACTAGGGGGTTAGCCCTCGGGTGGGATGTGTGGGCCTGGCCCATGGGAGGAAAGGCCCTTTGTTTGGTCTGGGTTGGCCATGGCAGCAAGGGAGATGCGGATTCGTTGAGGAAGATGGTATGTCCTGGGGCTATCGTCCAGTCGTCGTGAGCCAGCCAGGCATGTGGGGACTGTAGTGGGAATGGGGGTTTCTGGGCCGGTACGTAGAGTGAGAGAAGCGTGAGCCGGATGGTCGTTAGGCAGGCCAAGGGAGGAGGGAGCCATCAGTGTTGGCCCGTGCTGGGGCCTCCCTCTCTTCTCAAGACCACGTCCCTGTTTTTCTTCTGAATAAACACCAGGGGCAAGGGGCACTGAGAACAAAACATACCCGCTCCGTTCTCCCTGCGGCTGAGCCGCCTGCGGTGCCCAGCGCTGCCACTGCCGCTGTCACTGCAAAGGAGGTGCCCCGCATGAGCGCTCAGCACCTGGGCTCCGGGAGGGAGATGCCCGAGGGAGGCCAGGTTTGTGGCCTCTGCTGGGATTGGGGAGAGGTTTAGTGCGTGGGGTTGAGGATCGGCAAGTCTTGGAGTCTGAAGCGGGAGGGGTTAGTAGCTGGGATTGGAGCAGCTCCTGAGATCAGGGAATGTACCCTTGCCTAGTATTGGGGTTGGGCAGCTCCCGGGCTCAGAAAGGGGTGTACTGCCTGGGACAGGGGACAGGCAGCTCCCAGGTTCAGAGAGGGTGTATTGCCTGGGATGGGACAGGCAGCTCCTGGGGTCAGAGAGGGGTGTACTGCCTGGGACAGGCAGCTTGTAGCTCAGAGAGGGGCGTATTGCCTGGGCATGGATCCTGGCAGCTCCTGGGGTCAGAGAGGGGTGTACTGCCTGGGACAGGGGACAGGCAGCTCCCAGGTTCAGAGCAGGGTGTACTGCCTGGGACAGGCAGCTCGTAGCTCAGAGAGGGGCGTACTGCCTGGGCATGGATCCTGGCAGCTCCTGGGGTCAGAGCGGGGTGTACTGCCTGGGACAGGGGACAGGCAGCTCCCAGGCTCAGAGAGGGGTGTACTGCCTGGGACAGGGGACAGGCAGCTCCCAGGCTCAGAGAGGGGTGTACTGCCTGGGACAGGGGACAGGCAGCTCCCAGGTTCAGAGAGGGGTGTACTGCCTGGGACAGGCAGCTCGTAGCTCAGAGAGGGGCGTATTGCCTGGGCATGGATCCTGGCAGCTCCTGGAACTGAGATGGCTACAGTACAGTGCTTGGGATTGGGGATTAGCAGCGATGGGTTATTAGTCTCAGCAGTGACACCCCCGTTCTCACGCTGTGCCTTAGTCCTGTATTCAGACTCTGTGAGCAGCGCTCTCAGGTCGTGTTCTCAATCAGACTCAATTTCCAGGCTGACTTCTCACCGTATCCAGGGGCGGGGCACTATTCCCCTGCCTCCACTTTGGCTGCCTGCTTCATAACGGTTTATTAATAATCCTCCTCGTCCTTATAACGGTGTTTGTACGGCACCCTCTGCCCCTGCCAAGGCGCGGTGGGAGCCAGGGAAGTGCAATGAAAACGCAATCATCCCGATAAGAGGCAGGCGTTAAACCCTCATTCGATGCACAGCAGGCAAACCGTCCTGGGTGACAGTACTGGAGTGGGCTGGGGCCGGGGGGGGCGGGGTGTTGCACGCAGGCCTGACATTGATTCAGCTGGAAGAGGCGTCTGGAGGCGAGCGCTCCCCAGGAGAGCGAGAAGCGGCCGTCTGGCGCTTATTGCTGCTCCATGGGCTCATCGCGCAGGGACGCCCCCACTCTCCACATTCGCATCCTTCTCATGGCTTAAGAACGCCGCTTGGTGCAAGCGTGGGACTGTGCAGTGCTTCCTGGACCAGGCTCTGAACTGCCGGCACGTAGTGCTGGAGCAGATGGGCGCCCCGCAGGAAGGGCGTACGTGCATGTAACCCAGCTCTGCCCTTGATCCTGGCAGGGCCAGTTTGTTGGCCTGATAACTTTGATAGCGTCCTTTGAAACCACACTAAGCAAGGGGGAGAAGGGAGAGTGCTGCGGCCGGGAGTCCTCCGGAGAGCAGAAGCAAGGCACCCCGGGGCCGGGCCAGAGAGTGATGCATCGTGGAGGTTACGCCCCAGCGTCACTGGGAAAAGGCAGCAGGGAGCGTCCTGGCCCTGCCTCACACTCTCCAGGTGGTGAGAGCGACGTCAGAGGAGGCTGCAGGGGCTGAAGTGCCGCTGTGTCTGTCCAGACAAGGGGGACTGGAGAGAAAAAACTTCCGGGAGATTTAGGCCGAGAGAGGAAAGTTCAAATGAAGTGATGGGAGCTGCCAATAGCCAAAACGCAGGGAATGCCTCCACGTCAGGGACAACAGGGGATGGGAAGGTGGGCGAATGCTGCAGAAAAACCTTCTGCAGATACCTGATCCCTCGACCGATCCCTCCATCTGACTCATACACCTTAGCAACTCATTCAGCCCGCCTATCCAGCCCATCCGCCCAACCCATCCACCCAATCAATAACCCGACCCATCTATCCAGCCCATCCGCCCAACCCATCCACCCAATCAATAACCCGACCAATCTATCCAGCCCATCCACCCAATCAATAACCCGACCCATCTATCCAGCCCATCCACCCAACCCATCTACCCATCAATAACCCGACCCATCTATCCAGCCCATCCGCCCAACCCATCTACCCATCAATAACCCGACCCATCTATCCAGCCCATCCGCCCAACCCATCCACCCAATCAATAACCCGACCCATCTATGCAGCCCATCCACCCAATCAATAACCCGACCCATCTATCCAGCCCATCCACCCAACCCGCCTATCCAGCCCATCCACCCAATCAATAACCCGACCCATCTATCCAGCCCATCCACCCAATCAATAACCAGACCCATCTATCCAGCCCATCCGCCCAACCCATGTACCCAATCAATAACCCGACCCATCTATCCAGCCCATCCACCCAATCAATAACCCGACCCGCCTATCCAGCCCATCCGCCCAACCCGCATATCCAGCCCATCCACCCAACCCATGTACCCAATCAATAACCCGACCCATCTATCCAGCCCATCTGCCCAACCCGCCTATCCAGCCCATCTGCCCAACCCATGTACCCAATCAATAACCCGACCCACCCATCCACCCAATCCATTTATTTTATCTTATTTAGTTTAGGTATCGCTAAAATGCCCCTCCCCCTGGGATTTAAGTGCCAGGGGTTTGGTCATGTCCAGATTTGCTTTCAGTTAATGTCCAAGTGCCGGAGCTTTCCCAGCACAGACACTCACCGAGAACAAACTCCAGAGATGCACAGGAGCATCTGCAGAACACAAACCTTAAAGCTGAATGCCTGGGACTTCGCACCCAAAGTGCTTCCATGTTCCTCCGTCTGGGAACAGGAACAATGCCATGTGATTCAGCTGACCAATCCCAGTGAGCCGACTGTGCCCAAGAAGCAAAAACTCTGAGTGCCCCGGCTCTGTGATCGATCCACAGAGGAGACAGAGCAGTTTTACAAAATTAACACAACAGCTACAATTAATTTGTGGGGACAGCGATGGGCTTAGTCTGGCTGGGCATGGGGCGAAGAGAGGAGGAGGAGTAGCATCTCTCTGACAATAATCGGCTATTTGATAATTTGTTGGGGTTACTTCCTTGATTGTTTGTTTGGATCAGAACATCAAACAGCCTTATTTAACGGGGGATTAGATCAGCTTGTTTGCTAGAACATGAAACAGGCGTCCGCTGTTACGAGAACGTGTCCTTCTCTGGCAATGAGGCGTCCGTGCACAGCTCCGCTCCGAATGAGGGGGGAGGACAGGCTGTTTGGTGTGCCTCGGGTAGGACAGCACTGGCGAGATGCACCCCCAGCTCAGGGGCTGGGTCCAGATTCCTTCCGCTCCATTATTAGCTACAAATGGCGCTCAGCCCGCCCCCTCTTGCACCCAGGTCCCAAGCCGTAGGCAGCAGCGGTTCTGTGTGTGTGTGCGCCCCCACGTTACCGGTGTGTATGCGTGAGAGGTTTTGTGTGTGTATACGTGCACACACGTATACATTTGCACCTAAAATCTGCACAGGGGGAAGTTTTTGCATGTGGGTGAGGTTGTGTTGTATATGCGTGCGTGTGGGAGATCTTTTGGCTGTGCGGGGGGGGGAGAGGTGTGTTGCGTATGTCTGCACATGCTGTCTGTGTGCACGTGGCGGAGTTTTTGTGGGGGGTGGCGGGGGAGGGATCTGCCAAAACCAGCTGTCAAGAAAGTAGGTCGGAGCTGATTTCTGACCCTCTCTGCTGTGCTTTTCTCCCTCCAGCCGCCTGCAAAGAGAGCAAGCGTCCCCTGGAGGTGTCCCAGCACTCGGAGGAGATGGGCCTGATCCTGGGCATTTGTGCCGGGGGGCTGGTTGTCTTGATTATCCTCCTCGGAGCGATCATTGTCGTCATCCGGAAAGGGTAAGGAAATCGCTGTCTCCTCATCCCCGGGCTGGCGCTGCAGCTGGCCCCCTCGGGGCCCTGCCACTCCTCCCGGCACGGCTCCTCTCCCTTTCCTGGGTGCACGTCAGTGCTCAGGCAGTGAGAGACCAGCGACAGCCGCAGCAGTGGGGAGGGGACCAAAATCCACCCCTGCAACTGGACTCAGCCAAATCATGGCCCATGCCTGCACTAGCATCCCCTGCAAATCCCCTTCTGCTCTCACCCCCAGCTCCGCGATGCCCCTTGGTCCTGACCCGCAGTCCCCTGCTCCTGCAGTTGTGCCCCATCGCAGCTAGCTGGTGCACCTCTCCTCTGGCTGGCCTGCCTCCCACGCCAGCCCTCACCCCCAGATCTGCCCATTCACCTCTCCTCTGGCCTGCCTCCCACTCCAGCCCTCACCCCCAGATCTGCCCATTCACCTCTCCTCTGGCCTGCCTCCCACTCCAGCCCTCACCCCCAGATGTGCCCATTCACCTCTCCTCTGGCCTGCCTCCCACGCCAGCCCTCACCCCCAGATCTGCCCATTCACCTCTCCTCTGGCCTGCCTCCCACGCCAGCCCTCACCCCCAGATCTGCCCATTCACCTCTCCTCTGGCCTGCCTCCCACGCCAGCCCTCACCCCCAGATCTGCCCATTCACCTCTCCTCTGGCCTGTCTCCCACGCCAGCCCTCACCCCCAGATCTGCCCATTCACCTCTCCTCTGGCCTGCCTCCCACGCCAGCCCTCACCCCCAGATCTGCCCATTCACCTCTCCTCTGGCCTGTCTCCCACGCCAGCCCTCACCCCCAGATCTGCCCATTCACCTCTCCTCTGGCCTGCCTCCCACGCCAGCCCTCACCCCCAGATCTGCCCATTCACCTCTCCTCTGGCCTGTCTCCCACGCCAGCCCTCACCCCCAGATCTGCCCATTCACCTCTCCTCTGGCCTGTCTCCCACGCCAGCCCTCACCCCCAGATCTGCCCATTCACCTCTCCTCTGGCCTGCCTCCCACTCCAGCCCTCACCCCCAAATCTGCCCATTCACCTCTCCTCTGGCCTGCCTCCCACTCCAGCCCTCACCCCCAGATCTGCCCATTCACCTCTCCTCTGGCCTGCCTCCCACTCCAGCCCTCACCCCCAGATCTGCCCATTCACCTCTCCTCTGGCCTGCCTCCTACTCCAGCCCTCACCCCCAGATCTGCCCATTCACCTCTCCTCTGGCCTGCCTCCCACTCCAGCCCTCACCCCCAGATCTGCCCATTCACCTCTCCTCTGGCTGGCCTGCCTCCTACTCCAGCCCTCACCCCCAGATCTGCCCATTCACCTCTCCTCTGGCCTGCCTCCCACGCCAGCCCTCACCCCCAGATCTGCCCATTCACCTCTCCTCTGGCCTGCCTCCCACGCCAGCCCTCACCCCCAGATCTGCCCATTCACCTCTCCTCTGGCCTGCCTCCCACGCCAGCCCTCACCCCCAGATCTGCCCATTCACCTCTCCTCTGGCCTGCCTCCCACGCCAGCCCTCACCCCCAGATCTGCCCATTCACCTCTCCTCTGGCCTGCCTCCCACTCCAGCCCTCACCCCCAAATCTGCCCATTCACCTCTCCTCTGGCCTGCCTCCCACGCCAGCCCTCACCCCCAGATCTGCCCATTCACCTCCCTCCTGGCCTGTAGCCCCCCCGCTGCTCAGTTTTGATCCTCTCCTGAGCAAATTGGGTCAGTGTGTCCCGCAAGGCTCGGATTTAAGCGGTCCCAGAGACGAGCTGGGTAAGATTTCACAGCAACATCCGGGCTTGGGCAGCATAAAAGATTTCACAGCAACATCCGGGCTTGGGCAGCATAAAAGCACTGCTTCCTTCAAGGAGGCCGGACAGGGTTGTAGAGGCTCAGGGGAGGGGGCTGAGCGGGCCAGTGGCAGGGTCTTTTGTGACTGTGTCAGAGGCTAATGTAGGTGCCTAGGGGGTATTGAACAGTCTCGGGGGGGTCTGATTCCCCATTGTCCGCCCTGCGCATTGGAAAAACCAGATGGCGACACCAAATAAACCCATGAGAGCGACGTCCAGCCAGAAAGGAGTGAGAGCCTGGTGCCGGCGCCTGTGCCCTGAGCATGCTGTGCAGTCCCATTGCACCTGCCCAGAGCAGGATCCGCTTCCCCCAGGGGATGGGGAATGCTGGGAGTTGGTCCCTCTCTTTGCTGCCGCTTCAGGCAGTCCCTTTTCTCTTCCCCCTTTTGCTGCTCCCCTTAGGTTTCTGGATGGCTAAGCCTGGCCCGTGGGATGAGACCTGAGAACCAGCAAACTCGTTCCATTAGTAGCTGGCATGGCAGCAATAACCCAGCGCACTGGGGTGCCTGCCCCCCCAATGCCCCACGTTAGCTGCTTCTCTCCAGCACGCTCTGCCACGACGGTGCTGACCTGTGCCCTATCCCCGCCATCCGCCCCCCAGCGGGCTGCCGGCAGTAACCCTGCTGGTAACAGCGACTTTGCCAAGGAGGCAATGTTCCATAAAGGGCAGAGGAGTCAGGCCTGTCCAGGCAGGCCACTAACTAATGCAATAGACGTGAAACAGACAGTGATAGACCCTGACCTCCTTCCCCCTTCCCCCCCAGTCTGGGCTGCAGGATCTATGACAAGCCGCTGCCCACAGGAAAGCTCTCGGAGAGCAACCCGAGCTGTGACCGCGATGGCCGCTCCGTGCCATTCTTACGTGCAGCCGAGCTGCGCTGGGGAGGGTTCCTTGATCTTGTCTCTGTGCAGGCAGCTCATGCAGGGCTCTGCTGTCTGCCTCTCTCTGGAGCACTCCGGGGCTTTTGCTGCAGATGGGTATCAAGGCGGGGGAGTTGGGGTTCCTTCTCCTCGCCTCAAAGAGCGCGGCATGTTCGCAGCTCCTCGTTGCAGACTGTCCTGCTCCGGCTTGTGCCTTCGCTGTAGGCAAAAGGCCTGGAGAAGCTGGCTAGCAGGAAAAGAGGGTCCCCCGGGAGGAGAACTGATGGGAAGACAGGCTCCAAGGTGGGGACAGAGCTGAGCTCTTGGAATCCCAGCATAGGAGCTGGGGGGCTGCCGCACCCCTGGCTTGAAGTGCTTTCAACCATAACAGTTTGGTTCAGTGGGGGTGCTGAGAGCCACTATATACATTGTTCCAGCAGCCCGGAATCCCAGCATGCCTTTCGCATTCAGCTGGCCCACCGGCAAGGCCTGGAGGTGAAGGCCCTGTCTTCCCTGGGAATCTGCACTCATTTCTCCCATGCAGGCAGGCCAAGCTGCTACTAGCCCCGGTAGAGCCCAGCCCTGCTCATAAATCATGGCGTTGCCTCATTAACACTAGGGGGCAGCTACTCCAACAGCTGAAGTCAGGACACCTCACTAGACAGAGCCTAGGGGGCGGGGGGGGAAGGGGGGTGTCTACGCTGGAATCCGAGGTCTGAGGGCAGCCCGTGTAGACGCACCTGAGCTAGCTTTGGTCTAGCTCGCACCAGTAACACTAGTAGTGAAGTTCAGCAGCCCAGGACTCTGGGTATATATTCAGGCAGCCGGCTCGTCCTGATGTAGCTTTGCTGCTGTGGTTATTGGCGCTAGATCAAAGCCAGCCCCCGTATGTCTACACATGCTGCAGCCATGCCTCTGACTGCAGTGTAGACACACGCTGAGAGTGGGGAAAACCATTCCCCTGGTCACAGCGAGGCAGCATTGTACTGTGGTTCGAGGAAGGGACTGAGAGTCTGTTTACTGGGGGTGGATTATTAATGTCATTCCTCATTGCTGGCTTTGCAAAGCGCACAGAGGGCAAGTCAGGGACCCCATCTCTATCACCCCAAAGCTCTCAGCTGGCCCTACCCCATGGTCTCTCCACAAAGTTGGGACTCGGCTATAAAGAGGATGCCACGTTGACTGTAAAGCCATATCGAGAGGTCACAATCTCGTAACGTCGCTCCCCGATGACAGGGCTGAGGTCCCCCGTCTGCACTGGGACACACAGGGGCTGAGCCGTAGCCCAGCGAGACATTGCAGATAGTGGTTCCAGGCAGCCAGAGGTCTCGGCTGAGAGGCCACGGTCCCATGGGCCCCATGGGGCAGGAAGGGGAACGGAGGAAGCCGAGGCCCCGAGTTTGTATTGGGATGTCACCTCTGCTGGGATTCGTACTGCGCTCGGCTCTGTGGTATCTGACCCGTTCTGCGTGAGCAGGTGTTGGAGGACGCTTGGGGCTCTGGCAGCCTTCCTCACCCCCAAACCACCATCCCCGGGGGGAAAGGGACTGCAAGGAAAGTCAGTGGAGGAGGAGGAGGAGTCCTTTATGTCTGTGTCAGATCTCCCACTTGGCGATTTGTCTGTATCATAAAGAGTTAAAATTCCATGAGCTCCCACCCCAGGTCAAACAGGCAGGATGGCAGAGGGATGCCAGGAGATTCCTAACCAGCCTGACTTGTAATGAGAGAGAGCATGGCCTGTGGGGCCACATCTAGCATGTTCCCCCGTGTCCTTGGCTAGAGCAGGATAATTCCCAGCAGCAGGAGTTCCTGACCTTTTCTTAGCCAGACAAGAAATCAGCTGTGGGAAAAGGACCCCCCTGCAGTTTATCCTCCGGAGAGTCACCCAGTGAGGGGTTTCCGCTTGGCCTCGGGAGTGGCGTTTTCTCTCTACTCTGCCTGCTGCTTGCCAAGGAGCAGCAACGGAGCAGCTGCTGCTCCCAGCAGGGTCCTTCGGCGGGTGGAAGTTTCATTCATTCCAAGCAAGAGCCAGACTGTGGTGGGGGCAGCAGGTGCCGATCCTTGCGTGAAGGGCCCTCAAGCCCGCGGGCAGGGAGGTGAGGGGAAGGAGCTTGCTCACTTTCTGGACCAGTCGGGAAGCGGATGGGTTTATGTGCACGTTCCTGCTCTTTGTAAATCATTATACAGAAAGGGAAGGGGCGTTAGCATGCGTGGAACAGGGATGTCAGACAGCTGGCAAATGCAGCAACCACATCAGTGGTTAGTCCCCATCAGAATCCTTTAGCCTTGATCTTCTTTAAGGCCAAAGCAGAGAGAGAGACCCTTTAACACCAAGGAGCTGCTCAGAGCCATAAAGAGCTTGCTCTCCCCAGAGCCAGGGGGTTTCCCAGCACGTATCAGCAGTGTCCACCTGCAAGCCCAGACGCTCCGGCAGGCACCCCATGGCATCCGCCCTGCAGCTAGCACTTCTGTGTGCTTGTGATGTGGAAGGCGAATGGAGACGCGGTGATAGCCCGATGGCCTTTGGTCGCCTCCCCCGGGGGCATCAGTTCACTGCCAGCGCTCACACGTCCCTAATGCGGAAGGGGAAAACAGAGTCTTGTGTTCTGGAGCCAGCAGCAGGGGCAGGAGGGCCTCAGTGAAGGGGGACTCCCAGCCCATGCAGGGTCACTAAACCAACCACAGTATCTTCTGCACAGCCGCTGGAGCGAGCTGGTGGCCCCTTAGAGCATTGGGCAGGGGCAAGGCAGGACAGAATCTCTTTATTCAGTCTCCTGCAGCCTGAGGTCTTGGCCTAGATCTGCTCTGGTAGGAAAGAGACAGGCGCATAACTGGAGTACACGGACGTGCCGAACCAGGCACGGTAGATGGAGTTGGTAGTTTGAGAGAGCAAAATCATGGAGTCTGGAGTGTCCCACTTTCAAACTTGGGGGCCTAAGTGCTGTTTTAGGTGTCCAAATGGAGCCTCACAACCTGAGCATGGGGCTTCTTGTGCGTAAGGATCTGTCGATGCTGCCATCGGAGGTGTGACGGCAGCCCGTGTAGACGCACCCGAGCTAGCTTTGCTCTAGAGTGCCAATAACAACGGCAGTGAAGCGTCAGCAGCAGGGGCGAGGCGCTCGGGTACGTCCCCAGGATTCTGGGTGGGTTTGTACAGCCCATGCTGCCGTGGTTTCACTGCTGCTGTTCTCGGGGCGAGCTGGATCCGAGCTAGCGTGGGTGTGTCTACACATGCTGCAGCCACCCCTCTGATTGCAGTGTAGACAGAACTTCTATCACATGGAATCCAAACGGTCAGAGATGGAGGAACCCACGGAGTCTGATCTAGACCAGTGCCAGTGGCTGGTTCTGCTCCCGTCACTGTTCTCCAGGGCTTTGTCCAGTCTTGTCCTCAGTGACCCAAACAATGGTACTTCCACCACTTCCCTTCAGTGTCTATCCCACCCTCTGGCCGAGCTCACCAATGCTCTCTTGACATTGTCCCTAAATTATCCCTTGCTTGATTTCTTCTCATTACTCCGAGTTTTACCCTCTGTCCATTTCCTCTTGTTCCTTAGGCGTTCGCCCTTCAGGGGGACAGTTTTCAAGCCACTTCTTTGTCCTTAGCCAAGCTATGAGATTCCTCTTTTCCCTTCTCACTCTAGTCCCCGGGCCATTTTTGATGCTGTTCTCTGAACTGCCTTCACCTTGCCAACATCTGTCTGGTGTGGAGGTGTCTAAACACGGACAGAATGTTCCAGGTGCAGTAGGACAAGAGCTGAATAAAGAACTATCAGCGACACACACACACACACACACACACACACACACACACACACACACACACACACACACACACACACACACACACACACACACACACACACACACACACACACACACACACCAATCTAAGAAAAAAGGCACAGTAAGAGAAAATCCAGTGACCAGTTTCATTCCAGTGCCGACTCGGTTTTGTTTCTCAGACTATCACTCAGCGATGCAGAGATTTAATCACTTCTCAGCGTCTGCTGGCTTTTTTTAAAAATAGAAATTGATTTTGAATTTTTGCAAATCAGCCCATGAAATCCCTGTCTCTCGTTCTTGATAGTGTGACAAAGTGACTGCATCGCGTCTCAGGGGATGTCTGCGCTGCATTCCCAGGGTGTGAATGCAGCTCACGGAGACATCCCTGAGCGAGCTTTCATCTAGCTAGCTCTGGTCCTGCATCCGTGAAGCTGCAGCAGCCTCGTGAGTAATTACCCAGGGTTCGGGGCAGGCAAGCCATGCTGATGTGGCTTCACTGTTCTGGAACCGGAGCTAGCTAGGTTGGTATGTCTACACAAGTTGCAATCACGCCGCGTGACTGCACAATAGACATACCCTGTGAGACTTAGTAAGAGAGTTGAACTCCCATGCAGGGGACTCGTGGGTTGAGTCCCAAACAGCCAGGCCCAAGCTTGGGATACACGGTGCTCTACAGATGGAACCGGAACATGTCCCCTTCTTTACTGATTGAAATTCTCCTTCCCACCCCTCGCCAGGATACGCCCCCGGAGATGGTGCATGTGGTTTCCGAGGGGGCTGGGAGTGAGTGGCTTGACACACAGTGTATCAGGCAGATCACATGGAATAAATCCATGAACAGCCTCCAAATGAGGTGCTTTGTTAATTGGATAAGAATAGCCCCCCCTCCCCAATATAATAATTCAGGTAAAGCAGCCAGCTGTTCTAAGGAGAGAGAAACTTACAACAGAGCTCAGAGAGGGAGGTGGGCACACAGGGAAGACACAAGACTGGATGCCCAGAGATTTGGGTTCTGTTCCCAGACCATGGCCCTGGGGCAGCTCATAGTGCCCCTTTGTGCCTCAGTTTCCCCACCTGTAGGCTGGGGATACTGATGCTGACCTGCCTGGCAGGGAAGGACACGCAGAAGAATCCACTAAAGTTTGGGGGCACCTAAGAATGCCTCCAATTAAAACAAAATCCAATTCTCCGGGGATTGGGGTTGGGCTCTGAACTTTGTGTGGCCTGGACTCAGCTTTATCATGGGCAAGGCTGGACCGTCGGACCTGAATCTCCAAATGCATCTGACTCTGGGGAAGAGCCAGGCTCACAGCCATCGCTGGTGCTGTTCTCCGGCCTCGTGCAAGTGCTTGCAAAGGGTGTTAGACCTGCCACTGGGCCTGAGCTGTAGGCAGGTGCTAGGAGGGCCTCTGGGGTGACCTTCTCCTAGGGTTACCATATTTTGTGCCTCCAAATGGAGGACACTCCAAGGCCCACGGCCCCGCCCCCAGCCCCGCCTACACCCCTGCCCAACCCCGCCCCCTCCCCAAAGTCTCCGCCCCCTCCCCTGCTTCCCGCGAATATTTGATTCGCGGGAAGCCTAAAGCAGGTAAGGGGGGTGTGGGGGGAGGAGGCGCGGCCCAGGCTGGCCCCCTGGCGTTTCCAGCCTGGGTCAGCTCGGGCCCTGGGGTGCCGGCCCCAGCCGACCACCCCCGGCCTGCCCAGCACTGCCGGCCCCCGGCGGCCCGGCAAACCCCCGGGCTCCCCGCGGGCCCGGCTGACGCGGCTCCCCGCGGGCCCGGCTGACCCGGCTCCCCGCGGGCCCGGCTGACCCGGCTCCCCGCCGGCCGGGGTCCCCGCGGGCCCGACTGACCCGGCTCCCCGCCGGCCGGGGTCCCCGCGGGCCCGACTGACCCGGCTCCCCGCCGGCCCGGCCGACTTTGCTCCCCGCCCGCCGGGGTCCCCGCGGGCCCGGCCGACTTTGCTCCCCGCCCGCCGGGGTCCCCGCGGGCCCGGCCGACCCGGCTCCCCGCCGGCCGGGGTCCCCGCGGGCCCGGCAGACGCGGCTCCCCGCCGGCCGGGGTCCCCGCCGGCCCGGCCGACCCGGCTCCCCGCCGGCCGGGGTCCCCGCCGGCCCGGCCGACTTTGCTCCCCGCCGGCCGGGGTCCCCGCGGGCCCGGCCGACCCGGCTCCCCGCCGGCCGGGGTCCCCGCCGGCCCGGCCGACCCGGCTCCCCGCCGGCCGGGGTCCCCGCCGGCCCGCCTGGCCCGGCTGACCTCCCGATTTTCCGGACATGCCCGGCTTTTGGGGATTTCCCCCCGGACGGGGATTTGAGCCCCCAAAAGCCGGACATGTCCGGGAAAATCCGGACGTATGGTAACCCTACCTTCTCCCCACTCAGGGCAGCGGGTGTGGGCTCTGGAGGGAGCTGCATTTGACCTATGCTGGAAAGGATCTGGGGCCTGATCTCATCCTGACACTAGATGGGGAGGGGGCAAAGCGGGTGTTCTGAGGATTTCCCCTGCCCCCCTCAGCAATCCCATTATCTCTGCACCTTTGGGTGGCTGTTGCTGTCTTTGCAGTCCTGCAGGGCTTGGCAGACAAAGGGATATTTACCCACATCCCGTTGAGCCGCTGCAATTGGCAGTGTCTGCTGCATCTCCTCTGGAACAAGCACACAGCCACTCTTGGCTCGTGAGGAATGGGCTTTGTGCCTACTGAGAAGACCGCCAAAGCGTGCCAGCGAATGCTGCCATTCCCCCGGCTCAGCCAGCCCTGTCTTCTTCAAAGGATCCACACGGTTCCCAGTGAGCTGTGGCCTCTAGGGGTAACTCCACCTCTGCTGGGCGTTCGGGTGTGGCTGGTGGGTTCTATGTCAGTTAATTAACAGAACCCCAGACCCAACCACCCCTGGATCTTTACCTGTCTTATCTGCGTAGGTGCCAGCCTGCCACCTCTGTAGTAGCACCCTAAGGCATTACAGAATCTATCCTCGCAGCCCCGCTGCGGAGCAGGGACGTATCTGTTAGGATCAATAAATTATCCCCATTTTGCAGATGGGGAAACGGAGGCACAGAGCAGCGAAGCTACTCGCTTTGGCCACATAAGGAGCTTGTTGCAGAGCCGAGGACTGAGTCCAGTTCAGATCTGCATGTCCCAGCTCTGCCCTGCCTCTCTCAGGTGTCCAAACAGGGACCCCCCAAGCTGAACCCTCACCATGAACTCAGTCACAGGTGTGAGTCCCCATGTGGTTCCAAGCCCAGCCCAGGGCACGTCGGCGGTTTGGCTCCGGTGGGATGGCCTAGGGTCATCAGGCTTTATTATAAAGCCAGCTTGGTAGCGTCCCTTTAAGAGGCGTACCTGCATGGTGGTTTGGCCGAGGTAGCTGCTGAGAGTTCCCCTCAGAGTAGGCTCGCTTGGCTAGAACAGGCCACCGAGCTCTCTGCTTGGCCACTGCTGTTCTTGGGCCGAGCCTTTCTTTATTCCCTGAGCTATGGCAGAGGCTGGCGCCCAGCGTTGGCTGGCAGCAGGATGTAGGGCCCTCCCTGCACGGGGTGTCAAGGCAGGAGGCAGGCAAGGTGAGCGTTCGGTGATAAGGGACTACGGCACGGGAGTCGTTCTGCCAGGTGCTCTCCCCCCGACTGACAGCTGAGTCCCTCCCTCCCTCCCGCTCCCTGGCACTGGTTTGCTCTCTCTGTCTGTCACAGCACTTTGGGGGCACAGAGCTCTGTTAACAGGAAGATGGCGGTGGGGGCGATTTTGTGTCAGCGGTTTGGCCCTGGACGATGTGTGACTGGGGATCGGAAGCACCAGCTTGGGTTACAAACATCAAGCCCCTGCTCCTGTCCGGTGAAATCTCCGTCAGAGCCCAAAAGCCGTACGACCCCTAGAAGGGGCGTGCTAGGCAAAGGGCTCACCCCCTTGCAGTATCCCCCAGCCTTTTGATAGCTTGCTGATAAAATCATCCAGTCCCTAAGAAGTCAGATTATGGGCGGGCGGGGGAGGAGCAGAGATGAGGGCAGAGGTTTGGGGTCACAGCCCCTGTACAGCCTCTTAGCCATTTTGTGGCAGAGACAGGCTGTTAGTCCTGGATGGAGCAGGGCTAGTTCCACTTCCCCGTAGCTCTGCCAGTCAATGCCCCTCCTGGCCTGCAACAACCGTTCTAGTCCTGGGCTCCCCACACAGCTCTGCCAATGCCTGGCCTGCAGCGCTCCCTGCTATTCCAGACCTCACCCCCAGCTCTGCTTCTGCACTTCCGTCCTGACCTGTCCAAGAAGCCTTGCTGGTCTGTGCCCGGGCTCCTGAGGGGGACATCTTGTGAGTGAGCACTGAATCACACTCTGCCTGTTCCCAGCTGTTGTGTGCGTCCACACCGGCCTGCGTTGGCATCCTGCTGGGTCGATGCTTTCACAC
The DNA here is from genome assembly GCF_011386835.1 of Chrysemys picta bellii. Lineage (NCBI taxonomy): Eukaryota > Metazoa > Chordata > Testudines > Emydidae > Chrysemys > Chrysemys picta. The sequence continues at coordinate 7,451,851 of NC_088813.1, read as the reverse complement.
ACCGGGCCCGTTATTAAGACCACGGACCCAGTGTGCTGGGTGCTGCGCAGACAGGCACAAAGAAGTTACCATCTGAAAAGCTATAGGCCCGATCCTGGAGAGTGGGGAGCAATTCCTGGAGGTGCTGAGCATGGTTGGCTCCAGTGGTTCAGCCCCTGGCAGGCTCAAGCCCTCGGGGAGCAGCGCTGGAGATGCTAACACAAGTCCTGGTGGTGCAGTGGGCCACGATCAGCCAGACCACTTGGAAAGCCACGTTCACTCTCTGTTGCCAACAGGACCAAAGGTGCCGGAGCAACAGCAAGTTGCCCTGCCACCACAGAATCTGGCTTTCCTTGGCCTGGCCTTCCCCACTTTCTGCCTCCCCCTTTTCACGTTCCAGCCGGAAGCCCCAGCGGAAGATGCAGGCTGTAGGCACAAAGGCAATGCATCCTCTCTGTGGCCTGGCTCCACTACACCCTGCTTGGTATTCAAAGGGTCCTCACAGCCTTTCTCATGGATATTTTTCTCCCTGCTGCTTTATCCAGCCAGAGCTCTGTGCTTTCACTGATATCTCTCCAAGAGAAATTGGACCTCTTCTTGCCTGACGTTGGTTGTCCTCCCCCCGCCCTTCCCTCGACTCAGAGTTGGTTTTTTCTCCTAGCATGCCAGGCTGCGGATTCATCTCCCATCTCCTGCTTCTGTCTCTGTTTAAGAGCAGATAAGCAGAAGGAAGAAAAAGAAATAAACGAAAGGGGTGGTTTTATCCCGTGAGCCCTGCCTGGGCATCGCGTCCACCCTTCGACAGCAGGGTTTGTTTCCTCAGCCGCATGGCCAGCTGAGAGCCAGGAGCCAGCCTTGTACCCTCATCCCAGCCATGTCCAGTAACCTCTTAGGGCCTAGGCCTAGTGGGAAAGCTCCCAGCATCTCTCTGCATCAGATTGTTCAACTCTACAAGCCACATACTTCTTGTCCAAGGCAGCAGTTTGGGGTGGGGGTGGGGTGACTGGGGGAAAATAGTAATGCATTGGTAAAAGGATGGTATCCTCCCATGGGGCCACATTCTGATCTCGGTTACACCAGAGTAAATAAGGAGTTAAGTCCATTCCATGTGAAAAGAATAATTAACAATCAGACATAATGAAAAATACAGCATACCAATGTCTGGACGGGCTATAGCCCACCTGCTTCAAGGCATAAACCAACCTTGACTATCAAGGGTCAGGAAGAAACTTCTCCACTGAGCATGCTATTCCATATTGCCCATTAAGAAGGAGACTTCTTGCCCCTTCTTCTGAAACAGCTGGTCCTGGTCACTGTCTGAGGTGGGACGCTGGACTACCTGGTCTGATCAGTCTGGCGATTCCTATCAAGCAGGAAGTCAGCAGCTTGGCTGGGATTTCAGGTGTCTCTCCATGAGGTCTGCCCCTTCCGTGGCTCTGTGCAACAGGAGCTCTGTCCAGGGATGTGGTGTGAGACACAGGAATTGCAGCTTGTGAATTTCTGTGCAGGAGGCTTTCAAGGCATCTGATGGGTTTTACATGTAGATGTTTTTTGGGAGGGGGAGTTATTAATGCCAAAACTTACTGCAAACCACCAACCAAAAACAGCCCCCCAAAGATTTTGTTGAGCTCATCTCTCAACTAGACAATCAGCTTGTCACAAAAGGTCATGCCAATCCCTAGCTCTTACAGAGCGCTCTTCATCTGCAGGGTGCCAATGCTTTACAAACGAGGCAAGTAGCATTAGCCATGGCTGGGGAAACCAAGGCACAGAGCAATGAAGGGACTTGCCCAAGGGCACCCAGCAGGTCTGTGGCAGAGCTAAGACTAGAAACTATGTCTCCTGAGTCCCAGTCCAGGGCTTTAGCCACTAGGCTACACTGTCTCAAAGCAGATTCTAACTCCACTCATGAGGCTGGGGATGCTCCCTTGGGTGGCAGAATAGCTCAGTGGATTGAGCATTGGCCTGCTAAACCCAGGGCTGTGAGAGACTTGGCACTATAGCTGTCCTGTACCGTCGGTCGCATGGTCTGTCCAGTGCTGCAGCTGCAAGATCCCTTCTCTCACCGTCCCCACTAATGCGGCATGTCACCAAGGCCTGCCTTTGGACCTGAACCAATTCATTGGGATCTAGCTCTGGTAAGGAAGACAGATCCTCGAACAAACACGTTGGGCGACGACTGATGTTGCACTTGTTACCTTCACCCTGATTGTGCTGCACGGAGGGTGCCAGTGTGTCCTAGTGAGGTTGTCAAAGGTTACAGAGTGGGAATCCCTGATACTTTTCTCTACAGAGTCTCTTAAGCTACTGGGAGAGCCCAAGCTTCTGGTGCCCCTGATCATTATAAGGCCTGTTGATTTAGGCAGATGTCCAACCAGGGCACTTAAGATGGAAGAAATACAGCAAAACACTTCGAAAATCAAGTGTTGAGATGCATTTGGGGGCCAGCAAGGGAGAGTGACCTGTGGAGAAGAAGATCTCCTAGGGAGCTACGTGAGGTCTATGGAGAACCAAGAATAGCAAATTGAAGTGAAACCCTGACGACTCCAGTGGGCAGGGCATGGGGCTATGCTGACAGGAGACAGGCCAGCCAAGGATCTCTTGGAAGGACGTCCTTATGGTATCCCACCTCTTGCCCAACCAAGGAGAAGATGGAGGGATAATACTGAGCAAGAACTAAGAGCTATTATTATGAATGACCATCAGTGGGAACAATATGCCCTGGCCAGAAAGAGGTGGGGGCAAATTGTGCAAGCAGCCAATGATCTCCATGGTCTATGAGCCAGGGAGTAAATGAAGTAAGTAAGTTGCTAAGAAGCAGGCCCAGCCTTCATGGCTTGGATCAAACCACACACGCCGACAAGGCCAATGGCTCTCTGTTGAGTTGAAGGCATCTCTGAAGGCAGAACGTTTCACCTTGGTGAGATTTTACCAGCACTGCAGCTCCAGCGGGAATTTTTTCTGGGGCTCTTCTGCAGAGGAGTGTCTGCCCCCAGCGGGCTGGACCTGAAGCATTCTGGAATCAATAAAACTTACCTGGCAACTCTGTCAGTCTTTTGCTGTTCTCAGGTTGTATTTCCTGTGTCTCACAGCGCATCATTGCACTGAACTTCCTGCCAAAAAGCCTGCACTAGGGAAATAAAAATGGTTGCAGCCTGCTATTAGTTAGGCCATGCCAAGCGTGCAATGCCTCTACCACCCCTTGCGTCCACACACATTGTAAACTCAGGATGAGGGCTGTAGCTAAGGTCTGGTGGAAACGGGGAAGGCCGGGAGATACAAGCATTGCATCGTCTCCCTGCAGGATGGTGCCGCTTGCTGACTGTTTGGTCCAGCAAATCAGCATCACCTGCATCCCGGCCCAGGATTCTGAAGAGATAGATGCTTCCCTATCTGGTCTAGAGGTGCACCTCAGCCAGAGAGATAAGCCTTGGAAATAGCCCCAGCTGCATGGATTTGACTGTGGCATTTGCCGAGTGCATTTACTCTGGAAGCTAAGTGGGGTGAGGTTCCCTCCCAGGGGGAGAGGCAGGGGCTTTCCAGGACACCCACCGCTGGGCGCATTCAGAGAGCAGCTACTGCTCCCCCCATTGTTTGCTGGAGTGCCGTTCTCTGAATGGCTCCCTTTTACTGAAAGAGGCCGGAGGCACAGCTATCTGGAGGGATCATTAAAAAGCAGACCTGTCATGCCGGAGAAGAAAGGGGACCAATTAAACTCCTTCCCCTCCCAGGATTCTGAAACAGCAATTTAAGGCAAGTATGTTAAGAGCCAGGAGGAAAAGCCCATGGGCCAAAACCTGAGCTGATGTAAATCCACAGAGCTCCATTGACTTAAAAGGAGCAATGCTGATTTGCACCAGCTGAGGATTTAGACCCACATTTGTTCTTATTATCGGCTAAGGGTCAGAGCTCAACGATACCAGTGTAAATCTGAAGTAACCTCATTGACTTCAATGGGATTACTCTGGATTTCGTCAGCGTAATGGAGATCAGAGTCTGGCCCTTGGGAACGGGTTCTTGAGGCGCTGAGCAGAATTTTAAACTCTCCCTCTGACCCTTGCCAGCCATCTCCTTCCCAAGCAAGTACCCGCGAAAGTAGAGCAGGGCAGAGTATTGTTCCATCGCTGTGGGGTCTGTAGGTTTTTAGCAGGGGGGAGGGGCTGGAAAACTGATTTGCTTCTACACCTAGAAATCAACGCTGCTGAGTTAAAGATGGATCTGAGCCACAGACTTCAAATCTCGGTCTGGCTGCTTGAAATCCAAAGCTGTTTGGATGCTAGAGTTGGTCCAAAAAATTTCTGCAGAACGGTTTGCCTCAGGGAAATGCTGATTCCACAGGAACGTGTTGAATCAGTCAGATTTTTCAGCAGGCTGGCCAGCTCCCTGGCAGGCTGGCTTGTTGGCTCTCTGGCTGCTTGTGTGGTGCAGGTGAACTACCTGGTTCCCCAGGTGAGCTACCTGGTTCCCCAGCTGCTCAGGGGCCGGCTCCCTCGTTCCCTGGCTGCCCTGCGTTTTTTGAAAAATTCTGTTCTGATTCTTCCCATTTCCCCTCTCCCCTCCAAAGATTCCATTTTTGCAGGAACTTTTGCAATTCTGACTTTTCCTTTTGATTCAGAAGGAATTATGTTTCAATGTTGCACATTTTTCCATGGAACAGAAAATCTGGTTCCCGAGCAGCTCTAGCCAGGTCTGGGGTTAGGCTGAACTCTGCAGCATAGGTGATCTCCGGAGGATTTTAGAGCACAAGCTGTCCTTGCTATTCGGGGTCGTTGGGGTTGGCAGGGTTCTCTGCACTGGGCTTCTTTCCACCCCTAGGATTTCTCTAACAGTTTATCTCAGTCCCCTCCCATCAGCACTCACCAAGGATCAGCGTTGCAGATAACCACTGCTTTGATTTTGGTTTAATGGACTCCCATTGTTGTTTATGTTAATGATTGGCATGGCGGTGCCCTGGCACATGTGGGGTAATCAGTTTTGTAGTTACACTGTAACCATTTGGTCATTGTCACTCTGCCCTGGGCTGCCTTTTCTAACAGCATGGCTTGGTCAAAAATACCTAGATCATTTGTTGTCTGTAGTAAATAGTTTGGTGATGGAGTGTGGAAGGAAAGGCCATTTGTGATGCACTTTAATCATCATTAAAAATAGCAGAGATTTCCCTGTGCTCCCATGGGAAGTGAGTGGGACTCTCCATTAATAATTCTTATGACTAAAGGCGCACACAACTTCTCAGCTGTTTTCTTCCATCTCCCAGGGGGGTGGGGTGGGTGAGGGGGGGTTTCTCTACTGGCGAGAAAGAGAGCCAGGCCTGTTGCTGCACTCCTAATGGAGCTGAAAGAGGGAGAAGTGGCATCATGGTTTGAGAGAAATAGTTTTAAAAGGTTATATAAGCAGGCTTATAATGTGTGTGTTTGCGCATGTACTGTCACCACTCCTGCAATACCACAGGAGTGTGTGTGCACGCACTGCTCTTTATAGCAGAGCTCTGTGTCTGTCCTGCACCCCACTCCTAGAACACAACAGGTGTGGAGACACGGGTGTGTTGGGGGAGATGGAGAATCATCCACCAAAGAAGGAAAAAGCCAGTGCAATTTGACAGGTCCTTTTTGAGAGGGGAACTGGTGAGAAACGGCTCCCCTGGGGGCGAGTGCATTTCCAAAAGAACCTGTTCTCGCTGCCCGGTTACAAGCCAGTTCCCAGGAGAAAAAGATAAGAAGAGCATGCCCGTGACCCTTTGAACATGCCTGGTCTCATTGAGGGGGGTGGGGTGTGTGTGTGTGTGTGCTTCACATTATTGTCCTGAATAGAATGATTTATTGTAAGGTGATTCTTGCGTCTCCTCAGGCCAGCTGTGAGCATGCAGATGTGTTGCCTTTCATTTCCAGCAACTCGCTTTCTTTCTGTCGTTCCCCCTCCCCTCTCTCTCTTGCCTTCCCTGCCTCGGCACCCATCCACTGCATGGTGAATGGAGCAATCTTTGGCTTGTTGTCATCTGAGATTCCAAATAAACCTCCCCCTTCATTACTCTGGAGAAAAGCTGCTTATGCAATTTCTGCTGTTCTCTTTGTTTGCACGCTTGCCAGGAGGAACTACTATTCCTATTCCTATTACCCGTAAGTAATTGTCATTCTCTCTCGCTCGCTCTGCCGCTCTCTGCTCCGGCAAGTTTCTTTCTCTGTCAAGTAAATTTTAAGTGCCTCTTTGGCTTGTTAAAAAATGCTTCCGAAGTATTCACAGGCTTCCAGATGGCACCGAAAACATACAGGGACCCATTTCCAAAAGAGCTCAGCATTATGGGAACACAGGAACCATCAACCCCAGGTCCAGCTGTTGCATTATCCTCTCTGAGGGTATGTCTACACCGCACGCTTCTTTTGGCTGCGTGCAGTGTACACACCCGCACAGCTGCCCTAGTGTGGGAGTCTAGCTGGGGAGGCTTAGGTGAGTGGAAATGCCTGAAGGTTGTTTGCTGGAAAACATACCTTACATGGTTCTCTGCTCACCCAAGTTGTGCCTTCTGGTCTGTTTTTAGCGGTGTAGTGTCCTGCGGCCGGAGCCTTCCCCTGCTGCAAGAAAAGACTGCGGGGAAAGGCTCTGGCAGGGGGAGGCAGCGGTGAAAGTCTCTGCCGCTTCCCCGCTGCCGAAGCTTTCCCTCGCCGCCTTCCCTCTGCCAGAGCCTTTCACCGACACCATAGCTGCACGGCATGGTGTGGATGCAGCTTGCTTTTAATGTCTCTGATGTCAGCGATTGGCTTAAACCCTCAAGCCCAAGGTTTATGATCCCTTCACCCTTTAGGTGCTGGGCTCCCCCCTATGGGGGCTGAGCCCATGAAAATCAGCCCATACGCATCCCAGTGGGAGCTGTGGGGCATTGAGCGCTTGTGGAAATCTGGCTCTGCCTAAATGAGAGCTGGGCTTTTTGGAAAGGCTGGTCTCCAGTGTGGGTGCTGAGCACGTGAAAACCTGTTGCTGAGCTCTTGTGAAAATCTGGCCCGGAGGATCTAATTTATCTCCGAATCCAGTGCAGCTTCACCCGAGATCAATGGGACCCCCTTATGTTTTTTGTTTTGGCCTTGGCTTTATCTGACATATTGTAACGGCAACTCAAAGGCATGTTACATTGTCACTCCTGCAAGGGGGGGATTGTGTTACAGTGTAATTGCTGCATGGGTGGAGGGAGTGGTGATCATATTACATGGTAATTACTGCTGGGGGTGGGAGGAGATGGATGTGTTACATTGTAACTACTGCAGGGGGGCGTCTTGTCACAGAGTAAGCCTTCTGGTGCAAAAGCCTCCGATGGTGTAACTGAAAAGCTGGTTCTCGTGTAATTTCAACCCTTCCAATTTCACGGGGAGCCCAGTCCATCCTTCAGCGAGATGCTGTGTCACAAGCGTTCCTTGTGTGCCTCTCCTTCCTGGGAGGAAGTTTCTTGTTGGCAGAGCTCACTGGCAGGGGGAAGCCGCAGCTGGCATTATTGTCCTTCTACAGCTGCTGTTGCGGGGGATCAGTGCAGACTGGATTCAGAGGCTAAAGTTGCCTGAAATCCAGTTCCATCAGCCAGCAACTCCCCTCCCCACCAATGGCCTGTGAGGCTCAGCCCCAGGTGTGCTAGACTTGGAGGGGAGCTCAGACTGCAACCTTTAAACGCCGATCTGGATTTTGGACCATCTAAGGCTTGGGGAGGATCCGATCTGGAGTTTTGCCAGGTACAAGGTCTAGACCTAGCTCTGGGACTGGATTCCAACTCCCCCCCGCCCTCAGCCCCCCAAATGTTTGGTGCAGACTAGAGCGGGTCCAAAAAATGTTGCTTTTTTTAAACCAGAATTTGGCGTTTTAAAACAAAAAATGTTAGCGAAAAGCTGCGTGTATATATATATTTTTTAAAGTTCTGTTTTTTCAGCAAAACTCAACATTTTGAATTGTCAGGTTCCCCATCCCCTGTCCCCCACTTTTCACCAGTGAATGTATGGACTCAATGGCGCCTCGGGTGTTGATCTTGCGAAGACTTGTACAGCTCCTTAACTTACCTCTGGGTGAAAATCAATGGAGCTGCTCTCAGCAGTAGAGTTCAGTATGCATGTGAATGGTGGCAGATCAGGGCTTAAATTCTGCATTTCATCTGATCTATTTGCCTTTTTCCTTTTCCGTGCTGTAACTTTCCCCGCCTGCCTTAATGTGGGAAAAGCGACAGCAGCAAAAGAAAAATGAAAACGGGGGCAGGAACCTTCCAACGCTTACATCACTCAGAGGGGAAAGGGAAAGGAAAAATCAATGTTTTGATTTTTTTTTCCAAAAAAATATTTCTTACAAAACGTGGCAAACCTGAGCCCATGCTCCGTTTCGAACCCTGCAAACCAGAAGCAATCGAAGCACTTTCTCCCAATGTTGACACCATTTTTCAACCAGCTGTAGTTCAATCTCTCCTCTTGTTAGCCTCCCAAGGCTCTGAAGGTCCCTGTCAGGGCTGTATCCCCACTTTGAACTTTAGGGTACAAATGTAGGGGCCTGCATGAAAACTTTTAAGCTTAACTACCAGCTTAGCTTTGATCCGCTGCCACCATCCCAATGGATTCCCTCCCTGGGAAGCCTTGAGAGACCTTCACCAATTCCCTGGTGAATACAGATCCAAACCCCTTGGATCTTAAAACAAGGAGAAATTAACCATTCCCCTCCTTCCTCCCACCAACTCCGGGTGAATACAGTTCCAACCCCCCTGGGATCTAAAACAAGGAGAAATTAACCATTCCCCCTCCTTTCTCCCACCAACTCCTGGTGAATACAGATCCAACCCCCTTGGATCTAAAACAAGGAAAAATTAATCAGGTTCTTAAAAAGAAGGTTTTTAATTAAAGAAAAAGGTAAAAATCATCTCTGTAAAATCAGTATGGAAAATAACTTTACAGGGTAATCAAACTTAGAGAGCTCAGAGGACTCCCCGCTAGTCTTAGGTTCAAAGTACAGCAAACAAAGATAAACACTCTAGTAAAAGGTACATTTACAAGTTGAGAAAACAAAGTAAAACTAAGACGCCTTGCCTGGCTTTTTACTTACAAGTTTGAAATATGAGAGACTTGTTTAGAAAGATGGGGAGAACCTGGATTGATGTCTGGTCCCTCTCAGTCCCAAGAGCGAATGAACTCCCAAACAAAAAACACAAACAAAAGCCTTCCCCCCCCCCCCAAGATTTGAAAGTATCTTGTCCCCTTATTGGTTCTTTGGTCAGATGCCAGCCAGGTTACCTGAGCTTCTTAACCCTTTACAGGGAAAAGGATTTTGGAGTCTCTGGCCAGGAGGGATTTTATAGTACTGTACACAGGACAGCTGTTACCCTTCCCTTTATAGTTATGACAGTCCCCCCCACCCCCCAATGTTTATTCTGTATCAAGCTAGAAGGACCACAGCAGCAGTCTGCAGGCTGGATTGCCCCAGCTTTTGGTGCCTTGAGTATGGAACGTGTACCCCAGAATGAGAGGGATGGAAAATAGCTCCTCTTGCCGGCTAACTACAGTAACAGTGAGGGTTGCTTAGCACAACACCAGCTGTGAGTGCCCGGAGTCATTCAGAAGACCTCCCTGCCCATTGCATTCCTGTTCAGCTGGCCAGGCTTTCCCAGTAATGAATATCACTACAGGCAAGCCAAGGCCTTGAGAATTATGGGCAGGAACTTATTAGATGAGGGCGGGGGGAAGCCTTCGCACAATGCAGATGTTCTGCTTCCTTCCACCCTCCCCGGGCAGTTGGAAGTGGGGAAGGGGCAGCTTTCCCCAGCAGCAACTTGTGCTCCAGGGAAGGGGCTAAGGGCAGTAATTGCCTGGAGGGGGGGGTGAGCTGGGCCCCGGCACAAGCTGTCCTGGAGCCTTGCCGGGTGCAGGGGAAGGGAGTCCCCCACAGGAGCAAGGATGGGAGAGTGACTGTCTGGGAAGGGAGGCGTGTTCTGTGGGGAACGAGCTGCATTGGGAGGATTCTTGCGATGCCTCCATGTTGCTCAGAGATTGCCACAATCCGGGGCGGTGGCTTGTGCTGCCCTGTGCCGACTGTCTTCTGGGCATCGCCGGACACCTGGCAAATGTAGTCACCTCGTACAGAAAATAGGCCTCTGATTGTACTGGGGGGTGGCTGAGCCTGGCTCCTTGGGGTCTCAGGGTGTCCCCTGCAACAGCCGGCTCAGTGGGTCTGACCCCACTGCCGTGAATGATGTTCTACCCCTCTGTGCTGTGGGTGAGGATGGGAGGTAGTTAACACACCGTGGGACCCAGGGCAGGCAGCTTGGAAGCAGCACCGTTTGCCAGCCTGTCGTGTCACGGCAGAGAGCTTCTCCTCTACCTGCTCTGGGGCCCAGTGAAGGAGTTCTGAGAGCGGCAATCCAGGGAGCGCTGGGGAGTCGAGGAGAGGGGGGATGAGTGGGACACCAGTCTGTCTCTAGGCTGGTGTCTTCCTTCCACTTGGACTGCGGGGAGCAAAACGCAACTCACGATTTACAGGTGCCTGTGTGAGAGGAACGGGGCTAGCTAACAACGGCTGTGTGAGTTCCGAGGCCCTTTTCCATTTCTAACTCCAGGGCTTCCTTCATTTTTATGATTTGTATTTCCGTAGAGCCTGGGAGCCCTAGTCATGGACCAGGATCCCATTGTGCTAGGCGCTGTACAAACACCGAACAAAAAGCCTGCCCCAAAGAGCTTGCAAGTATCAGACAAGAGCTAACAGATGGACAGACAGACAGGGTGCACGTGTGACAATATTGGTCAGCGCAACAAGTCGACAGGCCCATGGCCTCTCGGCAGGCTGCCACGGCGGGAGGGGAGGAGCCGAAACTACTGTGGGTTTCACCAGCAATTCAGGCCCAAGATTTCAAACGCGCCCACTCCTTTTAGGAGCCTCACTTTTGGGGAACCCAACGTGTCGCACGCAGGGCCTGATTTGCAGGTGCGCTAAGCTGGAGTCCGGGGGGAGGGCGACACACGCTTGAGCATCTGTGAAAATCAGCCCTGGGGTGGCGCCAGCTGGGCCCCTGACATGAAGGCCACCAAAATAGGCCCTGAGGTCAAGATTTAAAGGATGGGGCCCTAAAGTGAGGCTCAGGTGTTCTGATATAGGCACCCGAATCAGTGGGCTGAATTTCAGAGGGGCAGAGCGGCCAGGAGACTCCCCTGGGTTACATTCTGCACGTAGGCTCCTAAGTCACTTACGTGCTTGGGAAAATGTCATCTTTTAACGGGCGCTGCTGAGTGCTCAGTCCTGGATCCTCCAAGGGAGTTAGGCTCCTTACCGTCCATCGTGGAATTTAGGAGCCCACAGGCCTTTGGGGATCTGGGCCTTTGGGCTGTCAGGGGTTTCGGTGCATGGCTGGATCCGAGGCTGGACACCATTGTCCGATTCCCTTTCGTTTGTTTGCGAACCGGCTAAGCAAATAGGCCCAGAGAGTCACAAGTGCCTGGAGATTCTGGGCACCCAACCTGGGATGCTGGAATGGGGCCTGGTTTTCACAGGGCCGGTGCTCAACCCTCGCTGAGTACGTCTACGTGGTGAAGGAAAACCTTTGGCCCTGAGTCTCAGAGCCTGGGTCAGTTGGCTCAGGCTTGCAGGGCTCGGGCTACTGGGCTAAAAATGGCAGTGTAGCTATTTCTACTTGGGCTGGAGCCTGGACTCCCCAGGTTTCAGAGCCCCGGCAGGACGGCCAGCACTGCTGGGGTTAGCCCCGCAGCCCCTGAGACAGGTGACCCAGGTGAAAATCAGGCTCGTGGTTTTTAAATCGGAGCCTGTGCTTGGAAATAACCGTGTGGCTGAGCATTACATGTGTTTGCTTTGTAACCCTCCTATAGGAAACCCGTCAACATGACCAAAGCTACAATCAACTACCGCCACGAGAAGACCCACATGATGAGCGCCATCGACCGGAGCTTCACAGACCAGAGCACCCTGCAGGAGGACGAGAGGCTGGGCCTGTCCTTCATGGATGCGCACAACTGCAGCAACAGGGGTAAGGATTAGGCAAGAAAGTGCCCAGAGGCTACGGTGACGGGGGTGGTATAATATCCTGTATAGAATGGAAGGGTCGGTTCGGCACCTGTCCGTCCTGCCCTCCCCACTTAGAGGAGTCATTGGTATGCACCGAGTGGCGTGCTAAAGTGCTCGAGAACAAAGTGAATTGGGTTTCCGTTTCAACAATAACGTGGTGCTACAAATGGTTCACAAATCTGAGCTGCACGACCGTGATTAGCCAGCCGCCTGGCTAATCCACCATTGCGCCGTCCGTGAATCTCCCATTGACTGTGTATCACGACCCCACTCTCATCTGTCTGTGCGGGGCTTCTCCACCGAACGCAGCTTATCGTCATTCGTTACGGGAATTGGTCCTGCTTTGAACAGGGGGTTGGACTAGATGACCTCTTGAGGTCCCTTCCAATTCTGATATTCTATGACCCTATGACGGTAGCCCCGAGAGGCCACACTCGAGATCCGGGCCCCACTGCGCTAGGGGCTGTACGCGCGCAGTGAGAGACAAGCTCCGCTGTGAGGCGCTTACAATCTAAATAGGCCAAATGAAGAGTGGGAGGGAAAAGAGAGCTGGGAGGTGTCCAAGGTCCCACAGCAGATCAATGGCAGAGCCTGGAAGAGAATCCAGGTCTTCTGAGTGCCCTAGTTCCCAGACAGCGCTGCCTCTCAGCTTCTTTCCTGCTGCCAGATTGGGAGTCAGATTTCCCCTAACGAGGCTCTTCCCCATGGGCTACAATTGCTGTCATGCCATCTTCATCCACCGGGACTGCACAGTTTGTACCGCCTGCCAGGGCTCTGGTGCCCGGCACCAGTGACTGCCCATGCGAATAGATCAGCTCGACTGCAGGATCCACCTGGGCTCTTGACTCATTTTTTAACCTGGCCCTGGAAAGCACGCGTCTGCCTGTGGATACCTGCCCCCCTTTCAGTCTGTGCAAACAATACTGCAGGTCCTCCCCACACGGAAAGAGTCCCTGGCCCTCTCTCTATCCCCGGGGGCAGCGATCTCGTCAGAGCGACCTCACGCGTGTGTGTAGAGCCCTGTCTATAATACGCCAAACTCCCTCAAGACGTAACTCCACTGGAAAAAGCAGGTGGGTGGGGTCTGAGCTGCAAAATTCAGATCCGGCTCTCAGCCCCCCTGCTCCAAGTTGTGAACGATGGTTTCAGTCGGCCCCAATGTGACTGGGAGCCAGCCACAAAACGGAGATCTGGATGCAGAAACCCTGGGTGGATTTGGATCCAGGCGTTTAACTTATGCCGAGCGTGGAGTATATCACGGACAGCTTTCTGTTGTTCTGGATAGACGTGGGGCTTGCAGGGTGAAAAGTACACGGTGCTCATGTTAGAGGGAGACTGATAATTTCACACCCGCTGGCGTATGCATTTCTAGGCTGATTTAGTTGTAAAATAATTTGTTCTATGCCCTAGTTTCAACCATATGCTAATAACATCTGTTACTATAACTTCAAGATGCTGCTTGCTCCCATCTTCCCTGTGCAAAAGACAGGATTAATATGGTTCCCAGCATTGTCTCACAGATAATAGAAGCCCAGAGGGCAACCTTTTCCTCCTTTGATATATCTGGATAGGTGTATTATTTTTGAGCTACTGCCCTATTGTGGCTTCTTGAAATGCTCTTAACGAGACTGGTTTATATGAGCATTTTCTCCTCCAAGCATCTGAGAGCCTGCAGCCCAGACTCACCGCTGTCTTACACATGCCAGAGTCAATGGGGCTGCATCTGCTTCGGCCAGAAGTGGATTTAGGTTCATTTCTGGGCGGCCGTGCATGAGAAAGAGGCTTCTGTGATGTTAGACACGGGCCTGATTCTGCTCTGCTTACACTGATGTAGCTCCGTGGAGTTGCTCTGAGTTTAAGCTGGCGAAGGGGGGAGAGCAGAATCTGGACTGTAGCATCAGAGACCACAAACGGATGCTCCTTGCAGCGTTTGAAGGGATGTAGAGACTTGAGCTGTTCCCGATATCAGGGAGTGAGACCTCACCTGTGCCTCCTTAGGGGAGCGCTGGGGAGGAAAGCAGGCGGTCTCCCTGCTGATGAGGACGTCTGCCCATCCCGCCACTCGACAGAGAGCGGGTACGGGGCAGACAGATGCCAGCTGAGCCGGAGTCTGACTTTCCCCCCTAACTGAAGAAAATAGCCCCATCCCAAATCTCTAAACACCAGTGTCGAAAAAACACCCAGCTGAGCCGCCTGCAGGTGACAAGCGCTGGCACAGCCTGACGTTCTCAATCAACTTTCCCCAATAAAACAGACCCCAGAGTCCCAGCGCAGGCACCAGGAACCTTCCTGGAAAATAAAATGGGGGGAGCGTTCTCTAGTGGTTAGATGCTGGGCTGGGAGTCAGGACTCCTGGGTTCAGGTCCCAGCTCGGTCCCAGACCTCCTGTGTGACCGTCCCCTCCCCGTGCCTCAGTTTCCCCATTTGTCAATTGAGTAAATAATAGTTCCCGCTGTCACAGGGTGATGTGAGAGCACAGCTAGTGAATGGCTGTAAGGGTCCTTGGCTGAAAGGAGCTATTGTGCATAATTGCAAATTATTATCATCATTAATTTTAATTGTGTTCAATGTCCTACAAATCATCATAAACTCCAGTTCATATCACCCATGTTTCATCCCTCCCCTCCCCCGCATCACCGTATTCCATTCACAGTCGCTCTCCTGTCAGTGTAATGACATGTTTGAGGTCCATTCAATAGGTGTCGTTTCACTTCACAAAGGCTGAGACAATCATTTACCCAGGGACTAAGACATTTACCGAAAGCGTCTGCTTTTCTTTGCACGCTGCCTGCACTATTTCATGTATGGGGTTTCCTGCATTCTGTTACCATATTAGCCCTCCATTAGCTTTTCATAACCCCCGCGATGCAGACACTAGAAATCGCAAAATGTGGATGGGGGATTTGGCATTTTCTAGCAGATGCAAGGAACCCCTGGAGCTTTATGAATGAACCAGAAAAGATTGTTTAGACGCGTTCGGGTAACCACAGCCAGAGCTCAGTCTTACAGAGGAGATACTTGTTTGCAGTAGGCACACAATGCTGCCATCCAGAGAAATGCTCTGCATCGAACAGGACTCTTAGCAAAGTCAGAGCTCAGAACTTTGGGTGGGAGTGTCTGGGGAATCCTGAGAATTAATCAACGAGTAAGGTAGTGATGGCTCATCATGAAAAAATACAGACTCGCGCTGAATTTGGCCCAGATGGGCCAAATTCTACTCCCAGTTACGTTGGTGTCAGTATTGAATAACTTAACCAAGTACTGACAGTGAAGTCCGCTGACCTCAAGACTAGAAATAAGACGCCGTTTCAGCTGTGAGGATAATTAACCATTGGAAGAACGTAGGTCAGGGGGCGGTGGATTCTCCATCCCTTTCAGTCTGTGAGAGAAGACCGGACACCTTTCTGAGACATCGGAAAGGTGCGGGCTTCAGAGAGAAGTGACTGGGGGCTGCCTTTTTGGCCTGTGTTGTGCAGGAGGTCTGACTAGAAGATGATCGTGGTGTTTTCTGGCCTTAAAGTCTAGGAATCCCTCCAGAACGGATTGAGAGCACAGTTTGACCTCATCAAAGCAGTTGTTTATTAACATTCTTATTCCTCCCCTGCCCCCCTGCTTTAACTAGGCCATATTGAAGTATTACGGTGCTAGTTTTAACACCTTTCCGGGCCCCGCCCAGCTGCACTGGCCATTGGTGCTTGCGCTGTGCCCTTCCAAAGGGTAGCGACAGCTGCTCCTCCAGGGGGCGCTTCCACAGAACCCCAACGGAGAATCCGACGTGGCAAGAGCGCCCCCTGCAGCAGGCTGAGCGTCCCTGGGCAATCTCACCAGCTCAACTCTGCTTAGCTTGAGCAAATTAGCCAGGCGCACCAGCCCGCTGTGTGGTCTTCTGAACTCCTCCTGTGCCTGTCCCCCGCGGCTCCCAGGTGACCAGCGCAGCAGTGCGGTCAACGAGTCCAGCAGCTTGCTCGGAGGCTCCCCCCGGCGCCAGTGCGGGCGCAAAGGCTCTCCATACCACACCGGGCAGCTCCACCCTGCCGTCAGAGTGGCCGATCTCCTCCAGCACATCAACCAGATGAAGACAGCGGAAGGCTATGGCTTCAAGCAGGAGTATGAGGTGAGAGCTGGGGAGCGGTCGGGAATTCCTGCCTACCACCCTGTGCTTTTATCCCCTTCGCCTGCACCCGCCTCCCACCCCCACCCCCGACGTAGCCGAGGGGAGGGACGGGGCGGGGCAAAGGCAGACCGCTGGATTCAGATCACTGGGACTCCGGCCTGGGGGTATTTCTGCAAGCGTGGGATGCTGCAGACACGGGCCAGCGCTCATCTGAATAATGGGAGTTTGAGGTCAGATGTCTCATGAAGCACCAGGGCCCAGATCCTCAAAGATATTTAGGGGCCTCACTCCCCTGGGAGTTAGGTGCCTAAATACCCTGGAGGATCCGGGTCCAAATTAGACACGAGCAGGCGGGGCACCTCAGCCTTCCCGCGGCGTGGTGTGTGAATCTCTCGCCCCAGCAGCTCCTGGGCTATCATACCCTGAAACAAACTAGGCCAAAACCAGGCCATGTCCACAGTTTACTAGACAGTCCAGGAAACGTTCCGCATGCTGGGCCCTCCCCTCCCAGATCTGCCCCTGTAGACGGCTCCCCCCTTTGCAAACCCAGCTGCACTGCTCTTTGCCCAGCACGGCTGGCTTCAGGACAATGTCAGGTCCACCCCTTGCTATCCTGCTGAGTGCATCTCTCTCCGCCCCGTGATAGACGCCCACTGTTCTCCCTTGTGCGGCAGCCGTCCTGCCTGATCAGCGTAGATGGTCTCCTCTTGTTTTAATGCAGAGAGCGTATGCCCCCAGAGTCATTAATGCCTCCATTCCTATCCCTACCCTATTAGGCTGAAGTAGGTATAATGGTGAGATCTGCTTTCTGACACTTGCTACAGCACGCACAGCAGGGCTGATTTCCTGATTCCTTGGTGTCCCACAGGCCTGGCTATTGAAATCCCCCAGTGAAATTACTGTTTAATGTTCACTTGTTTCAAGTGCAGGAACCTTTTCGCCCCCTCTTTTATGTATTGGACAAACCCTGGTTAGTTATAATCATTAGGGCAGCTTGAAAAACTGCTGTATGGGCTCCGAGCTAGTCATTTGAAAAGCACTTCGATATTATGGGTGGGGAGAAAACATGTAATTTCCTTCCACTTTCTGCCTCTTATTCCGATCCGTGAATGTTGCTGTTATTACACACCAGGCTGTTCTATGGGGAGAGAAAAAGGGTAAGGAAAGACCTGGAGAAATAAGCAATTTGTAATGCTCTGAAACTGAGGGATTTTTGGAACTGAAATTTTTTTCTGGCACATAGAAGCTCCCAGAAATGTTCTCTGGTTAAAAAAGCAGATTGAAAGTCGGGACTCTTGGATTCTGGTCCTCGTTCTGCCACTGCTGCACTGCGTACCCTTGAACTAATCATGTCACCGCCCGGTGCCTCAGTTTCCCCTTCTAAGAACCAATAATACAGGCTTGGCTCACAAAGTAGTGGTGGGGCAGTGAGGATTAATGATTTGATGTTTGTGAAGCCTGTGCTGATGTTTCTGCAAGAGAGATGCTGCCCACAGAGCAAAGTGTTGTTATTAATATTTGGTTTTCAGACAGAAATCTGATTCATTGGCATTGACTATTCAGATTGGGGTAGTGTTCGGAGGCCCCAGTCGGGATCTGGACCCCATTGTTCTCGGTGCTTCACAAACACACAGAAAGATGCACTCCACGAAGAGCTTACAGTCTAACAACTTCCTCTGGCCTAAGGAAACCAGACTGTGGTGTGTGTTGTGTGGCTGGACAATGTGCCGTGTGCCAGGGAAGTCCCTAAAGACCCCAGCATGCTTTCCCCAAGGCACTTCTTGCAATGTGCGATTTCCTCATTGCTATACATCACTCGATAAGGCTAATCAAATTCAGGCTTCAGGGCATTCGTTAGTTGCGTGTGAGGATCAGGAAGGAATTCCTCCACGTATAACGCTGAACAGCTGGCTAGGCCCAGACACCTTTAAGTCAGTCTTCTAGAGGGACCTGCTTTGAGAGTTGCTCTGATGGGACAAATTTGTGTGTCATAGTTTTGCGATGTTTGTGCTGGGAAGTGGCAGTCCAATGGCATCGCTGTGGATTGGGTCCTTAGTTTGCTTCACAAACATGAACTGGTTAAGCTTGACAGGACCCCGGTGGTACGGCCTCGTTTGGCAAACTGTGTATGGGTCTGGTCCTCCAGGGTCAGAAAAGTTTAATTTAAAGTGGAACAGGTGCAGAGAAGAGCACCCAGGAGGATCGGGGAGTGGAGGGCCGAGGAGACCGGAAGAGCTCGGCGTGTTTAGTTTAGCAAAAAAGCTGAGGGGGGATATGACGGCTCTCTGTAAATACATTAGTGGGTAAATAGCTCTTCACTCTCCTTGCTATTTAAGCTAAAGGCCAGTGTTAACACACCAACAAATGGGTATAAACTGGCCAGGAACCAATTCAGGCTGGAAATCAGGAGAAGGTTTCTAACCGCAAAGAGGTGCGGTTTTGGAACAGCCTCCCAGCAGGAGTTGTGGGGCAAACAACGTAGTTAGTTTTATGAGAGAGCCGGACTCGTGTATGAGTGCAGTGGTATGATGAGGTTGTTTTGTGATGGTGGGGGGCAGAGCTCAAGAGCTCTGGGGCTCACGTCTGGTTTATGTCCTACATTGCGGCTTGAGGGCCAGGATTCTCAGGTCTGGTGTGTCATCACGACCTTGCAGCTCAACATTGTATCGTGATGAGCCTGAAAGTCCTATTCTGGGACCCTTTAATGTCCCGGAGCCTTCAGCTTGTTGGGTGTGGGATCCCCCTTGTCAGCAAGTGGGACAGTCCCCCAAAGCACCATCCTCACTTC
This sequence comes from Chrysemys picta bellii, assembly GCF_011386835.1. Classification (NCBI taxonomy): domain Eukaryota; kingdom Metazoa; phylum Chordata; order Testudines; family Emydidae; genus Chrysemys; species Chrysemys picta. The sequence goes on along the minus strand of NC_088813.1, from coordinate 7,432,952 downwards.
GCCCCCCACCCAACTCCACCGTCAAAGTGCTGGGCGAACCGCAATGGGTAGTGCACCTAACCCTAAGCCTGGAGCATGTGATGGGGGGTTTGCTGCAGGGGCTGCCAGAGAGAACCCCACGTATCTGTTCCCTGGATAGATAATAGACTTTTCTGCTTTCTTTAGAGTTTCTTTGAAGGCTGGGATGCATCCAAGAAGAAAGACAAGACCAAAGGGAGGCAGGATCACATGCCAACCTGTAAGTGCCTGAGACAAAGGCTTTAAAAACAACAGAAAAACCTGCCTGCCTAATATCGGAATGCTTTGAAACCTCTGCCAAGAGTCTCCTAGCAACGCACAGGCGACAGGGGTGTGGAGGGGTGACGCGCTGGGGGACGTGCTGGCCTCTTCACTCCACGGACCTAGGCTGCGCTTTGCTCTTGAGTGTTGTCATGGTGGTTGGTTTCATTTTTGTCCCCCCCAGAGATTTGCCTCACCCCAGTTTTGCCTAGCAGAGGCCCAGGCCTGGGACAGCGCAGACTGCTGGAGATCCCCAATGAGGTGCACTGGCAGAGCCGTGTGTGGGGAGCAGCTGGGAAGTGAGGGGCGGTAGGTCGTGCCTGTAGTGCACTGGCCGAGCTGTGCAATGGGGTGGGGCAGGACTGGAACAGGAAGGCTGAGGGCGCTGGCAGGGCTGCCTTGGGAGAGCAGGACGGAGAAGCGCTGGCAAAGCTTTGGAGAGCAGCTGGCCGTGGAGCGGAATAACTGCGGTGAGTCAGGCCAGGATTGGGGGCGCGGGGCAGCTTCCCTGCAGAGTAAAATCCATCAAATTCATTGGGGGAAGAAGCCGAGCGAATGTGTTGGGCGGGTGGAGTGTGGCAGCTATCCCCGTGCACGGGGCACCTTGTCTATGGGGTCCAATTCGTTCTGTGCCGTGGAGTCTAGCTCCCGGGCTGGAGTTGCATGCGACACTGGCTCCTTAGGCCGTGAGAGACCCTGCTAGTATAGGACACGTTTGGTGGTGCTCAAAGGCTACGGACAAGTTGGGCCCTGCAGTGCAAGGTGCTGTACGAACACCTATTGCTATTAATTAATAGCTCGCTCTTATACAGCCATTTTCCTGCCCCGGGGAGCTTACAGGGTGAGAGAACAGACAGACGTGGACACGATAAACACGCTACGGTTAAGCGATAGGCTCTGAAAGAACAGAAGGGACCGGACAGGCTTGTTCCTGCCAGAGTGCGAGTACATGACTCCTGTGGCGCGGTCCCATGGCCAGGTCCCTACTCTGACAGTCAGGGGATGCCCGCACTAGGGTGACCACCTCTTCAAAATGCAAAACCGGGACACATGCAGGAGCCCTGCCTCCTCGGTGGCCCTGCCCCTGCTCCTCCTCTTCCCCCGAGGTCCTGGCCAGGCCAGAAGAGCCACCTAGGGAGCCTGGGAACCTTGGACCCTCCATCTGCCCTGGGTGGCGGGCCGGGGTGCCCAAGAGCCCCCTGGTCCATATACTTGCCCCCCAGGGGTGCACTGCCCAGGGCAGGTGGAGGGTCTGGGGCTCCCCACAGCAGCCCGGGCTCCCTGGGTGGTTCGTACTACTGCCCGGCTCTGGCTTTTGGCCTGGCCAGGGGCGGGGTCTCAGGGGCAAGAGGCGGAGCAGGGGGTGGGGCCTCGTGGCAAGGCGGGGCTAAGGCCCACGCCGGCCCCCACCATTGGGAAGAGGCGGGCGCCAGCCCTGAGCCTTGGGCAGACACGAAGCAGCGCCACAGGGAAACCGTGACAAATGGTGACCCGGAGTCGTTCAGCCCAGGACCTGGACTTGAACTGTTCATTTCAGGACTGTCCTGTCCGTCACCTTAGTGGACACGGCAAGCGGAAACCCACAAGAGCGAGTCTCCGAGCCCGAGTCTGCAGACTCGTGCTCGTGTTGTGGCGCTAGAACCAGCTGCAGAGATGTTTGGGCTCAGGCCGGAGCTTGGGGCGGGGGACGGGTCCAAGCGCCCGCCGGAGGCCAAATGTCTCCCCAGCTCTGTAGACCTGGGCTCTGTGACTCCCCGCTGCGGGTTTCTGCTTCATGCCCCCTTCGAGGCTCCGGCGGCCATTTCAGAGCCGTTCGCGCTCCGGCCCATTCTCAGAGAAGTTACAGTTCAGTGCAACTTCCTTTTTGTTTGGTGGCTCCCCAACTGCTTTACAGAAAGGAGGAATCAGAGGCAACGATGCAGCAAGAGGCCGAAGCAAAGGGCAAGAGAGCTGTTTGCGCACTGAGCGCTGTGCAAAGCTCAGGGGAGAGATTCCTGTTTCCCGGTCTAGGGCTGCTGTGGAATTCCCATTGTCCCCCGGGGCCATATTCCCATTTGCATCTTTGGTGCTGGGCTCGGCAGTGCAAGCCCTTGTCAATCCCCGCGTTCCTCTCTCCCTCGCAGCCCCCAAAGGGACCCACGAGGGCACTTTCCTGTGCCGCGGGCTTACCAGGAACATGGAATTGACCTGTGGATTTTGTGACATCCAGGCCAATCTGTCGGGGATAGAAATTAGGTCAGGAGGCTGAGTTTGGGGCTAACCCCAGGCCAGACTGGTTTATACCAACGACCACCAGCCCCCTCCCAAAGAACCTCCTTGCTCTGTCGGCTGCCCCACTGGGGGGGTAGGGGAGGATATGTCGGGGAGACCTGCCCCAGTGCTTATCCCCTTGCTGTGATTTAGGGGGTGATGTGGGGTGCACCCCAAGAAGGAGTGAGTCAATGGGCCAGGCGGGGGTGGGGCACAAAAACCCAGTTTGATCCAAAGGGTATCAAATCCCAGCCAAAGCTGTGTCACTGCATTGAGGCTGCTCTGAAATACCTCCCCCCCCCAACCGGTTATTTTTATTGCTTCTAAATATATCCGGCTCCTCTCTGCTCTGCAAATTGCTGCGGGTTGTTCACATGGCTGCAGAGTGGGAGCAAATTGTGTCAAGCGCATCACAAAGGCCAACCGCAGGCGCCTCTGCTCTGGGGGAGGGGGAGAGGGAGAGGAGACCTCTCAACTCCTCCCTGCTCGCACCCCCTCTTTCTGCCCCTGGCATCGGGTGAAGGTTTCTCTTTCTAATGGCAGCGGTTCCCATTGCTCCCCTAGGGTAACGGCCTGGGGGCTCCTCCTGCTTTGGTTGGCACTAACCTGCACTGGGAGTAGCAATCCCACGATGCCTGTTCTCCTCCCAGCTCGGATGAGCAATGTGGCAGCCCGCAGAGGGGAGGAACAGGCTGCTTTGGCCGGCGCTGCACGGCCTGGGTGGAACTTTGCACGGCGGGAGGCGCTGCCACGGTGGGCTTGGTACGGTCCCTCACTGGCGACCGTCACCCAGTGCCGCCCTGCACACCTCGCCCCGCGAGAGCCGTGACCAACCTCTGTCGCCCTGTACGCTGCGTGATGCCCATTGGGCTGGGTGCGTTAACCGTACAGCCAATCCCACGCCTTCAAAAATCACAGGTCAGGCCCTAGCAGTCACGGGACTGGCTGAAAACTCATGGGATTTTAAAGATGATCAACGCTGGGGTGTTTTTCACTGGCCTTTGGGTTCTGGGCCTTTGGGCCTCACTCAGGTCCCGTTTCCCTGCATCTCTCTGCCACCAGGGGGGCTAGGAACTTCCTCCTTTACAGAAACACAGGTTGAGAGTCTCCCGCGAGCACAGGACTCCAGGAGCTGGGGCCTTTCCCGTCGAATGTCACGAGGCTCAGGACACAATCCTGGGAGTTGGAAACGTGACGTTAACTGAAGTCACTGGATGTAGACGGGTGGATCTCCGAGTGGGCCTTGGCCCTTACTTGTGCCCAAAGGGAGGCTCCTTTGCATGCCGGCCCCTGGAGGGAGCGTTCACTCTAAGGGTGGGATGCTCAGCACCTTGCAGAGCCAGGGGTGGTTCTTTGCTGTCCTACGTGCAGCTCCCTGGGCATCCGGGGCTCCTGCCGCATGGCCTGATCTTGGGTGCAGCAAGCAGAATGCTAGGCCCAGGGAGGCTCCCTGTGGTGCCCGCGACACCCGAGTCTCTGAGCCCGGCTCCTTCCTCGTAGCCGGGGCACTCTGTGACTGTCGGGCTCCCCAAGGATTTGCCCCGCAGACCTAGGGCCCAACGAAATGCAGATTAGGGTGGGCCAGAGCCCATCATCTGGGGAAATTCGGTATCATGGTCAGCAGTTCTCTGCTCAGGAGAGGTCCTGGAATAGAACAGCAGGGAATGGCAGGGGGCTGCGGGTCAGGAGTGAGGGGCACCGATGGGGGCAGGATTGAAATAGCAGGGGGCTACGGGTCAGAGCGAGGGACATCGGTGAGGCTTGGGGTGGGAGAGAGGCAGGACTGGAGTAGGAGGGTGGCTGCAGATCAGGAGTGAATGGCATCAGCAGATCTTTGATGAGTAGCTGCATCCCTCCAAGGGGAGCGCTAGGACGGGCGCCGAGAGCTGGGCTGGAGCTGCGCAGGGACCACGGCCTGTTGTCTCCATCCCTGCCGCCCCCTGTCTGCACCATCACGGCCTTTTTGTCTGACTTGCTCTCCAGACGACCGTCATCGAGTCAAGCTGCACCCGCTTCTCGGGGACCCCAATTCGGATTACATCAATGCTAACTACATCGATGTGAGTACCTGGGGGCTCTGGGCCTGACCTTGGCGTCCCCGCCGTGCGCTCGCGGGGGGGTGGGAAGGGCAGCGTGGGGACCTCGCAGTGCCCGTGTGTGGCTATGCATGTTCTGCAAGGGACGGTTCTGCAAGTCCAAGCAGTGTGTGGAGGGAGGCGGGATCCCCCGGGAGGAATGTCTGGAGGTTTGTCTAACTAACTCACCGCACCCTGCATGACAGGACCCAGGGCCCAGCACAGCTCTACTCCCACAGCCTGCCCGGCGTGTGCTCTTTGGCTCTCGCTGTTTCTCCCAGCAGCGCCCCAGGACCCCATCTCCCCCTCCTCCTCCTGGGCTCCTCTCTCTCTCTCTCTCTCTCTCTCTCTCTCATTCATTCCCTCTTTCTTCCATGGTCTTTTCCTCCCCACCCCATGGACAAAACTCTCTCCCTGTGTGTGGAGGGCACCAGAAATGGAATATCAGGGGAAACGCCAGGTCGGGCTGAGGGCACACGCAGGGCTGAGTGGGGAGCTCAGGGCTGGGGTGACGGGGGTATCCAGTGGGTCGGGCTGAGGGGAACACACAGGGCTGAGTGGGGAGTCCAGAGCTGAGGTGATGGGGGTATCCGGTGGGTCGGGCTGAGGGGCACACACAGGGCTGAGTGGGGAGTCCAGAGCTGAGGTGATGGGGTATCCGGTGGGTCAGACTGAGGGCCACACACAGGGTTGGGTGGGGAGCTCAGGGCTGGGGTGATGGGGGTATCCAGTGGGTCGGGCTGAGGGGCACACACAGGGCTGAGTGGGGAGCCCAGGGCTGGAGTAATCAGAGAGGGGTGCATGGGCGGGGTGATGGGGGTATCCGGTGGGTCAGACTGAGGGGCACAGGCAGGGCTGGGTGGGGAGCCGAGGGTTGGGGTGACGGGAGTATCCAGTGGGTCGGGCTGAGGGGCACACGCAGGGCTGGGTGGGGAGCCCAGGGCTGGAGTAATCAGAGAGGGGTGCATGGGCGGGGTGATGGGGGTATCCGGTGGGTCAGACTGAGGGGCACAGGCAGGGCTGGGTGGGGAGCTCAGAGCTGGGATGATGGGGATATCCGGTGGGTCAGGCTGAGGGGCACACACAGGGCTGGGTGGGGAGCCGAGGGTTGGGGTGACGGGAGTATCCAGTGGGTCGGGCTGAGGGGCACACGCAGGGCTGGGTGGGGAGCCTAGGGCTGGAGTAATCAGAGAGGGGTGTAAGTGCGGGGTGATGGGGGAAGCTATCCTGGATCGTGCCAGATGTATCCATCCCTCGAGTCGTTTGCATGGGAATTCAGTCCAACCTCTCAGTCCATGGATGATTATATGAAGCGCCGCAGTGGTTCTCCTGGGCCTGCCAGCACTGCTCAGTTTGCAGCGCGGGTGGGAGAACCTGGCAAACCTGGGGGCTCGCGCAGAACTTCTTTGGCAAGTTCTTTCCTGAGCCGGAGCCAAGTTCCCTCGCTCCCCACCCCGCATCGCAGCTGGGGGTCCCCCCGGCTGAGCATTGCCCCCATAGGATCTAGGGGGCTGGGCTGTCCCGGTTAGTGATTCTGCCCAGCTGATCTAATGGGGTAGCAGGAGCAACGCCGAGTCCCCCATGGGCCGTTGCTGCTTCTCCTTGTCTGTCGTCTGTGACCCGCTCCCACGGCTGCCGTGTTCTAATCCGTCTCTTGGACTGTACCTTACTAATCTGCCTGTCTCTGGTCTCTTTTTCTTTTCAACTTGTGTCCGATTGGGATCATTAAGATTCGGATAAACCGAGAAGTAAGTAGCCTGTATCCCTCTCCTCTCTTTCCCCCCACTTTCCTTTACTCCTCCCAAGACACCAACCTGGGGACTTCCTTCCAGCTTGTGCTCTGGCCCTGGTGCAAGTGGGGTAGGTGTGTACAGGTGCCTGTTAGACGGCACTCAGCTGCCCCTTAGGAAACTGCGGTTCAAGCCCTGGCTGGGCCAGAGACTCTGTGTGTGACCTGGGCCGGGTCACTGCCCTGCCGTGTGCCTTGGTTTCCCCGCTGTACACCAGGGATGGTACTTCCCTGCCACACAGCGGGGTTATGGCCTGGTTCTCGTTTGCACGCTCTGCACAGCTGTGGCAATGCAAAGGGGCCGTAGGGTGCACACGGATCACATGTACCCCCACTTTAAGGCGGCTTTGCCCTGGCTGAGTGGTGTAAAATGGCCGTAGTGCCAGTGGGAATCAGGCCCAGGAATGGCACATGGGTACAGAGGAGTGGTGGCCACCAGAGCAGACAGAAAGGACTGGATTGTCTTCGGCACTGAGGCCTGGTTTACGTGGGAAAGATTTTTGTGTGACCTAAGACATGACTTCAAACCGGTGCAGGGCTATGGGTCTGTGTCTCCGGCCGACTCGCGAGGGCGGCTTGTGGTTCAGCTCACGGAGCTTGGGAAGAAGGTTAAACTAAATGAACGATCCAAAAGAAGCGGCTCGTTTTTCAAATCGAGCTGGGATGTTTTTCTAAAGCTCTGTGCAGGGGAATGTCTTGGGACAGGTCTCTGGCCTGTGTCCCACGGGGGGTCAGGCTAGGTGATCCCGATGGTCTCGTCTAGCCTTGGAACCTATGAGTCAGTCCTGGAATAAGTGTGTCCACGCAGCACTAGCAGGGACCTCTTGGGTCCTGGAGTCCAGCCCCCTCCTATCACAGGCACCCCCTCATATCTGCCTGGATTGCTCCAGCTGTCTCTCACTGTCCCACGCAGACAAGGCTCTTTACAGCCCTGCAGTACCTGGAGAGGTCTGTGCACCAGTGAGAATCAGGCTGGCTCAGCGTCCCCCCTTCCACACCCGATCGCGGTTCTTTCTGACGGAGCAGGGGGGTCTGTTTGTACGTCTGCCCATCAGTCAGGCTGCCATCGGAGAGGTTTTATTTCCTTATTGATCTCCAGCAAATGCATCATTACAGTCAAGTCAGCTTCTCCCATACCAGCAAACCCAGCCTTGGAAGCCAACCCTGCTGAAATTGCACGTGATGGGTCTGCCTCTGGAGCCCTCCTGGTTCTGTTATTGGCCTCGTTAAGATTTTCTCTTCCCTGCTCAGAGTTAGTGATGTTTGCAGTAAGTGGCTCAGAGGACCGAGGAGAGTGGGGCCATGACACGGGCCCACGTGGCTGCTTCGGACTGGGATATTACGAATAGGGCTCTCACGGTGACATTACCCTCAGCCTTCATATGTTTGTCAGCGCTGCTTGTGTAAACGGGAAGCCTCTGACCGAGACGCCTGGCCCCCGAACGCCCAGGCCAGGGCTTTGATTGCTGTGGGAGACGGGAGAAGGGGCCAGGTGAGCGGCTTCCGACAGCAAATTGGAGTAGAGAGTGGGGCGAAGGGGGTCGCAGAGTCTGCTCCAGCACGTCGGTGGGGTGACCCTGGGTGATTCTACAGTGAAATCTCTCTCTCCTCCCCTCTCCCCTCCCTTGAGGTCTTGTTTCCCCCCTTGGACTCCTCTTCCTCACCTGACCCTTTGTCAAATTCCTGCCCCCCCTCTCTGATTGCCCGTCTCTCCTTTTCCAAGGCCTCTTCGCTCCCTCCCCCGTTCACCCCCGTCCATCCCTCTTCATTCTTTGCACTTCCCAGCCCTCTCCCTTCTCTCCCCCGCCCTGCAGAAGGGGGGCTGCTCTCGCGCTGATGCCTACCCCTAGCTACCGAGAGAGGAATTCCCCAGGGTCATGCCCATGTGCCAAACACCTCTCAGGGGTGGTGTAGGTAGATGTAATCCTGCTTCAGCGTAAGGGGATGGTCTAGATGGTCTCTTGAGGTCCCATCCAGCCCAGCTACGTCCCCACTTGGTGCTCCGGGTGTGATCCCCAGCTCACACGTACTTGTGCGAACTCTCACCCAGCTAGTGTGCTAGAAATAGTAGTGGCGCCGCGGTCGCACAGGCAGCGGTGACACGGGCTAGCCGCCCCGAGTAGTTATCCGTGGGGTCCTGGCTATCCTCTGCTGTCATGGCCTGCGCTACCACAGCTCCGCGAGTCTGTCTCTGCAAGCTGGGCATCACGCTGTCAGCTCCTGGTGCGGACCGAACCTAGGGGATGATGTCAGAAAGCCCCCGCCTCCCGCAGGGGGGTCTCTGGAGTTTGCCTAGCGTCCTTATTGGCATGGACTTGGGGTGCGCCTGTTGATCCTGGCTGGGAACCTGTGTTTAAGGAAGGTTGTGTCTGGGGGCTTTCAGCTGATAGCGTCCTTTAGAGAACGCAACAAGCCCCCAGGTCCGGCCTGCTGGAAACTCTTAGCTTATGCATGGAGCATCGGGGAGTCTCGGCTCGAAGCCAGGCGTCCCTCTGAGGGCAGTCAGTCTCTCTCAGCCTGGCATTGTCCAGGACCCAGGAGAGTTCTGAGCAAGAGGCTTTGGCTTCCTTTATGCCCAATTCAGATACCCGTGTTCAGAGGATGGTGTTTGTACGGAGATCACTGCAGGGGAAATCTCACCAGCCTGAGCCTTCCCCCTGCCCGGGGAAATGCACAGCGCTACCAAGTAGACACCCTGTGCCACGGGCTTTACCCACTCACCATGGTCCAGTCCTCTGGTGAGCTGGCCATCAGCCCAGTCAATAGGAACAGGGTCTCCATGGCAACCCCCACTGAGGGCGGCTCGTCAGCTGTGTCTCGACCAGGTCTCCTTCCCTAGAGGTTTAACAGAATCTTGTTCCATTACAGGGTTACCACAGATCCAACCACTTCATAGCCACTCAAGGTAAAGTGCCTTCCACCGCCGGGCTTTGTCTTCCATCCTCTGCCTCTCCCAGAGCCCTTGGGCAGACGGTGACCCGCAGCTTTACCCCCAGGGGATGTGGTTTGGAATGTGTTAGACAGGAGATTCAATCCGTGGTTCGGTGCAGGGTGGGCTGGACACTGGACTTTCTGATCCCAGCGCAATAACACCAAACCAAATGCCGGCTGGAAATTCCCTAGTGAATAATAATCACTTGCGATCCTCGCGTCCAGCCCCATTCTCCCTGCAGGACGCCCGGGGCCTTTGCAGGCCAAATGGGTCACAGCAACACGACAGAATTATTGAGGCCTGAGCCGAAGCACGTTGAAGTTAATGGAAAGACTCCGGTTGACTTCAGTGGCCTTTGGCTCAGTCCCAAAGTGGAGACGACTACCGGGTCTGATTGAAATGGAGACCAATGAACTGGCTTCTCTGTGAAGGGAGGTTCCATTCTCATTGGCTCTGGGCTACCTCAGTGGACCACACCAGTCAGTGGCTCACCAGGACTGCGCTCAGATCAAAAGATTCCAGCTGTCAAAACCAGCCCTGCAATTATAAATGAGTTCACACAGCTCAGTGCTCAGGGGCAACCCTACCATAACATGAGACGCAAAGCTAGCACCTGTGGGCAGCCTTGTCAGAGCCCACCCCTGCCTGCAACCCCACTGCAGGCAAGCAACCCTACCATAACAAACCGGCGTGCACAGCCCGCCTCTCACCTGCAGATCTACAATAGCAAGGCAGTGCACGCAATTCCAACACCCGCATGCAGCCTTGCAAGAAAAAATGTCGCTGCATGCAGCCCCTTTGAGTGTAAGCAACCCTACAATAACAAGAGAAAGTGCTGTCAGCAGGGGAAGATACCATTTCAGTGAGGAGACACATTTTAGCGTCAGACTCCCAAAGGGTTTTATTTACCAAAAAAAGTAAACAGGGGGAAAGGGAAATAGCATGAGATTGAGACTGGAGGCTCTTCAGAGCCAGGCCTGCCTGTTGGTATATGTCTATACAGATCCTAGCCCACTGGGGCCCTGATCTCGGGGAGGCATAGTGGTTTCCTCTACGGGGTCTCAGTTCTTTTCCTCTTTGTCCCCCAGGCCCCAAGCAGGAAATGGTGTATGATTTCTGGCGCATGGTGTGGCAGGAGCACTGTTCCAGCATCGTGATGATCACCAAGCTGGTGGAGGTGGGAAGGGTAAGGGACCGGTCCCCTTCCTCTCCCCGACGGCTTTGGCTCTGTTAGGGCCCGTCCTCCTGCGGTGCTACAGCCTGGTCTGTTTGCTTGTGACAGGTGAAGTGTTCCAAGTACTGGCCGGACGACTCCGAGATGTACGGAGACATCAAAATCACCCTGGTCAAATCAGAGCTGCTGGCAGAATACACCGTCCGGACGTTCGCCCTGGAAAGGGTAAGCGCCTGCTCTGGGCTGGCTCAGCCCCGTGGATGCGGGAGGCCTGTTCTATCCCAGGTTAGGTTGCACCCTGGCTTGTATCAGCCAATCCCCTGTGCTTCCCAGGGAAGGGGATGCAGCCAGCAAGCACAGTCTGCAAGCTCTTTGCAGATGCTGGGGACCAGGCTAATCCAGGGACTGACATACAGAGAGCTACCACCACGCATGTGCATCTAGAGCCCAGCAAACAAACCGTGCTCTCATATACAGCAGTGTAAACCTGGCGTAACTGCCCTGACTTCACGGGAGTCACTCTGGATTACACTGGGAGCAGAATTTGGCCCAGGATGCTGGGGTTGGTCTTGTTATGCTGAAGCGGGTTAGTTGTTCACCAAGGGCCTGAACCAAAGCCTACGTCAGTCAACGGACAGACTCCCATTGACTTCAACGGGCTTGGGGTCAGCTCTGTAAGGATGAACTGGTTGGAGTACCCGCTACAAGACCTAAGGTCCTGCACTCCCTCTCTGGCCAGGGCAGCATCGCTCTTTACCGTACATTCTCCTGGGCTGTGTCCTGGCCCATTTAAATGCCCCAAAGAGTGGGGCTTCCCCCCCTTCTCCCGGGGAGCCTATTTCTCCATCCGCTCCGTCTCACCTTGGGAAGATTGCTATTTGCTTGCTGTTCAGCGTGAGTTTCCCGGGGCTCGGTTGCACCCCAGGACTCCTAGTGAGACGCTCTGTTCCCCACTCCAAGCCATGCGCTGCGTCTCTGGCCTATGCTCCTGGCCGTCAGGCTGGTAGGAAGTGGGCTCCAGGTTCTTTATTTACATGGTCACTGTTGATGATCTAATTTCAGGGTAAGCACCATGTAATTGCAGAGGGAATGAACGATTGTTTCCATCCTCTACTGTGGAGTGCAGGTTGCATGGCAATTACTGTACTGTTCGGTACCTTGGGACATAACAAGTGTAATGTACCCCCTAATCTACAGGAACATGAAATTACTGTCTCGTTACGAGCTAGGGACCAAACAGCTTCCTGGAAACGAGTGCATTCATTACCAGGCCATTCCTTGGTGCCCCGGAGTCCTGTGCAGATGGGCTGCTTATCACTGGTTGTCTGTTTTTAACGCCATCGTCGCTGATGGAAAAAGAGCCGAGACCATGTGGCTGTGGGGTACCAGGAACGTCTGGCCATGGCACTGCCAGCTCGCAAGGCTTAGCAATGGCTAAGGGGGTTAATCCACGGGGTCCACACAGAAATGCGAGTGCTGTATCCTGTTAGGGGGCGCTAGAGGTATGGGGCAAGATTCTTCCCTCTGTTTACACCAGGGCACCGTGTGTGTAAATTATCACCCTAGACCCCTAAGCCAACCCTAACCCGCTAAACTAACTGTAACCCGCTAACCCATCCCTAGCCCTGGCTGCCCAAGGTGCAGGGGCCTGGAGAATCACACCCACCCCTGTCTGTTCCTGAGCGACCGCACACTCGACAGATCCTGGGCACGCTCACCCCAGGGAATGCGATGACACGGCCGGCGGGGAACAGGCGTATTCTTGTACACGACCACAGGAGTTAACTGGCTGTTAAAACGCTGCTGTCCCTTGTTCCTTCCCAGCCTCGCTGGTGACGTGACGGGAGCAATGTCAGGGTAGGGTCTCCTGGCATGATCCCGCTGAGTGCAGCATGCCTGGCCGGTGGCTCGCACACGCCCATCCTGCCGTCTCCGGGGTGCAGTGAGGGGGCAGCCGGAAGCCTGTCCTGGCCGTGACACAGTGACCCCAGGACTCTGGCTGCCCGGGGAGTACTGGGGATGCGCCATGTCAGAGACGGGGCGGGGGGAGGGAGTTTGAAGAGCAAAGCCCTCATGCAGCTCCAGGCAGGGGGTAGTGGCACAGGGACCTGCACGGGGGAAGGAGGGGGTCCCAGCGTGGAGGAGAGGGTGGCAGTGCTGAACAGATGCACACTCGGACTCACTGCCTCAGGGACAGCAACTGGGGCTGGGCACCTTGCCTCCCAGCCCGTCCAGGGCAACAAGAACCTATGCCTGGGTGCATCCCCGCCCCCCCACTGAACCAAGGTGCAGGGCCAGGGAGGAGCCTGCTCGGAGGGGCAACCTGCCCAGTGCTCCAGATCACTAGCGTGTGAGCCAGCCCCAGCGATCTGGGTCTGGTGGTTCCATCCGCTGCTGCCTGGAATCCAGAGACCGCTGCAGTGAGTCTGGGTCTCCATTCCCCTTCGTTCTCCAGGTCCTTGGCTCCTGCCTCCGGGATTCCTCCAGCCTCACTCTGCCTTGTGCTTCCTTTGCAGAGGGGCTACTCGGCGCGGCACGAGGTGAAGCAGTTCCACTTCACGTCGTGGCCCGAACACGGGGTGCCTTACCACGCCACCGGGCTCTTGGCCTTCATCCGGAGAGTGAAGGTTTCCACGCCCCCCGACGCAGGGCCTATAGTCATCCACTGCAGGTAAGAACCAGCCGCAGCCGCGGCTGCTTGGAGAGCCCCAGAGATTTCACTGCTGGGCACTGGAAGGGGGCGCAGCGCTCATAGGCAGCGTGCGACCCCTGCGTTTGGAGAGGCTGGGCGTGAAGCTCCCGAGAAGTGGGAGGGCTTGAGCAAGGGAATCGCCCCAATAGAGTCTTGTCCCAGGGCGCTTTGGCTTGGAGGGTAGGACACTTGGATTGATAGTAAAATATTTAAGAGGGAGCTATGAAATGTGTGACTTGGCTGCATAAGAAGGGCGGCTGCGGCAGGTAAGGAGCCTCTGGTTTATGGCTCGGGTTGGATGTCCCTGCATGAATGTACTGAGCCGTAAAATGTTCTTACCCAGGCTGATGGGTCGCAGGCGCCTCTGAAATAGGAGGCAGCCAGGGGAGGGTGTGTATTTCAAGCACGCGCGGCTTGGCCTGAGTCTTCTCCTGACGTGAATTTTACAGGCCGGTGAAATGAATCCAGGTTGGCCCAGAGCCTGAAAGCACCTGTTCAGTCTCAGTACAAACGTCTCCCATGCTGCCCCCTCCAGGCAGCAGCTCCTAACCCTGCTTCGGAGCATCCCCCCGACGCGAGAGTGTGTTGTTCAGTCCCCCTGGCCCGTTAAACTCAGGCCGCGCTACTGAGATTCATGGAGTCGAAAGCCAGAAGGGACCATTGTGACCCCCTCTGGAGCACAGGTCGTAGAACTCCCACCAAATCATTCCTAGCACAAGCTTTGCCACGGAGGCCGGTTAGTCCCGGCTGTGATGGGTTTTTCATGGGAATGTGGACAGCTGACCACTTGAAAAATACTCAATTTAAGACCCTCTTTTAAATTCCTCTTTTAGGAGTTCCCCCCACAGCCACCTTTCACAGAAATGCAGCCACTTCTAGGGTGGAGCAGGGCAGCTATTTAGCAGCACGTGGCAACACAGCTCAGCAGTTCAGGACGGGATATTGAGTGACTGTCACTGGCTGGTCCCCTGTGAACTAGCAGCGGCTAGTCCTGCCTACCTTGGCCTTCCTTCAGGCTCTCAGCTCTCCCCCCAGTGCTTCCTTCCTCTCCATTTATATGCTCCCAGCTGTAATAAACTCCTCAGCTGTAGCTCTGCTCAGAGAATTGGCCTTCCCGCTAGGTCCCAGTTAATCTATGTTGGTAGGGATTTGAGTTCGCTCCTGACCCCTGTTACACCATTTCTTGGAGATCTCCCATGCAATGTCTGGCCAGGCTCAAGGCAATGCAGACCGGAGAAGATCACCACCCCAGCTGTCCTAGCTTGCAGGGCCAGGAATGAGTGGCCAGGCCCCTCTGGTTTGAACCTGAAACAGAACAGAAAGTGCCTGTCCTCTCTGAACAACCATCAGAGCGTCCCAGACTTCCTTTGCGACGGGTTCACGGCTCTTCCTCTTCTGGGCAAAGGAGGAGGAGCTGATGAATGAGAGGGATTTTTTTATTTGATTTCGCCTTGTCAATTGCCTCATCAGTATTCATTCACTGGAGACAAGGAGTGTGATTAGTCCCTGCAGTCTGTAATCACTGATAATCATGGGGAGTGATTCATCAGCCCCAGAAATTAGTATTTCACTGTAAAAGCCTCTGGGAAAAGAGGGCGGGGGGAGTAAATCCGTTCCTGGCGTGGCTGGGGTTGGTACGGCTCAGACAAGTGGATTGTCTGATGGGGTGAGTGTGATGGGCAGCGCTGGGAGGTTTCTAAGGGTACGTCTACACTGCAGACCCGGGGTACAGCTTGGGTGGCCATACCTAAGCTAGTCTCAGGTACCCTAGTAGTGAAGCTGCGGCAGCACGGGCTTCAGTGCAGGCTGTACAAACCCACCCCGGACCCCGGGCGGTTACTCGGGCGGCTAGTCCAGGCGGACACATGGGATTGCAGCGTAGGCATAGCTTAAGCATCCTGTATTTGTTTGTTCCCCTCCCGCTCCCCATTTGCCCCAGCGCTGGCACCGGGAGAACAGGCTGTTACATCGTCCTGGACGTGATGCTGGACATGGCTGAGTGCGAGGGCGTTGTGGACATTTACAACTGCGTGAAGACGCTTTGTTCGCGGAGAATCAACATGATCCAGACCGAGGTGCGTAGGGAGGACAAAGCGGGGAAGACGCCCCCCCGACGTCTGCCTTTTAACAACCGGCTTCCCAGATCTGGTATCAGGTGCAGAGTCTGTTCCCCTCCCTTCTCCATATCCTGGTCTGGTGCCAGGAGGAGAGACAGGACTGGGCTGGGTACATCTAAAGGAGACCTGTGACAGAGGCTGCTGGACACAGGCAGACCCCATGGTTCTCTCTGACTCCCTGGCTACCAGCCTGTGGTCCCTACACAGGGATCCCCTAAGTCCTGGCCCTGAGTGAGCAGTCAATTACAATAGTTAGTGATGATTAACCTTAATTAATTAGCCCTTCCTGCATCATGTATCGCTGCTCTGTCTCCATAACATCCTCTGATGCTCCCATGGAAAGCAAAACACCTCTCCTGCCACCATGTCCGGCAGCGTCCTGCCAGGAATGGCCTCAGTAAACGTGGTCCGGAGAGCCGGGGGCATTTGGCTTAATCCTTCCCAGAAGGCTCCCCAGGTGGGCAATGCTGGCCCACCTCACCTAGGTAGAGCGACAGCTCAGGGCAACAGAGTCAACGTTTGTCCCGTACACGTGCCCCTGACAGAGCAGCAAGTCCTGGTGTGTCCGGGGCCTCCTCGATGGGCCCCCTTCTCTGCTCCCCCCCCCGAGCCCATTGCTAATGCTGGTGTCATCCCTTCCCCCGAAGGAGCAATACATCTTCATCCACGACGCCATCCTGGAAGCCTGCCTGTGTGGGGAGACCGCCATCCCGGTCAGCGAATTCAAGCCGACGTACAAGGAGATGGTCAGGATAGAACCGCAGAGCAACTCCTCACAGCTGCGGGAGGAATTCCAGGTGAGCCCCCGGGTGGCTGGCTTGGGCCGGGGGCTCCATTCACCCTTGGGAGGCTACAGAGACGCTGTCAGTCCTCCCTGGGGGCAAGATGTTCCTAGGAACTACAGTTCAAAGCCACCAGGTGTCCTGTTACCCTGTGCCCTGCCCCCATCCCGATCCCCATCTCAGACTCTCAGCCTGTTACTACCGACAGCATCTGCCAGTGGGAGGCCAGAAGCCCCCATCCAGTTGGGGTGTCACCAGGCAACCAGAGAGCAGCCTTCCCCCACTTCTCCTCCCTCGAGGCTCCAGGAAACGCTGGCCTTGCACGGGGAAGGGAGCTCTGCGGAGGGCCCACGCCCCCGGGAGCTCTGCTGCTGAGCAGAACTGCCCTGTTAGTGCAAGTCGCAGGCCAGGTCTAGTCCAGGGAAAGGGGCGCCTGCGGGGGAGGGATGGGTTTAGTAACCCCGGCGCCGTGTGCCTTGCAGACCCTGAACTCGGTCACGCCCCACCTGGACGTGGAGGAGTGCAGCATCGCTCTCCTGCCGCGGAACCGGGAGAAGAACCGCAGCATGGACGTCCTGCCTCCGGACCGATGCCTTCCCTTCCTCATCTCCATGGACGGAGACAGTAACAACTACATCAACGCGGCCTTAACCGACGTGAGTGCGCCCCCGGGGAGCTGGTGCCCTCTCATCACGGGGGGCGGGAAGGCCAGAGCCAGAGCCTGATCCTGGTGCAGGGGGAAGGGATAGCTCAGTGGTTTGAGCATTGGCCTGCTAAACCCAGGGTTCTGAGTTCAATCCTTGAGGGAGCTATTTGAGGATTTAGTTGGGGATTGGTCCTGCTTTGAGCAGGGGTTGGACTAGATACCTCCTGAGGTCCCTTCCAACCCTGAGATTCTATGATTCTAGTTCTCACTTTCTCTGCTACTGCACCCTCGGGGTTTGATTCCTCACGGCCATGCACCCGGTGCCCGCACTGACAGGGGTGCGAAGTGGGCAGGCGGGCCAGATCCTCAAAGGTATGTAGGTACCAGACTCCCTTCGAAATCAATGGGAATTAGGCACCTACACACTGTTGAGGTGCTGGCCGTAGCATCACCAGATCGGAATAGTCACATTCCAAGCTCCCTTTGTGCAGGGTCAATGGCTCCCTGGGCTACAGGTCCATGGAGACTGAGCCCCTGTGTACGGTGATCCCATTATCGAGTGGAGCCAAGAGCCTGGTTTGCTGCCTGCCTTCTGGGGGTGATGGGGAGCCTGTGCATCGTTAGGAGAAGGGACTTGGGCTCGCTTGTCAGTTTTGCTCCGAGCCGGGCGCAGTCAGGGCTGCCGGCCTTTGCGTTGTGAAATCTCACCCGGGTGCATGTGTTTCCTTTTCCACACAAAATCTGGGGTTGGCTAAACTCCCGGCCCCATTTCGTACACCCCCCCAAAGTTCGAGATGTGGGTGCGGGTTAGATGTGTGTATTTGGCTATAAGGAGGAGACCTTATAGCTCAGGGCTGAGGCTCTGCAGCGGTGGGTGTCCTGTAAACAGCAGGGAAAGAGCTGGGGAAGGAAGGAAAGACTAGACAACAGGCAGGCTGGGTTGTTTCTTTGTATAATGGCACCTAACTCTGATATAGCACTTGTCCTCCGTAGCTCTCGAAAGCTCTTTACAAAGAAAGGTCATTATCATTACCATCATTTAATGGATGGGGAAACCGAGGCACATAGGCGTGACATGACTCACAGCGGGTGGTTGTCAGAGCCAGGTCCTCCCAACTCCTTGGCAAGACCCCTGCCCCCTGGGCCATGCTGTCTCCCATGTATAGGCTTAATTCGCAGTGGTTACAGATGCTGCAATGGCTCCGTGGGTCCCCCCACTCTGCTGGGGCAGGATGATGTGGAGAGGAACGCTATTGCAAATGGAGCAGAAAGGACGCGGAAGCCTGGAAGCTCTGAGCACGCTGCCTGTAGCATGAAGGGATGGGTCGTTTATCACTGAAACCGCTTTTCTTTCTTCAAACCAAGCAGGGCACTTTCACATCCGCGCAGCAATGAATCAACTCCCATCGCGTGGTGCGCTCCCTAAGACCAGCATCCCACCTCCCCGCCCCTGGACTCCTGTATCACTCCTGATTACATCGGGGCCCCGGCGCATTCCAGCTGAGCTCTGCGTTTTTCATCCCGCGGGCAATTCATCACGTTCTGTCTTCGTACAGATCTTGTCTCCCTGTTATCTGCTTTCACTTACGGCAGAATCACTTCATAAACCAGAGGCAGTCGCTGTGAATGGCTCTGTAGCATCAGCCATCTGTTCTGGGGACGCTTGCACCTTTGGCTAACACGCACAGCGAGCTTTGGTTTATGTTGTTTTGGTTTTCTTGCCTCATCAGGCCTCTCTCACTGGATCTCTGCGTCAGGAACAGCCTGGGTCAGAGAACAGAATTGCCTTTACACTTTGCTGAGTGCAAAGCTCTTCGGATCAGATTTGGAGGATAGGTCCATCAATGGCTATTAGCCAGGACGGGCAGGGATGGTGTCCCTAGCCTCTGTTTGCCAGAAGTGGGGAATGGGCGACAGGGGATGGATCACTTGGTGATCCCCTGTTCTGTTCATTCCCTCGGGGGCACCTGGCACTGGCCACTGTCGGTAGACAGGATACTGGGCTAGATGGACCTTTGGTCTGACCCAGTAGGGCCGTTCTTAAGTTCTTATTCATGCTGAAGGATTAAACCCCTTGTCATCGTCCATTTTTTTTTTTAAAGAAATCTCATGTTCTTTAAGGGCTGGTGACGGTCGGTCAGCTCAGTCTGTCTGTCCTAGTAAGTTTGGACGTAACACTGATCCCCGTGACACTTTAAGTGCTGAGCGCTGTGGCATTTCCGGTGCTGAAGTGAGTCTGGCAGACTTAGGGCTCAAGTCAGCATTTGCTCTCCCTGTCTCTAGTTCTTCTATGGCCTCCCTTGCTGTAGTATCTGAACAATTCACCCCTAGTAGCAGGGCAGTGCTATCATCCCCATGAGACAGATGGGAAACCGAGGCACGGAGCTCTTAAGTGATTTGCCCAAGGTCATGCAGGAAGTCAGTGGCAGAGCAAGAACTTGCCCTCGAGTCTCCAGCTAGTACCCTAACCTCTGGCCAGCCTTCTTCCTCTGTCTTGCTGCTGAGGGGGGCAGGTCATGTGGAATGGGATGCTGGATTTTGTGAGCCTGACACCTGTACATTGGGATGTGGACTAAGATCAATTCATTTCACAGGGATAAAGGAACAACCTGGTGCTGCACCACAAGGAACTATGCAAGAGAGAGACGACTAGATAAAAGGGAGCATCTGTTAAGTGGAGGCATTATCATACAACTGCTAGAGGACTCCCTAGAACCAGCGGGCTGGGATCCAGGGGAATAACATTTTCTCTTTTAAGAGGTTTCTGTTTGATTTATACTTCTGAGAAGGGTTGAGCTGCCCAAGTGCGTTCGATGAGAACTAGGAATTTAGATTCTGTTTAATAGATTATTTTATTTATTTAGTGGGATTCCAGTAGCACCAAAAGACCCCAAACTAGATCAAGGCCCCATTGCAGCAGGTGCCGGACAGACACACGAGGCCTACGAAGAGCGTTACAAGCTAAACAGACAAGACAGACAGAGGCTGGGAGAAAGCAAGTATCATTAACCCCACGTGACAGATGAGTTTTGCTGCACTGAGACATTCAGTGACTTCCTGGAGTCGTGTATGGAGTTTGTGGCAGAACTGGGAGTTGAAGCCAGATTTTCTGAGCCCCAGTCCAATGTCTAACGAGTCACATTCATTCTATGGGGATGAAATGGCTGCTGCCTCTCGCCGACGGATTTCACAAGTGGCCCAAACTAGTCTGCGAATACCTACAAGTCGCAATCCAGCTCCCTGAGCAGCTAGAACAAAAGGGGAAAGTTGACACATTCTTTGCAACAAGCCCTGCCCACTTTGGTTTGCACCCGTCGCACGGAAGAGCGTCGCTCTGTTAGCACGCACGACAAGTCGGTGACATACGTGCAAGAAAAGGAACTTTGAAGGGTTCCCCCCCCCCCTTTTTCTCAGGCGGGAGCAGGAAACCCATTATGCACAGAAGTCACTTGCCACGGCACAAGCTGAAGTGACACACGGTGTTGTTGCAAATGTGTCTAACAAAAGAGCAGCCGAAGGAAGGCGCAGCAGGCAATATTGAAAGTGAAAGCTGCCGAGGTGTTCCTTCGCCGGGGTCGCGCGGCAGCGTCCCCGGGAGACGGTGATGAGGTGGGGAAGTGGATAATGGAAGTGAATAACTTCGCGTCTGGCGTGTCGCTTGGCATGTGAAGAGCTCCTTCGAGGCGAGAGACGCCTTCGGGGGCGTGGGAGTGTGCGTTCAGTGCACGAGCGGCTGTTCGGGAGCAGCGGGAGCGAATGTTGCTGTTATTTAGATCGCGACGCCGGCGAGCAATGAGAAAGCTGTTGGCAGTTGTGGGAGAGGAGAGCCGTGGTGGCGCCTGTTCTGACCCTCGGGCAGAGATTCATGGATTCCAAGGCCAGAAGGGACCGTTGTGATCATCCAGGCAAACGTCTGCACAACACAGGCCAAAGAGCTTCCCCCCCAAATCCCTACAGCTGAGATTTTACAACAGTGGTCCTCAAACTGTGGGGCGCATCCCCCTGGGGGGCACAGAGGAACGTTCGGGGGGTGCGGTGGGGATTGGGCCAGCCCCCGTGGGGGGTGGGGAGGGAGCGCCACCCTGTCCCGCTCTGCACCCAGCTCCGCTCCGGCCCCATCCTGGGTCCCTGGCTCTGCTCCCAGCCCCAGGTCCTGGCCATGGCTCAGCCCCCAGCTGCGGCCCTGGGCATGGCTTGGCTCCTAGCTCCTGGCTCCTGACTGTGGCTCCCGGGGGGCACAGATAGATTCCATTACTGGTGGGGGGGCAAGACAGAAAAAGTTTGGGGGCCACTGTTTTAGAAAAACATCCAACCTTGATTTAAAAATGGTCAAGAATCCATCACAACCCTTGGTGAATTGTTGCAATGGTTAATTACCCTCACTGTTAAAAATGTATGTCTTATTTCCAGGCTGAATGTGTCTAGCTTCAACTTCCAGCTGTTGGATCGTGTTAGACCTTCCCTTGCTAGATTGAAGAGCCCATTATTAAATGTTTCTTCTCCACGTAGGTACTTACAGACCATAATCAAGTCATCCCTTAGCCTTCTCTTTGTTAAGCTAAATAGATGGAGCTCCTTGAGTCTATCACCATAAGGCAGGTTTTTCTAATCATTCTCGTGGCTCTTCTCTGACCCCTCTCCAATTTACCAACATCCTTCTTGGATTGCGGGCAGCAGAACCCGCCACGGGATTCTTGCAATGGTCGCACCAGTGCCAAACCCTCTCTGCTCTAATGCCAGATTTCCCTTTATGCGTCTCAGGATTGCCCTAGCTCTTTTGGCCACAGTGTCACCCTGGGAGCTCGTGTTCAGCTGAGTGTTCACCGCGACCTCCAAATCTATTGTCTTCCATGGAGCTGTGGTGATTCTTCTCCCAGCTGAGGATCTGGGGCTATATTAGCCTTTAACAAGATTCCCTAAATATTAGAGTTGGCCAGAAAAATCCCAACGGGACACATTTTTCATCCGAATGTGATGATTAATTGAACTTGAAACATTTCAATTTCAACTGAGTTCCCATGGCAACCAGGCCAAGAAACCTCCAGGCTTCCAGGGTCTGCAGCTCTGGCGGGACAGCAGGAACCCCAGGGCTCCCACGATCCACGGTTCCAGTCCCCTTCACGGAGAATTTACAAATGTTTGGTTTTCTGTCCGTATTGCAATGGTAACCAGCTCTCGAAATATCCAAATCCTCCACGAAACAGGATGACTTTCTCCACACAGCTCTACCAGACGCCTGGTAACTACTGTCCTGAGGTTTATCCTGTCTCAGCCCCGTAACAGCTAATCTTGTATTTACACTCATCATTACTGGTGAAATTCAGCCTTAACCACAAGGCACTCCTGAGTTTTTATTCATTTGGATACTGTTTCCTCCACTCTGCTGAGCCACACAGTCTTCAAACGGTCCCAGCTCTCAGCCGCTCCCAGCCGAGGTTGGACTTAGACGGGTGTGAACTAGAATGAAAAAGCTCCATATTGCATAATCCTGGAAGCTAAGCAGTACCCTGGATGGAGCTAGATAGCCCTGATCCAACAAGGTGCTTAAGCATGTGCTTAACTTTAAGCACCAGTCATCCCGTTGACTTCAGTGGAATTACCCACACTCTTGGGTAGGCACAGACAAGGCCTAGAAGCATAAAGTCTCGTTTTTAGTGTTTCTGTGCCCAGTTAAATGGCTCCATGCCAGCAGCCGGTGATAGACTCCGACTTGTTTACATGGTATGGAACCCTTGGGCCCTGTGGAAATGTACAACACGGACATTAGCTGAAACCTCTGGAGAGGCAACAGTGCTAGAGACCCTCACTTCTGCCCCACACAGCTCCTGGTTTCTGGGATCCCCCAGCTTTTGCGATGGGTGTAATCAGGCTAGAGACTTGTGGTCAGAGGACAGTAGGTGGGAATTTGCACCATGATTTCCTTTCCCTACAAGCTCCATGCTCTCCTTCTCTCCGTGTCCGGTTGTGGGCGTTTGGTTTGCTTTTTTATTGTTTAGAGCAGGGCTTCTCGAACTTTTTTTGCTGGAACTCCCTTTGAAAACATTTCAGGCTGTAACAACCCCCCCCAAAAAGTGGCAACCCCCCCCAATACCGTGACACCCAGCAGCAGCACCGCCTGCGGAGTTGGATGTCCAACCAGCAACCGCCGCTCCCAACACCCTCCTACAATAGTCTTGCAACCCCCTTCTGGGTCGGGTTTGAGACGTTTTAAAAGGACTCATTTTAAGAAAGCTGTTTCAGACGCAAAGGTCCATTTCTGAAATTATTATCTCCTCCCTCCATTTTTGAAAACTCACCCGGGGCTTAAGGCAGCCGATGTTAATCAAGCCCAAATCCCCTGGGGGGCAGGGAGATTGCCTGGGAAAATAAGGCTCAAGGAGAAATCCGAAGGCGCGAAGACGTTCTCTGAGTGTCGAGAATTTGTCACTTGTGCACAGAGTGTTGTTTCAAGGGTCCTTTAGTGGGGGTGGAGAACCAGCGAACAAGAGCCAGACAACACTCCACTGTCTGTCCTCTCTCTCATCAGATGCCCCTAAAAGCACTTGCTGCTTTTGAAGTGTTAACAAGCAGCGCAATTTCCTTTGGAGCGGGGTCTTTCATGCCGTCTTTTTTTTCACCCTCAGAAAATGTTTGCAAGTAGCAAAGCCTGAGAGGTGCCTTGCCTCTAAGCTTCCCTCCACCCCCCAGAGAGATTACAGCCTCGGGAGAGCAAAACTGAGAGGCACTTTCGTTCTGCGCCCCTCTTACGTGGAGTGTGTAACTTTCTGGGGGGAAAAAATCCACTGGGCTGACATTTCTCATGCTTGTGCTTGGATTAGAGGTGATTTCCCCTCCCCCCCCCGCAGCAAGGTGAATAAAACTCTGTGTTTGAGAGATCTGAGGGTGAAAAGTGTCCCCCCTCCCCCAAGGGATGTCAAGGGGCTGAGATAACGTAAAGACGCGTTTTCAAACCATTCGGCTTGCCGGGGCCGAGCCCCGAATGAGGACAAGGGCCTTGGGCATCTAGGGCCTCATTCTCACGTCGCTTGCATTCATGTCCCTCTGTTAACTTCTGATTTACACCAGCATGAAGGAGATCTGAATCAGGCTCCTCACTCCTGGTTCTCCAGTGCGATCATGCCCTTGTGTTGCCCCCTGAGTGCCGCGAAGGGGCCCGAAAGTGGAGCTGGGCACTGAGAATGCCCCTGGCCTGGCGGAGCTCCCGGCTGGCACAGAGCCACCCTGCCCAGCTCCTGCGCCACCCCCAACACTTACACGTGGCCCAGCGTAAGATGTGTGTGTGTGTTGGGGCAGGTGGGCACAAGGGAGAGTGGCGCCCATAGTGTGCCGCACTTCGCTACGCCCAGCTGCCCGCAGCCCCTTGGGAGTCTCGCCAGCGGGCGTGGGCAACCCTTGCCAGGGCTCAGATCTGCCCTGAGAGTCAGGTTCCCTGTTGCCCCTAAAGTGCTGAGAAGAAGCTTGACAAAGCAGAGAAAACAGGTCCTTGGGCCAGCTCCACTGAAGTCCATAGAGCCTCCTGATTGATATCAGCTGAGGATCTGGCCCCTTTTGCTTATGTACCTGTACAGGAAGCCATCCTGATCGGGCAACCTTCTGTCTTCAGCGAGCACCCTCCAATACGTGCAAACCTTTCGGTCCTGATTCTGCTCTCCCACGCTCCGGTGTAACTCAGGAGTGGCTCCATGAAGTCAGTGATGTTAAAGCAATGGAGGTGGAGTTGAGATCAGAGTCAGGCCTTTGAGTAAAGCTCCGCTCCACTTGACGAGAACACCCTGCTCCGTTACGTTGCTGAGTTTTCTTGGTCCCCTGAGCGGTTGTTTCAGACAAGCCCCAGGGTCCAGTGGGTCTCATTCTCCTCTTCTTTGCACGGGTTTCACACTGTGTAGCTCCCTTGGCTTCAATGGAGCTACTCCTGATTTACACCAGCGTAGGCACGGGGGGAAAATCAGGGCTAGGGAGTTCTCAGGTTGTCACAAGGATCCAATACGCTTGTTTTTCTTTTCCTACTGATACTGCAGGGCAAAAAGCAGTCGGAACATTCGCTCCATTCTCCTTCTGCAGCTTGCCTCATGGGGCCCCGATTTCCCAGCCCTGTCCAAAAACGGATGCTCTCTGCATCACGCTCCCTGCTGCACAGAGCTAGCTGGTCAGCTTCCCTATGCAACACACTGCACTGTTCACTGCCCGGGGGTTTAAGGCCCGGTCCGATGCCCACTGCGGTCAGTAGGGTCCCATCGGTGAATTGGATCAGAGGATCAGGCCTTTGAGACGGTGTTATTCATTGGCCAGGACTTTCCCGCGACAGATCTCTGCGCCAGGTTTAGTCCGGGAGGTGGAAGGAGCTTGCAGTAGGGCTGGGGACTGATCTCCAGCATCTCAGCCTTAGCCACAAAACCATCCTTCCCCTTTAGCTCTTTGGGAGAGGGGGCCTGTTACTTCCACCCCCACCCCACCGTGCACTGTGTGGCTTTAAGGAGCTCACGTGGTCCTCTCCACTCTGTGCTTGCTCCCCTTCAGAGCTACACCAAGAGCGCGGCCTTCGTCGTCACCCTGCACCCTCTGCAGAGCACCACCGCGGACTTCTGGAGACTGGTGTACGACTACGGCTGCACCTCCATCGTCATGCTCAACCAGCTTAACCAGTCCAACTCCGCCTGGGTGAGTGGCACCGACGCGGCCCCCAGGCCCTGCCGCTGGCCCTTGCGTCAAGTCTGCGTTTCTGCAGACCTGGGTCATTGCATTCCTCCCACTGAAACACCACTACGGCTTTAGTTGTTATTGTTGGCCTGCCTCCCTGGGCCCGGCTTGTCCTAAACCTGATGCTCTCTGCAACATGCTACCTGCTGCATGGAGCTAGCTGGTCAGCTTCCCAATGCAGCACACAGAATAGGGAAGCTAAAGCCTAAACTCATGAGCTGGGTATAGCAATAAGCAGCTCTCCTCAGTGAATCAGCCTGGGGGGATGGGGAGTCTGGCACTTCCTTAGCCATCGTATTACATTGGTATTACAGCATCCCAGCCAAGATCAGGGCCCTGTTGTTTTAGGCATGGTGCACACACATGGTAAGAGCCCACAAGCTGAATAGACAAGGTGAAGGGTGCGAGAAAGGAACTGTATTTATCCTCATTTTATCGGCGGGGCACTGGGGCACAGAGAGATTCAGTGATCTGCCCAAGTTCACGCGTGGAGTCTGTGGCAAAGCTGGGAAGTGAGCTGAGCGCTGACATCCATTCCAAAGCAGTACCCACAAGACCACCCTTCTCCTCCAAGGAGATATGGCTTTCTTCTTCATTCCCTACCCTCAGCTGTTGGGTGGTGTTCCTGTGTGCTGTCAGCCAGCTGTTCCACCCCAGAGGAGGCTGCATTCCAATCCCTACGCACTCACCTTTAGTTCTACCAAGCACTTTTGAGGGTTGCAAATGTTGCTTTTTAAATCGATACTCTCTAATAACGACCTTCCCGTGGGTTTAACAGTATGAATTTGCCATGCCAGGTGGGATTTGCTATTCATTATATACCCACCGTAGCGAGGGGACCAAACAGTACCCTTGGGCTAGAAGTCAGCATTTGAACCGTTCCTGGCCTCTCCCGGTGTACCAACCCCTACAGGGATTCCTAGAACATTCCTGCCGAGGCCAGAGCGGATTTAAGAGCCCATTACAGGTCTGTAATGTTAATTCGATGAGGAAACTTACTGGATTTTTACATAAAATTAGCCTTATACACTCTTAATGGCTGTCTGGAGAAGACTTCATTAACCGGATTGTTTTATGAGTCGAAATTAGACACTTAATGTAAATGACCCAAAACTGCAGTTGTAATGTTCACAGGAAATAGGCAGATGAATGGAATAAATGGCCCCAAATGAAGTTCTACTTTCCTTTGTCTGACACTTACGCTGAGCTAAATAGGCAGGTAAAATATTTAGAGATAGATAGGTCGATAATCTATCTCTATAGCTAATCATCTGTCTCTCTCTCTCTCTCTCTCTCTCTCTCTCTCTCTATTACATATAGCTATATACTATGTATTCTATAGTATACAATGTTCCTATTTTTTCTCTGAAAAGGGGCACTGCATCCACAGGGTCCTTGCGGGGGGACGTTAATATGATCTGAAATTAAGCAGAAGTAGAACACCAAGGTTGATCCTGGCAGGAGAATCTCCTAAGCTGGGTTAGTTTCCTAAGGAAGGGGAATAGTGGTGAAATATTAATTGTTTGCAGTGCAGTAGCACCTCGGAGCCCCAGTCCTGGCCCAGGTGCTAGGTGCTGTACAAACACAGAACAAAAAGCTGGTCCCTTCCCCAAAGAATTTGCGATCTCGTTTCCTAAGTGTTGGGGATTCCATCACTCTTAGGACCGTTGAGTACTGGAGGAACAGAGCACTGCAGACCAGACTGCAGGGAGCGATCCCGCACTAGAAGGGGAGGGGTGAGGGAGTTCTGACCATAGTACGTTGTGAAATCAAATGTTCTGGCTAGCCCCATTCTTTAGCCTGCTCTGAATCTCCCTGCTAGAGAGGAGGCAGGGGGACAGAGAGGTTAATCTCAGCTCTACTAATGCTAATACTTGGCTCTTATAGAGCGCTTTTCATTCCTGGACCTTGAAATGCTTTACAAAGGTGGGTGAGTATCGTATCTCCATTTTACAGATGGGGAAACTGAGGCACAGAAAGGGGGGAGGTGACTTTCCCAAGGTCACCCAGCAGGTCAGTGGCAGAGCCTGGGATAGAACCCAGGTCTCCTGATCCAGTGCCCTGCCCCACGCTGCCACCCACGGTTTTCTCTGAGCTGCAGACACTTGGCACATTGCAGGATTGAGCCCTTGGAACGGCCATAGTGGGTCAGACCAATGGTCCATCTATCCCAGTATCTGTCTCCCGACAGTGGCCAGTGCCAGATGCTTCAGAGGGAATGAAACGAACAGGGCAATTGTCAAGTGATCCATCTCCTGTCGTCTACTCCCAGTTTCCGGCAGTCACACACTTAGGGACACCCAGAGCATGGGGTTGTGTCCCTGACCATCTTGGCTAATAGCCATTGATGGACTTATCCTCCATGGATAAAAGCTTCTCGAATTCTTTTTTGAACCCAGTTATGCTTTTAGCCTCCACAACTTCCCCTGGCAATGAGTTCCGCAGGTTGACTGTGTGTTGTGTGAAGAAGTATTTCCTTATGTTTGTTTTAAACCTGCTGCCTGTTAATTTCATTGGGTGACTCCTGGTTCTTGTGCTATGAGAAGGAGTAAATAACAGTTCCCTCTTCACTTTCTCCACACCAGTCATGATTTTATAGACCTCGATCATATCCCCCTAAGTCGTCTCTTCCCAGCCTTTTTAATCTCTCCTCAACGGAAGCTGTTCCATACCCTTAAACATTTTTGTTCTTTACTTTTTCCAATTCTAATATATCTTTTGCACGCACTATTCCGCATGTGGGCAGACCATGGAATTACACACTGGCATTATGATCGTTTCTGTCTTCTCTGTCTAAGATGTCAGAGCAGTAGCAAAATGTGCTTAGAATCATAGAAATGCCGGGCTGGAAAGGACCTCGAGCAGTTGTCAAGTCCAGCCCCCTGTGCTGAGGCAGGATCAAGTTAACCTCCTAGACCATCCCGGACAGGTGGTTTGTCCAACCTGTTCTTAACAATCTCCAGTGACTAGGACTGGGGATGGGTCCTGCTTTGAGCAGGGGGTTGGACTAGATGACCTCCTGAGGTCTCTTCCAACCCTGACATTCTATACTATGACTCCCCAACCTCCTGAGAAGCCTGTTCCAGAGCTTAACTCTCCTTCTAGTTAGACAATTTTTCCTATATCTCCCTGGCTGCCCTTTGAGCCCATTACTTCTTGTCCTGTGGACATGGAGAACAATTGATCCCCGCCCCCACTCAGTCTTCTACAGTAGGGAAGATTTTTAGACATTAGGGCCTGCAAAAATGTCTGCCTGTGGCCGAGGACAGGGACTTGTGTGCACAACGGTGCATGTTGCACGTGCAATCACATTTCCATGCGCGCACACGCATAATGGGGGAAATGTGAGCGCACGTTTCCAAATCTGGCCCTCTAAAGACACTGACATATTATGGAGTTAATCCCGCCTCCGACGTCCCATCAAGGCCTGGCTTCTGCAGTCGGAGTCTGTAATGCCACCCCATTCCAAAGCTAGAGAAATTCCAGGCATGGCGTTATGGAGGGACTGGGACAGGAGCGGGGACAACATTTCTGCTTCTCCATCTCCTCCCTTTGCTTCGTTCCCAACATCTCACGGCAACCTTGGGCACAAGTCCCTAGCTCAGTTCTGCAGGCGCCCATACATTCCCCCCCACCCCGCTTTGCTCCCCATTTCAGCCCCACCCTGCATTGCTAGCAGCTCTCCCATACTGTCTCCTCTCCTTTGAGCAAGGGCCAGCCCAGTCTCCAGGGTGTACCCTCCCCTGGTGCGTTCTACCTGCCGTATTCCTTCCTTCCGCCCCTCTGCCGTCTCCCAGGATGGTTGTTCTTCACCGGTGTCCATGTGCCGGCTTTTATATGTTTACCAGTTTAAGACCAACAGCTAATAAATCAGCCTTTACAATAGGCAGCTTTGAGAGGTGACTTAGAGGGTAAATCCTTCGCTTGAACTATGTCTTGCTGAAGGAAGTTTTAATATCCAAATTATAGTTCTGTGTCTAGAAGGCTTAGAGATCACGGAGATTGATAGCCCCCATTAATAACCAATTATTTCTCAAACACATTTGCCATGCAGTTAGACCCAGGCCGTCGGCCGGCCTGAAATGCTAAATGTTCTGTTAAAGTGCAGTGACAAACATCGTATATTTTCTATTGATGTCGGCTCCCCGGCTGGCGTGGTGTGAAAACAATCGCATCCACGACCCCGAATTGAGCAATACATCAAGTGCGCTCCTGGGCGTGAGAAAGAACAATGCCAGGCGGCCTTGCCAGCAGCCAGTCCCCCCCAGAACATCTGCCCTGCCTGGCCATTGTGGTGGTTTCTGAGCCGGGATCTGCTTTTCCCCGCCGTGGGAGGAGGTGCAGAACTGAAGAGGGTGACCAAGGATCTGGGAAGGGATTGATCTGATGTCTACATTGCAGTCAGAGGTGTGGCTGCAGCGCGTGTAGAGATACCGGAGCTAGCTTAGAGATCGCGAGCTCGAGGAACAATAGGGA
The DNA here is from genome assembly GCF_011386835.1 of Chrysemys picta bellii. Lineage (NCBI taxonomy): Eukaryota > Metazoa > Chordata > Testudines > Emydidae > Chrysemys > Chrysemys picta. The sequence goes on along the minus strand of NC_088813.1, from coordinate 7,403,043 downwards.
AGCTGTGGCAGCCCAGGCTAGCCACCCAAGCGCATACCCAGGCTTTCAGGCGGCCTGTGATGATTCAGCTTCGTTGCTCCTGTGCCCACGCTAGCTAGATCAAAGCCAGCTCAGGCGTGTCTACACGAGCTGCAGATACCTGGAGTCAGCCCCAATATAGTCCATGGCAAAGCTCCCTTTGATTTCAGGGAGATAAAATCCAAAATGACACATGGTCATCGCTCAGGGCCTGGCCCTCCTGTCCTCCTGCCCATACTTCCACTGAAGCCAGTGGGCTGCAGGATCAGCCCCACCCCTGCGGGGTGGGACCAGAGGCGGGGCTAACCTTGCTCCATCGGGCGGCGGTCAGCGCTGTGTGACCCCACCCAGCAGATTTCTCACAGGCTTCTGTTCAGCTGACGTCTGGAGAGAACCACGTGGGTGTAAATGAGGTAGGGTGACCAGATGTCCTGATTTTATAGGGACAGTCCTGATATTTGGGACTTTTTCTTATATAGGTGCCAATTACCCCCCACCCTCTGTCCCGATTTTTCAAACTTGCTATCTGGTCACCCTAAAATGAGGGCAGGTTCTGACCTTTGACCTGTCGGTATAGAAAGGTCAGCTCCATCCAGCAATGTGCTGTGAATAGCATGGGCAGTGTTTGCGTGCCATAGCCTGTCTCATGTGCCCTGTGTTAAGCACCCTTGTGCCGTGTCCCATACCTGGTGCCCAGTGTCATGTCTTCCTGCCTGGGGACCTTGCACTGTGCCCCTGGGTCTCATGCCAGAGCCCCATGTCCCTATGCAGCGCTCAGTGTCCCACACCCCCGCATGGTGCCCCTGCGTGATGCCCTCTGCCGCGCACGCCTGCGTGTCACACACGGTTGTTTCTCTCTCCTCTCTCTGCAGCCCTGTTTACAGTACTGGCCGGAGCCAGGGCTCCAGCAGTACGGGCCGATAGAAGTGGAGTATGTTTCCCGATCAGCTGATGAGGATTTCGTGGCTCGCCTCTTCCGGGTGCAGAACATCACACGGGTGAGGAGGGGGGCGCATCTGGTTGTCATGCCAGGGCGCTGGGGTGGGGTGGGGGGGTGTTAGCTGATCTAAAGATATTCACCTTTCCAAGATGATCGCTCAGCCTGGAGCGCCAGGCTGTCCCCTGCAGCAGGAGAGGGGACTCCCGGGTGGCTGCAGAGATGCACCAGTTGGATGCTGAAGCCAGCCCAGCTTTACCAGCCGGGTGAGGGAATTCACTGTGTTTTCAAGAGCACAAAAAAGAGGAGGCGAAGGCAAATCCAGCTACCATGTGCACATCCAGCCCCAGAAATGCTGCCCTTAGGAATATGCCCCCTTCCCCCAGAGAGCAGTCTTATGTGGCAGGTTAATTTCACATGAATACTGGGTTAAATGACCCCTTAGCTGGTGGCGTGGCATCCTGCCACTCGACTTCTCCCAAGTTACCCTGATTGTTACATAAGCACCCCCTGAGTCCCCAGCCCTCTCCTGCTGACAAAGCGTCCCTCATGAAGACCAGCCCAAGCCTTCAGGAGTGTCTGTCTCCTTGCAGCTGTTCTGGTCAGAGGGGAGCTGCAGACTGGAATCAAACTTAGAAGCGAGTCCCACTCCTGGCCAAACGCCCATTGGTTTCAGTGGGAGCCGCATCAGACCCTTAACCAGGAAGGGAGGGACTCTCACCCACTGGACTAGGAGCTGCTCTGTGAACGTGGCCAGCGCTGGGTGTTGCACAATGACCACAACAGGCTATTTGTGCAGTACCAGAGCTGGGCTCAGGCCAGAATCCCAGACCCGAAGGGTTTGATTCTCCTTCCCACGAAGGGTTGGCCGACACGAACATATAGTTCACGGCAAGCTGGGATGTGAATCTACCCCACACTCTCCCAACTGTCGTGTGCACCCGGCTGACGCACACAAACCGTTTGTTAATGTGCTTCGAGCTAGTCCTCTTTCAAAGGGAGCAGTGTGCGTGTTTGTGTGTGTCCGTCCGCGCATCAGCAGGGTGCACACGGACAGAGCGCGGCAGGCTACTGTGGGGGAGATGCACACCTTGCTTGCCATGATTGGTTTGTATAGCCACTTGGCATTGCTCTGTAAGGGGGTAAAAGTAATTTAAAAGTGAAGAGTTTGCATCTGAACTCAGACCCATCTCTGTGCATTAGGGGAAGGGCTTCCTGGTCCCATCTGGTGGTCAGTTTATGCCATACCATAGAGACTGAGAGCCCCCAGGATCATTATCCTTGCTACAATGGAACCGACAGAACAGAGCGGCTGAGAAAAAGACCGCAGGGCCTTTAATTTACTTCATGTTGCTTTCGCAGTGCACCTCAGCCAGTTCTGGTCCCCCTTATGTGAAGAAAAATACAGTGACATGATGGGCAAGGAATGGGATGGGGGGAGGGACAGGATCTTCTGGAGAGGAATTGAGAAGAATGGGCGTATTTAACTGGGAAAGCAGGCCATGAAGATGGGGCAGGAGTGGAATCTTTAAACTAGCAAAAGGTTCCCATAGCACTAGCCCTTGTGCCCTGTGTGAGTTCACTGGACGGAACAGTTGGCAGGTGGGGTGTGATCCCGGGAGAAGCGTTGGGGTCAAGCAGGAGAAATCTTTGCCGTCACTACCTGGCTGGCTGGAGTCTGATATGTGAAAGGGCTGTTGGCCGGCTCTGGGTTTCCGTTTCTGGCGGTCAAGAGGGAGTTTTTCACTGCACGTGCGTTGCTTCTTGGATTGGCCACACACTGTGTTTGCGGGGTGGGGGCGGTTCTCCAAGGAAGGGGTTTTACCTCAACAAAGGTTCAGAACTAATCGAGAGTAGACATGCCCAGGCACTATGCTGATTGGCACACCATAGACAGACAGAAGAGGTCAGAGGTTGGACAGGCAGAAGGCCCCGTGGCTGCTACTAAGGGAAGCATTGTTGCTTGGTGGATAAGGTGGGACTCATGAGGTCCGGGTTCTGCTCCTGGCTCTCCACTGGCCTGCTGGGGGACTTTAGGTAAGTCACATCACAGCCCTGTGCCTCAGTTTCCCCTTCTGCAAAATGGGGATGATAATGCTGACCTCCTTTGTAAAGCGCTTTGAGATCTGCTGATGACAAACGCTAGATGAGAGCCAGATATTCTTATCATAGGCCTACACAGAGCTAGATTTACCAATGGCTACATTAAAATTCGTGATGGGTGAACTACCCGGATTTAGGAAGAACCTTCCCCTGTGTGGAGATTATTCCATAATTGCGCATTATGTGGTTTCTGGCACTTTCCTCCAAAGCATCTAGCACTGGCCATGGCTGGAGACAGGCTAGTGCATTAAATGACCGTCAGATCGATCTGGACTGGCAGTTCCTCTGAGAACTGAAGACATTTGCTCCCCTTTCCCCCCCCTCGCCTCATTATTTTTCACTTTCCCCTCTTGCATGTCTGGATTCCAGCTGGAAGGGGAAAGGCTGAGATCCTGTAAGGAGGCCTGTTCTGGCCAGATTTCTGTCCTAAATCTCAGACCCAAGAAGTCTGGATAAGACTCAAAGACACATCCATGCTTTCCGGAGCATGTCTGAACGGAATCATTTAGAGGTCTGCCCATTGCTAGCACTCAGCAGTGGTTTGGAGCAAGCCCAGACCTCATTTAGCCTCTAACTTGAATGTCAGAGCCGAGCCTGCCTGACGGGTCTGGGTGCTTCAGTTGCATTTTGATGTCTCTATTTGCTGTCCTGCATAATTGGATCAGCACAGAGACAGCCCCTGACCCTCAGGCTTCCTCCTTTCCTGTAGCCCCAGGGGCTATTTTTAATGGGTACCATATGTCAGCAAAATGTCCACTCCCCACCAGCACCTGTCTGGCAGGTGACTTCCAGAATAACTGCAGGCAGGTCATTAGCCGTGCTGCCTCAGTGGAAACTGACCAGCGGGGGAAACTAAATGGCATGCGTAATGGGTCCCTCCCAGGGTGCCACCTGGAACTGGGGTACCACCGAGCCCTCTGACCCACCAGCCTGGCCGCCCTCTCACACTGTGCCACTGTGACAAATTGCAAAGCCCTCCAAGCTTGGACTTTCACACAGGTAGGGACACACCCAGCTGCAGTTACACGCAGGCTCTTTATCCACCAGCCTCCCAGTCTAGGACCCCAGAGCAGTATGTCCTGCCCTGGTCAAATCTGGCCAGTATATGTGTTTAACACCTGGTCCACCTCTCCCTCAGTGTGAAGAGGACCGTGCACGCTTGTGATAACCAAGCTGAGATTTTCCCCAGGCTCCTTAGTCAAACGCATGCTGGTTTGGATTAAAACATAAAATAAGTTTATTAACTACAAATGATAGATTTTAAGTGATGATAAGTGATAGCAAACAGATCAAAGCAAATTACCTAGTAAATAAACAAAACCGCAAACTGAGCTTAACCTACTAGATAGGTAGGATGTGAATTAGCAAATTCTCACCCTGAGTGATAAACAGGCTGGCAAATTCTTAAGGCACAAGCTGCCTTTGCTTTGCAGCTTGGGTTTCCCAGGTTTTCATACACAGGCTAGAAATCCCTTTAGCCTGTGGCCATCACTACCCCCCGTTCAGTCTTTGTTCCTCAGGTGTTTCCAGGTGTGTTGTTGTAGGGAGAATGAGGTCCCATTATGATGCCATTTCCCCCTTTTATATCTTCTTCCCACTTGCTGGAGAGCTCTTTTCCTGTGACCTGGGTCGAACAGTCCCCGTTGTGTCGTGCTGTCTCTGAGAGGTTTCTATTGTACACAGTTCCTGGAGTAATCCCTGTGCTTGCGTGCATTTCCTCAGTACGCCATTAACATTGGCCTTTTTACTGTTGTACCTGAAAGGCGGCCTGTGGGTGTTTTCATCCTCACACCGTGTTTCCGTAACACATGCATAGCCAAACTTCATAACGTCACATACGCCGATAGCACATACAATCCAATGAGATATTAATGTCTAGCAGATCCAGACTTTTCGAATGATACCTCACAAGGTGCACTTTGTACAAAGCATATCCGAGTTACATGACAGTGGTGAATATTGGGGTGTCAGGGTGTCACACATGGACGTCAACATCAGATCCTCTCCGGAACTTACAAGCAGCCCAGGTGAAATGGGCAGCTAGGCTCTTCAATCCAGACAGCGGAAAGGGCACTGAATTGTCGCCTCTTCCCCAGATTATCTGGGCTTGGAAAGTTGTATCATGAACTAGACAGAGCAATTTCCTGCCTGGGCTGCTTTAAAGGGAAAGTGTTCACACTAGAGAATCAAATTGGTCTGTGCGGCTGCTGCTGTGTGTGTCTGAGGGTGGTTGCTGGGTGCTGCTGTGTGGAGTGGGGGAGAGCGTGTGTGGCGTGTAGTTGTGTGTGCTGCTCCAGGTGATGTTATGTCTAAAGTGTGTGTGGGAGGGCGCATGTAACTGTGAAGCTGAGGTAGGTATGATATTGGCTGTGTATGATTGTAATGCTGCTCTGTGTGGTGTGGGTGATACTGGGACCCATGTGCGTGGGTATGCTTGTGTGATACTGAGGGGTGTGTGTGTGAGTGACACTGCTCCCTGTGCGATTGGAGAATAAATTCTCCTCTCCTGGCCCTGGGCGTAAATCCAGAAGTCAGTGATGTTGCTGCTGCTTCACATCTGTGTAAGTGGGAGCAGAATCGGGCCCTGTGTGCACATCAGCGGGGGCAAAGCGAGCCCTGCGCACCGCGCGTTGAGCTGATTTTGCCAAATGCTGCACCGTCCTTTGGGATGTAAACATGAGCTCAGCCCGTCCTGCCACAGAGCCGGGTGTCGGGAGTGGGAATTCTCTGGCCCTGCTGATTATAGAACTAAGAGCGGGTGCCTGACTCCATCCCACCTGGGTATCTAGGATCCTAGCCCAAGATCCAGCGCTGTTTGCTGGGAATCCAACAACCTGCCTTAGATTTCTCTCTCCCTTCCCTTTCACCTGCCCTCCTCCCCTCCTCACATACTTGTCGCTGAAAACAGCAATCCCAAGTGGAGCGCTGGGCCCGGTGTTTCATTGCACAAGCCAGGCGTCATTCCCAGAGTATTTTCATCTTCTGAGTCAGAACTGAGCCCCTCATCCGTCTGGCTAAAGCCCAGGCTTACTTAGCTTTGTGCATATAAATCCTTCTCCTCCCAGAGCCTTCTAACTGTATTAGGTTGCAAAGCTAACTAGATTACTAGGGTATTAAAGAGCATTCTTACCATTCTCCGCCCCCTGGCCGGATGGCTCTGTTTCAAGAGGTTTGCCGTGAACGCAGAATGAATAAATGTAGGTGCTCTCAGCTGAGTACTTACGGGGTAATCTATTGCATCCAGCCTGGCTGGGACCCAGAATGCAACAGCAGGGGTGGCTGCAGGGCAGGACTGAGGTGCATTATGTGGGGAGTCCAGGATGGGGCTAGCGGCGGGGCTACAGGTTAGGGTGAGGTGCATTGTCAGAGCTGCGTGTGTGTTTGGGGGGTTGTGACTGCAATGGCCAGGCAGTGCAAATCAGGGTTGAGATGCACTAGCAGAGGTGCTGGGGAGATGACTGACTAGCAAGGAGGACGTCTAGGAAGGGGGCCGTACTCACACACTGATGGGCCTCTTCTAGTTGCAGGAAGGGCACCTGATGGTCCGGCATTTCCAGTACCTGAGGTGGTCAGCGTACAGGGATACGCCAGACTCCAAGAAGTCGTTCCTGCACCTGCTGGCCCAAGTGGAGAAGTGGCAGGAGGAGAGCGGCGATGGGAGGACAATCGTGCACTGCTTGTGAGTAGCCCCTGGAAAACAACAGCCTGCTCACCAGGGCTGGTGGCCAGCGGCTCCCGCCAGCCCACGTGCCCAAAGGACTAGAGGGGAGCGACCCCCATCAGCCCACCCACCCACCCTTAGTGCTGCCCAAGGGCCCTCCTGGGCGTGAAGTCTGTATTCTAAACAAGCCACCGTGGATGCAGTTCAGTGCACGCACAGCGCCGTGCAGGGACCTGGCAGCTGCCATCTTGGATTCCCTCTGATCCCTGTGGCGCGTTTTGAGGCATTTAAAAAACACCTGCCCAAAGCTCCGACCTCGCTAGCCTGGCTGGTGGAAATCGGTGTCAATCCGTTGAGCTCAGTGGAGCCACCCCTCCTGGACACCAGCTGAGGCCCAGGCCCGCTGCAGCCAGAATGGAAGCTGCTGACGTCACTGGGGGGTTGAGCAGGGCCCCGGGAGCCTGCCGGGCTTTTGAGGAGAAGAGGATGGAGGCGGCGGCTGAGTGATTGCGGTGCCGTGCTCTCCAGCAGGGCTGGTTACCGAGCTCGCACTCCGAGTGCGCTCAACCGTCCTCCGTCCATTTGCATGCATACGGGCATGCGCGCGCACAGAACCAGGGCATGATGAGTTTTCAAATCGACAGAGACAGCAGGCGAGCTTTTCATCAAAAATTAATTACAGCCTCGTCCATCTTCATTAGTCTAAGGCTAATTTGAGAGCGTCCTTTGTAAAATACGGCTCCCCGCCCCCTCGGAGCTTTGAGGAGATGAAGACCGGGAGGTAGGAGAGGGAGCAAGGCGAGGAGGAGGGTGTGGAGGCTGATAAATCAGAGGCCAGTGTGTCTGGCGAGGCTGATGCGTTCGCAGGTGGAGGCAGGATGTACCCAGTGGCGTTTGGCGCTAAGAGAACGATGGGACGTGAGCAATACACTGGGTTCTGAGGGCAGCCGCTATCCCAAATAGACCTCACAGATAAAGGGGGCACGAACAGGGGGACTGGAGCCATGGAGAGAGAAAGGAACATGCCCCAGTTACACAGGAATTGTGGCATAGCCAGGAATTGAACCCCGTGCTCTGAGTCCAGGCCCGATGATCTGCAAGACCCCAGCCTTCCTCGTTGTAGCGCCTCTGACAAGTCTTGGGGTATGGGGCCCCAGCCTGGGAATGAGCTTCCCACCACATGTGAACCAGTTTGGTCAGTTTGGAGTTAGGAGAATGTCTGTATCACATTGGGGCGGTGTCAGGTCACAGGTTTGCTTTGTAAGAGGTTCAGTCAGGCCCAGCCTGGCAGAGGGAAAACCCAGACCACTACCACATGAATTCTAGGGGAGCCGGCCCGGCCAGGAAACGCACGGTGTGAACAGCTCCTAGCAGAAACCACCCTCAAATTCCTTCCGATACGCCAGAGACAGCAAAGTGAGATCCCTCGTCTCAATGAGAGGCTCCTACCACAGACCCCAGGGGTCCCCCATTGCTCGCCCCCTGCCAGAGTGAAAATTCCTAGCCCTTGTCTTCCATCTCTGAGTCAGGTTCTGATCCAGGACGATACTTCGGCTCGCTCCCCAGAGCTACTTAACTTCCTTAACAGGCCCCTGGCAGGGAGAACAGGAGGATGATGAGGCAGGATGGTCCATGGTTATGGTGCTGGCCTGGGTTCAACTCCCTGCTATAGCCCAGACTTGGGAAAGTCACTTAGTCCCTGTGCCTCCATTTCCCATCCCCTGGGGATAACAGCACTGTCCTACCTCACAGGGGGCGTCCTGAGGATTCAGACAGTAAAGATTATGAGGGGCTCAGACACTGCGGTGAGTTGGAAACAAGTTCCACAGCCCTGAAGAAAAGTTCACGCCTCTGTAATTGCCAGGACCACACTTGGTACCTTGTATTAAACTAGCTACAGCCCCGGCTCCCCACCAGCCCTCTGGTACAGGGGCCCGTGGCACCGTTTGCACAGCCATTGCATCCTCTGGAGTTCCGGGGTGTCCGGCCCGTCCTGGCGACGGGTGGCTCTAAGGAATCCGTTTGCTCTCTGACTTGCTTCTCCGACTCCTCACTCTGGCAGTAGCTCGTCTTTTCTCACTGAAAAGGGGAAGGTATTATCCGCTGCAGCAAGTGCTGATGCGCACACGGGTGCCTGCAACTAGTCACCCTGACTGGAACTGGCCTGATTTTCAGAGGCATTGCGTGCTGGCAGCTCGCATTGCAATCTGAATATCAAGCCACTTATCAAGGCCCCCACGTTGAAAGCATTGGCATTTGCCTCTCCATGCTCCACTTCCTACCTCCCGGCATTACAGAGCTGAATTCACTAAAGCCTGTCAAACACTAGCAGATCCTCAGGGGAAAGAGGCCAGCCATTGCAGTTGGTTTGCTCTGTTTCGCTGAGGCGGCTTTTGGGGCAGCTGCTCTGTGGGTCTCCTCGTGCGCTGGCTCTCCACTGACTGACTCCGTGTATGTCTCCCGCTAGGAATGGGGGTGGTCGGAGCGGCACTTTCTGTGCCTCTACCATGATCCTGGAGATGATCAAGTGTCACAACTTGGTGGATGTTTTCTATGCTGCAAAGACCCTCCGCAACTACAAGCCAAATATGGTCGAGACCTTGGTAAGTGCTGAACGACTGCCCCTGCCCCGTCCCTTATAGATTCATAGATTCTAGGACTGGAAGGGACCTCGAGAGGTCATCGAGTCCAGTCCCCTGCCCGCATGGCAGGATCAAATACTGTCTAGACCATCCCTGATAGACATTTATCTAACCTTCTGCCTGCCTCCCACGTGTCAGAAAGTCCTGCTGGGCAGCCAAGGCACACTGGGGTCCAGTTAATCCAGCCTGGGCCGGGGAGCTGGGAGAGACAAACACCAAGCCAGCGCGGATGGATTCATCTCAGCCTGGCACCTCCTGCCCCTGCCCCAGCCACTTGCTGCACGTGGCTTGGGTGCATCCCGGAGTATGAGGCAGTAACCTCGGAGTGTGATTGCTGGGCTCAGGCCCTGAAGAACAAAGGGGGCGGTTTGTAGTTAATTCACTGGATATGATTCCAGCTGTTCCTGGGGGTTAGGAGGGGTCCTGGCTGAGGAGCAAAGGGGAGCAGCCTTGTGGAGCATTTTCTGGTCTCAGGCCGGTCTCCTTGTTCTGATGCGCCCACTGTCAGATGGACACCAGGTGCAGCCAGATCGGTTGGCCCCCAAAGCAGGCCACTGCTGGTGGTTTCAGCAGAGTTTCCCTGGGGGTGAATTCATACCCCAAACTCGGGGAGTGCAGATCTGAACGGAGACTGGAGAATGGGCTGGGAGGCGCCTGGGGCTGAGCCGGCTGGGTCCGGCACTGCGCTGCGTCGCACAGACGCCATACCAGAGCAGACCTGTCGCCCACCCAGGGTAGCGACCTGATCCTCGCAGCGGGGCCAGTGGTGACTGCACCCTTCCGCCCTGCTCCCATGCCATGGTGCGCAGGATGACGGTGCTGAACAAGGACATGGTCCCACGTGATCCCGCCTGCAGTGCCTTGCTGTGACAAAGCCCCACAGGACACTGGGGAGCTCGGGTCTCTGCCCACCCATCTCCTGGGTGGGATATGAGGGACGGGGAAGAGTCACTCACATCCCGCCAGGGACAACAGGGCCTCCAGGGGGTTGCGTTCGCCTGTGGTGGCCCTGCCTTTTCTATCTCCGAGCACCAGAACCCATCATGCACACACCACCTGCTAAACACAACCTAACGACTCCTGCGTAGGAACAAAAGAAATCCTAACAATGGTTTAGGCCCATTACTAGATGGAGATGGTAAACCCCTTAATCGCGATGCAGAAAAGGCAGACGTGGTCAGTAAATATTTCTGTTCTGTATTCAGAAAGAAGCGTGTTGATGTGTTTGTGGCACGTGAAAATGATGTCTGGGAGAGGAGGAGGATTTCCAGTCCATTGGTAACCAAGGAGGATGTTGAATGATGTCGGCTAGGGATAAACGTTTTTAAAGAAGCAGGCTTGGATAGCTTGCACCCAAGAGTCCTAAAAGAGTTGGCTGAGGAGATCTCTGATGTAAATTTTTAATAAGTCTGGGAATACCGGGGAAGCTCCAGAAACCTGGAAGAGTGCTAATGTGCCAATATTCAAAAAGGGCAAGTGGAATGACCCAGATCGCTGTAGGCTGACTAGCCTGACATCAATCCCGGCCAAAATAACGGAAAAATTGATATGGGATTCAATTCATAAAGAATTAAAGGAAAGGAATATAATTTTTTTTTTTTTTTTTTTTTTTTTTTTTAATGGAGATATCCTATCTCCTAGAGCTGGAAGGGACCTTGAAAGGTCATCAAGTCCAGCCCCCTGCCTTCGCTAGCAGGACCAAGTACAGATTTTTCCCCAGATCCTTAAGTGGCCCCCTCAAGGATTGAACTCACAACCCTGGGTTTAGCAGGCCAATGCTCAAACCACTGAGCTATCCCTCCCCCATACCAGCCAATATGGTTTTATGGAAAATAGGTCTTGATTTCGTTCTTTGGGGTGATTACGAATTTGGTTGACGAAGGTCACTGCATAGAGGTAATGTACTTAGACGCTTGTATGGCCTTTGACTTTGTACCACATGACATTGTGATTGGAAAATTAGCATTATCCAATGTCAGTAAAGCGTATGTGAAATGGAGTAAGAACTGGCTAACTGACTGATCTCAGTCAGTGGCGAGTGATCAAGTGAAATCACTGCTGATAAAATTTGCGGATGATGCAAAGGTAGGCAGAGCAGTAAACAAAGTTGAGGACAACTCCGGATTCTGTGAAGGGGATCAGCTTGGTGGGTTTAAAGCTACTCTAAGGAGGACACTGCTGCTTTCGATGTGACTGGCCGACTGCTGTAGGTTAGGAGGGGAGCACTTCGCATTGCTCTGGGTGTGTGCCCTTGAGGGGCTGGAAGAATGGAGGTGCAATGAGGTGCACTGGCAGAGCTGGGACCAGATAGCGGGTGCTGCAGATGAGGAGGTAAGTGCAGAGCTGTGTGTAGGATGGAGGGTGTGTTTACGGTGCACCCAGTAGGGTTGCCAACCCTCCTGGTTTCGCTGGGAGTCTCCCGGAATCGGGTTCTATCTCCCGGAGGTTACTGAAGCCAAACCAGGAGATTTTAGGCCATTAAATGTCGGGCGGCGCAGCGGGGCTAAGGCTAGAGACAAGCAAATCATGGCCAAGTGCCAGCTCAGGGGCGTCTACTCTGCAACCAGAGGTGTGGCCACAGCCCGTGTAGTGGGGGCCCAGGGCTAAGGCAGGCTCCCTACCTGACCTAGCTTTGCGTGGTTCCCGGAAGCGGCCGCGAGGTCCCTGCAGCCCCATGGTGCATGGGCGGCCAGGGAGGCTCCACATGCTGCCCCCACCCTAAGTGCCAGCTCTGCAGCTCCCATTGGCAGGGAACCATGACCAATGGGAGCTGCGGGGGCGGTGCCTACGGGTGCGAGGACAGCATGCGGAGCCTCCCTGGCTGCCCATGCGCCTAGGGGCTGCAGGGACCTGGCGGCTGCTTCCTGGGTTGGAGCTTCCTGGGAACTAAGCGCCACCGGGACCCCGAACCCCCCTCCCGCACCCCTACCTCCTGCCCCAGCCCAGAGCCCCATCCTGCACCCCAAATCCCTCATCACTGGCCCCACCCTAGAGCCTGCACCCCCAGCCCAGAGCCTGCACCCTCCCCAACCCTCTGCCCCAGCCCGGAACCCCTTCCCGCATCCAAACTCCCTCCCGCACCCCAACCTCCTGCCCCAGCCCAGAGCCCCATCCTGCACCGCAAATCCTTCATCCCTGGCCTCACCCCAGAGCCCGCACCCCCTCCCGCACTCCAAACCCCTTGGCCCCAGCCCGGAGCCCCCTCCTGCATCCCCAGCCCCACCCAAGAGCCTGCACCCCCAGCTGGAGTCCTCATCCCAACCCCCTGCCCCAGCCCAGAGCCCTCTCCCGCACTCCAAAGCCCCCATCCCTGGCCCCACCCCGAGCCCGCACCCCCAGCTGGAGTCCTCATCCCTCCCCTCACCCCAACCCCCTGCCCCAGCCCAGAGCCCTCTCCTGCACCCCAAGCCCCCCAGCCCCACCCCGAGCCCACACCCCCAGCTGGAGCCCTCACCCCTTTCCCTCACCCTAACCCCCTGCCCCAGCCCGGTGAAAGTGAGGAGGGTGGGGGAGAACGAGCGAAGGAGGGAGGAGGGAATTGAGCGAGCGGGGGCAGGGCCTCGGGGAAGGGGCGAGGCAGAGGGTGGGGCAGGGGTGTTCGGTTTTGTGCCGTTAGACAGTTGGCAACCCTACCTACATCTGGTTGGGGTCAAAGCTACACAGGGGTCAAGTCGGGGGTTTTATCACTTTGCGAGAGGAATCCGAGTGGTTTGTTGCGTTTTTCAAAGCAAGGTGGCCAGCATGTTCGCATTGCCTGGATTATAAAATCCCTCGCTCTAAAACCGAAATGGCTTTGGGAGGGATGTGCTTTGCATTAGGAATTAAACCGGGGTTGGGCGGGGGGAGAACAAGTAATAAAAAAGCGCAGTGACAGGCATGAAGTCGTCAAGCCCAAAGGTATTACAAAAAAAGCAGCATTTCGGATCAGAACACAATCTTCTCCCAGGCTTAAATGAACCTGAAATGTCTATTCTAGGAAACTCAATCTAATGGAGCCACTGTGGGCCAGATCTCCCACTGGGGCAAATTGGGGTAGCCTCTCTGAAGTCAGGGGATCTGCTCCACTTCAGACTAGCTCCGGTTCCCCGTGGGCCTTCCCCCACCCCACACACTAGCTGCCCGTGGGGGGTTATTTTTACATTATTATAAAAGGAAACAATCCCTTTCCTTAATCCAAAAGCATTCTGTGGTTTTAATCTCTGCGGCTGCCTCCTCTCTTTGATTTCCTTCCCCCGGGACCCCCCCGACACACACCTGGGCCAGCCTAGTGGTACCCACCCCTCTGCGCGGCTAATTGGATTCTTTTTGAAGGCCCACTGATGCTTCCCGCAGAGCTTGCTGGAGGATTGTGCTTTAGAAACACTTAGCTCTCTTGCATAGATTTCCTGTGCATGGGATTTTGTGCCCCCTCCTGTCTTTGTGTTTGCGAAGGGAATTGCATGCAAACAGGATCCTTGTTGCTCTGAGAGGGTCCCAAAGCTCATCCCCCTCCCAAAGTCACAGCTATCCTCTGCTTGTGATGTACTGTGTCCAGTTTTGGGCCCCCCACTACAGAAAGGATGTGGACAAATTGGAGAGAGTCCTTCGGAGGGCAACAAAAATGATTAGGGGGCTGAGGCACATGACATATGAGGAGAAGCTGAGGGAACTGGGCTTGTTTAGTCTGCAGAAGAGACGAGTGAGGGGGGATTTGATAGCAGCCTTCAACTATCTGAAAGGGGGCTCCAAAGAGGACGGAGCTCGGCTGTTCTCAGTGGTGGCAGATGACAGAACAAGGAGCAATGGTCTCAAGTTGCAGTGCGGGAGGTCTAGGTTGGATATTAGGAAACACTATTTCACCAGGAGGGTGGTGAAGCACTGGAATGTGTTACCTAGGGAGGTGGTGGAATCTCCATCCTCAGAGGTTTTTAAGGCCCGGCTTGACAAAGCCCTGGCTGGGATGATTTAGTTGGGGATTGGTCCTGCTTTGATCAGGGGGTTGAGCATTGAGTCCCAAATGGGGTTGGGAACCAGAGGAGTAGATGGGCACATGCTCTGCTAGTGGAAAAAGGGCTCATTCCGTTAAAGGCACCAGTGCCGCTCTGTCACCCTGGGCTGATGCCTGACTCGGTGCATCCATGCACGACCGTGCTCTTAGAGTGTACGCTGTCCAGGGCAGAAAGATACTAGTAAACTTTAGGGCCTATCTAAATAAATACATAATAATCCTCCCATTAAGAGGGGAAGTTGTTATTTTTAGCCCTTCCTCTAATGGGAAAATAAGATCCTGTATATCTTCTAAATATAGATAAATCAATGCACAGGGTAGCAATTCTAGCCAGGGGAATTTTCACACAGGACGTAAGTCGTAGCCACAAAATATATGCAGACAAGGGTACTTTCATTGCGCCCACTCAACCCAGACTGGCGCAGGTACCAATTAACTGTCCCTGTACCAAGGGAACGGCAATGACGCAGCTGTGCTCCTGGTGGAGGCATCCAAGCCATTGCACCGAGAGGAAGGCTGTAAGTCTTTGCTGCAGGGAGCCATTTGTTTAGGGCTCTCTTCCTTGAATGGGAACGGTAAGACTCCCCTGATGCCAGTATTCCCAGGATCGGGCCCTTCAGCAGCCTTAGGGGGGCTTATATATGCATGCATCTGTTGGCACGTGCAGTCCCCTACTTCGTACATGCAAGGGTGGGCTTAGAGCGACATGCACGGATGTGTAGCAGATGCAGCAAAGATCCCCCACGCCTGGCTGACCTCGTGTCTCGTCCTGTCTCAGGTGGGGACTGCCATTGACACTAATGAGGAACCAATTCCATGCGGCAAAGCCCTTTCCTCCCTCCCCCACAATTGGCACGAATTGACTCCCTTGTGGGCAGACTTGGCGGGGAGGCTGAGAAATGAACAGACTGAGCTCCCCTTTCTTTTCTAGATTATAGGTTTTCTGAGTCAGGGCCGAGCTGCACTGGCCAGGTGATTTGTAGGATGCTTGTGCTTCCGTTGCCAAGGCTGGATAATCCAGGACCTTAGTCCCCAGGTCTGACCCCAGGCACCTTTCACCAGTGTCAAGTGCATTCTTTTTTTTGAATGAATGGGTAATGTTCAGGGGGGGCTGGAACAGTTTGTAGAGTGGGGGTGGCTGAGAGCCATTGAACCTTGTATATGATGGAAACCCCTTCAAGCGAGAGGGTGCGGGAGCACCCCTCGTCCTAGCACCTCTGGTAATGTTACGAGAGTGTTCCCCAAAAGCACTGTCTGGATCTATGTAGGTAGGTAGTTCATAGCTGACAGTGCCAGCAGATGGCGCTCAAGAGCGCGCAGCAGACGCAGAGCTGGTTGGAAAGGCTCGGAAGGAATGGTTTTTCCACTGGAAAATACCAATTTTGTCAAACGTGAAACGTTTTGTGGAAACGTGTCACCAATGATGAAAATTCTTTTGGGAAGAAAAATGGCAAAAAGCATTTCTCTGAGGTTGAATTATCGCATTCGAACCTATTCAAACTAGAACCTTTTGATTTTCCATTTTGAACTGACTTTTCATTTAATTTTTTTAAGTACTATAATAGAATTAATTAATGGGGAAAAGTGAAAATTGGAACAAAAGGTTTTGATAGACCTGAAGCATTTTTTTTCTCCAGAATTTCATTTTGCAGGAAATTTAGAAATTTCTTGTTTTCCTTCTATTTTGGAGCCACAGAAATTTCAAAATTGTGAAACTGCAAAGTCTGGTTCCTGCTCTGCTATATTCAGAGGCTTCTAGGACCAGTAAAACCTCTTGTGCAGTACAACGGGCTTACGCTGGGCAGCTCTTCACGCATTTCTTTTCTTCTTCTTCTTAAAGGAACAGTATCATTTCTGCTACGACATAGCACTGGAATACCTGGAATCACTGGAGACAAGATAGCATCGTGCCGGAAGATGGAAAGCAAATGTTTGTTTAGGGTTCACGCCAAACATGCATTTTGCACTCGGACTTTGAGCTAGTGCGACTGGCGAGGGGGGGAGGGGAATAATAATGGACGGAATAAAAAAAATACAATAATGAAAAACAAAAGGCAGGACGTGGGGAAATGTCGGCCATGATAGAGCGTCATCCTCCTGCTCTCCATCTCCCAAGCCCTCTTTCCACCCTCATGGGACAGAGCTCAAACGGGTTGGTTGCCAGCACTCGTTCTATTACATGGTGATGCCTCCGTGACAGCCAGGACTGTGAAACGTACAAGGGCGAATAAGAGGACTTCACCCGTGGACACCTTTGGACACATCCAGCGCACGGAGCAGACCATGGCTAAAGCAGAAGCAAAGTAGGAAGGGAAAAAAGAGAAATTCCAGCCTGTTTCTCAGTGATGGTTACAAAGGATTTATGGAAACAACAATAGTTGGGTTTTTTGAATTGTATTTTAAGTCTAAGCAGCTTTTCAGAGGAGCCCAGAAGGTCCTCTGCAGGCTTTGGCCTCTGTGGAGACACAAGCCATGTTGGAGTGAAGACACTAAAGCGAGTTGTGTCGTTTTCAGTCTCAGTTTTAATCATGAGTTTGATGTTCGCTAATGGATGCCAGCTTCCCGAGAGAGAGTCCTATTTTATTTGTGTGTGTCCCCAGAGCATATAGCCCCTTGGCAGATGTGGGAATGGGGGAATCCAGGTTGTGTAACACTGGGCAGGGGCATAACGGCTGCTCCTGTCCAGTGCTCACACCCAGCCTAAGCTATCCTGCCGAGGTTTTCTGAAGTGGCTAAGTGATTTTGGGTGCCTCAAACTTTTGGGTGCCCACAACGAGGTATGTTAAAGACCTCTGATTTTCAGAGGGTGAGTTCTCAGCCCTTCCTGGAAGGTCCTTTCAAGGTGTCTCAAACTGGGTGCCCAAAAGTTGAGACGAGCACAATCACCTGGTCATCTTGGCCTTCCGCGAGTGTTGTTTCACAGCCTCCTGGAACCAGTCGCCTTGCCACTGGCTGCTGCTGCGCTCAAAGGACACCAGCAGTCAGCAACTAAGCAGGAAGGGACCTTCTAAGTGGGCTGAGTCAGTGTTGCCAGCACCAGATGGCACGTGGGAATAGGTCTGGGCTGGGTAGCCACAGCTAGAAGCAGTGGGGGCCTCAGAAGTAAGGCCAAAATATTTCAGTCAGGAGGGTCAAATACAACCCTCAGGTTGGAGCCAGGTAAATCCAGAGGAACCCCACAGAGTGGCCAGATCCTGCTCTCAATTACAGCTGGTGTAAATCAGAGTGTTTCCTTTTGAAGCCAGTGGGACAAAATCTACTATGGTAAATGCAGAGGAATTCCATTGCAATGGCAGCCCGGAGGCTGCAGGCGGTTACACCCTGGTAAATCTAGATCCAACTAAGGGTATGTCTTCACTACCCGCCGTATCGGCGGGTAGCAATCGATTTATCCGGGATCGATATATCGCGTCTCGTTAAGACGCGATATATCGATCCCCGAACGCGCTCCCCGTCGACTCCGGAACTCCACCAGAGCGAGCGGCGGTAGCGCAGTCGACGGGGGAGCCGCGGCCGTCGATCCCGCGCCGTGTGGACCCCAGGTAATTCGATCCAAGATACTTCGACTTCAGCTACGCTATTCGTGTAGCTGAAGTTGCGTATCTTGGATTGATCCACCCCCAGTGTAGACCAGCCCTAAGTGATATTTGTAGCAAGTCCTCCGTTACCAGGGCAGGTTTCTCGTCTCTGAAATGGGAGCAGAATCTGTCCCAGGGGTGGGCAAACCACGGCCTGTGGGCTGCTTCCGGCCCGTCAGACGTTTTTATCCGCCCCTCGAGCTCCCGCCGGGGAGCGGGGTTGGGGGCTTGCTCCAGCCCAGAGCACCCGCCGAGGAGCAGGATCAGGGGCTTGCCCTGCTCCACCCGCCCTGCGCTCCCGAGCCCCCGACTCACAATTCCCTGGATGAGCACCATCTTCCAACACACACAGCCACACTGCGCAGGTGCGACATCACTGTGCTGTTTCCTGGATCAGAACCCCCCCACCCACGCGGCAGTGCACCCAATCTCCTCCCGCTCTCCTACGGCCCCACCCTCCTGCCATGGAACATTATTGATGTGGCCAAACTTTAGGGTTTCTGGTTGGGTTGATCCCACCTATTGACGGGGGTTGGTGTCAGCGGTCACTTTATTTCATCCTGCTGTCAGGGCTGGAAGAAAGGTTCATTCCAGCAGGACGCAGCCCAGGCAGTCTTCAGCTCTTGGGGTGATGTACAGCAAGGTTTCTCCTCCGTAGCTCAGCCCCGGAATCCTTTTGTGTTTCTCTGTTACCCTCAGCAGGTATTAACTTGGAGCGGGTTGTGGGCCCCTGACAGCCAGTCTGACTTGGGCTTGGCCTGGAATTCCCCTGGAATTCCCCTCTATTCGGCATTGGTGAGGCCTCATCTGGAGTACTGTGTCCAGTTTTGGGCCCCATGCTACAAGAAGGATGTGGAAAAATTGGAAAGAGTCCAGCGGAGGGCAACACAAATGATTAGGGGGCCGGAGCACATGATTTATGAGAAGAGGCTGAGGGAACTGGGATTGTTTAGTCTGCAGAAGAGAAGAGTGAGGGGGGA
The DNA here is from genome assembly GCF_011386835.1 of Chrysemys picta bellii. Classification (NCBI taxonomy): domain Eukaryota; kingdom Metazoa; phylum Chordata; order Testudines; family Emydidae; genus Chrysemys; species Chrysemys picta. The sequence continues at coordinate 7,384,137 of NC_088813.1, read as the reverse complement.
TTTGATAGCTGCTTTCAACTACCTGAAAGGGGGTTCCAAAGAAGATGGAACTAGACTGTTCTCAGTGGTACCAAGTGACAGAACAAGGAGGAATGGTCTCAAGTTGCAGTGGGGGAGGTCTAGGTTGGATATTAGTAAAAGCTTTTTCACTAGGAGGGTGGTGAAGCACTGGAATGGGTTACCTAGGGAGGTGGTGGAATCTCCTTCTTTAGAGGTTTTTAAGGTCAGGTTTGACAAAGCCCTGGCTGGGATGATTTAGTTGGGGATTGGTCCTGCTGTGAGCAGGGGATGGGACTAGATGACCTCCTGAGGTCCCTTCCAACCCTGAGATTCTATGATTCTATGAACCCGATGGTTTAACTGTCGCTTGTTTTCAGTGTTCACAGGTGAGCTGTTAAAAAGCCACTTTGCCATCCCAGATCTGTGAGGGCTCAGTGCTCCACTGAGCGGCTCAGTTCCAGCCTTGTGCCACGAACGGCTCGAACGAGCAGCAGCCGGATGGAGGCACGTGTGCTATCTGCCACCCTAGACTCAGAGAGCTGGGGGTTGCCAGTTTGACTCGAAGACCAGGCTCTGCTCTTCCGCTCCAAGACAGAATTACTGCTCTGCTTTATGGTGCTGTGTGCAGCCAACCCTTCTACTATCTGCTCCTTTCCATCGCTACGCCCAGGCTGTCAATGATTCCCTCTAGCTAAGCTACCTCTGTGTCTTTGTAGCTTCCCTGAGCCCCAGTGACCACCACGAACAGGGGACCACTTACCCTACCATATTGGACTGTGCCATGGTATGTGTGGGGCCTCCTAGACTTTGACTGGGAAATGCCGTGCTAAATTCAACCATCACCCAATTCAGCCTACAGGAACCCTCGGTAGTTCATCTGTTCAGAGAGGAATCAGAGCTGAAGGGCAATTCCTCAGTTTGTATTAATTGGCATGGCTGCATTGCAGTCAGTGGAGTGATGCTGATGTACGCCAGCTAAATATCTGGCCCTGTAAGTCCAGTAACTCTTCATAGAAGTGTAGGACTGGAAGGGACCTCGAGAGGTCTTCTAGCCCAATCCCCTGCACTCAAGGCACGACCATAGGTGCCGACTTCCCCGCTGTCCCCTGGGTCCTCGACCCCAGCTCTGCTCCGCCACTGCCCCCACTCCACCCCTTCCATGCGGCCCCGCCTCTTCCCGCCCCCATTCCAACCCCTTCCCCAAAGTCCCCGCCCTAACTCTGCCCCCTCCCTGCCCCTATTCCAACCTCTTCCCCAAATCTCTGCCCTGGCCCCCCCTCTTCCCTGCCTCCTCCCCTGAGTGTGCAGCGTTCCAGCTCCTCCCCCTACCTCCCAGCTGGGGGGAAGCGCTGGGAGGTAGGCGGAGGAGCGGGGATGCGGCACACTCAAGGGGTGGGAAGAGATGGAAGAGGGAGGGGAGCTTGGCTGCCAGTGGGTGCAGAGCCACTAATTTTTCCCCGTGGGTGCTCCACCCACGGAGTCGGCGCCTGTGGGCAGGACTAAGTATTATCTAGACCAGCGGTTCTCAAACTTCAGCACCCCAAGGACTCCCATTTTGATTTTAAAATTTTCATGGACCCCCAAGCTCCCCCGCTCTGCCCTCACTCCACCCCTTCCCCCAAGACCCCGCCCCCCCTCTTCCTGCCCCTGCTCCACCCCTACCCCTCCTCTTCCCCAGCTCTTTCCACCTCCTCCCCCAAGCACACCCCATCCCCACTCCTTTCCCTCCCTCCCAGCATCTCCTGCGCGCCGGGGAACAGCTCTTCCCCACATGCAGGAGGCGCTGGGTGGGAGGGAGAGGAGTTGAGGGGGGCGGGGGGAGTTGATCGGTGGGGCCCGCGGATCCCCTGGAGTACCCTCGCGGATCTAGACCATCCCTGAGAGGGGTTTGTTCCAGTTGAACTTGTCTGGCAGCCTGATCCATCTCTCAGTGCTCAAGGCCTTGTTTTGGGAACAGTCTCAGGACATTGGCTTTTCCAACTGCCCAAGACCGGGGAGGGACCACTCGGATGGCTGGCAGTCGGGCCTCGCTGGAGGTCGTTCACTCGGACTGAAGGAACATTTTCTGCCAAAGCTGCTTTTAAATGGAGAATTTGCTTTCCAACAAAAATGGAAGAATGTGCAGAAAATATCCATTTTCATTAAAAAAAAAAACACATTTGTTTATTTGATGACAACCTGAAGAAATATTTTACCCAAGATGAAAACATTTTCTTTTTCCTCCGAATTTTTGGTGAGCGGAAAGAAATCATTTCCCAGCCAGCTCCAGTGCTCCATCCCCATCGCTAGCAGCGGGGTGGAGAAAAATCCCCCTCAGCAATGGGATGGGTGGGGGTGAGAGCGGCCTCTTGCTTCCTCCGGGTGGCACACACACTCCACAGAGGGCCCAATCCAAACCCATTGCAGTCGGGCAGCGTTAGAGCCGGGCTCAGTGTGGAGAAGGCACTGACTGCTCTGCCGTGCGTAAGAGCTTCTCCGTTCAACGGCTGAATCGCACTTATATTCTGGAAGCAGTGGGATGGCGCCAAACCCTCCTGCCAGGGGCCTGCTTACTGCAAATGTGGGTGGCTTCACGCCTTGCGGTGCCGGACTGGGCACGGATCTTGCCATTGCTGGAAGGGCATTGGCATAGTGGCAGGTGTGCAAAGAGCAACACGAATGATTTAGTGGCTGGAGGCGACTGGCCTGCGAGCAAAGCTGTGAGGGAGTAAATCTGCCTAGCTCGGGTAAAGGGCGGCCATGGGAGAACAGTCTACAAATATGGACAGGGGGTAAATAGCTGGGAGGGAGAAGAGCGGCTTGCACGGGCCCAAGGGGTAGAACTAGGAGCAATGGGATGACGTAAGGCAAAGGGAATTTAGACTGAATCCCAGGGGAAAGTTTTGTAACGCTGATGTCCATTGGGGTCGAATGGGACTGGTGTTGGAGACGCCATCTGATGAGTCGTGTCGCTGGGAAAATGCTTCGGAGAATGTACTGGGTAGTGTACGCCCACATAGGCCAAAGAAACTATATCAGTGATGAGTTTAACCCAGTGTCTGGACTAATCTTGACTCTGCCTCCATAGGGCAGGGTTCGGTGACACACCACATCTTTTGCATGGCTCTCATTTTGAGTCGTCTTGCTTTGCTGCAGCCATAGCGTTCTCAAACATCCGTATGTCTGATACTTAGGTGGAAGCAGCATCCCAGTGCTCAACCCACTCAGCTTTATTCTTGATACTGAATCTGAATCGATTCCTGCAGAACCAATGACTGGAGCAGCCTGTCTAGGTGTCTGTGCTCCCCTGCTCACCACCTTGGTGTTTCCTTCTTGAGACCCTGCTGTGGTCTCTGGGCAGGCCGTGCTACGCTAGGAGTCAGTTCTCAGCACTGCAGGTTGTAAATCTGGAGGTTTATGGTGCTAGTCCTGGATTCGGCACTGGGATAACCCAGTTCAGAATCTGCCCGGTGGCCTTGAGTTAGGAAACTCGAAAGAAAATGCAAAAACATCGGGTGTGGAAGATTTGCTGTCGAGGCCAGGCTATCACCCCAAATCCCTGGCTTTTTGTGACTATTTCACACAGTCCTAGTGATCACTCACTCCAAGGGCTACACAATTGCCTCCTTCTTCCCTGCCCGCCGGTAACGATCTTGGGGGTTCCTTAACTAAGGAACGAGAAAGGAATAAAACTTTACTAAAGCAAACTGGAGAGCTACTGTGGTGAACTGCTGCACACAGCCATGCAGTGTTCCCAACCACCTCCAGGGCACACTCACAACATAGCTCCTTATGAGGGAGTGTCTCCAACTCACAATCTTTCATAACCATCTCTCTGCCCTGCCTTCCCACCTTGACGCAATGGCTGAGCATTTACAGAGCAGCAGACGCTCCAGTGATGCCTCCCAGTTTGGACTAACCCCAGTACCTGCATTAAAAGCCTGAATTGAAAAAAAACGTTGTCCGGATCGCCCTCAGTCCTGATCACAAGTTTAATGTCGTCTCTTTGGAAAGCCTGCTGGAGGTGCTGCCTGGAGAAGGATGTGCGTGGGTGGGTCATAGCAGCGTAGTGTTCTTGCATTGTTCTTCCTTCCTGGCCAACGCCAAGAGAAATAGTGCAATACATGATGGGTACGATGTAAATCAGATGATGGGCGCTTTGATAGCTAAGGCTTGGTCCTTGTTATTGCCACCACCAATGGAACCCTGGCAGAAGCTCTCCAAGTCCAAGGGGAAGCTGGGATTAAAAATGGGTTGGCTTTCGTTTCTGGAAATAAACAAGTCAATATCAGGGTTTGCCACGAACAAAAAAATGTCACGTTTTGTCTTGCAGAACTAGGAAACTTTTTCTGGTTTTTGAGTGAGTTGCTTCTCCCCAAAGCTCCCACTTGGTGCCTCCATTGTGGGCTGTTTGTGCATCACCTACAATTTATTCTGACCAGAGGGCGGAAAATATTCTGCAGCGTGATTCCCCCGCTCTCCCACTCATTTGTTCTGATGCTCACAGGTGAAATGCTACCAGAAAGGCATGCAAAAAAAAAAAAAAAAATTCCAAGCCCCCTCCCCCCATTCAGTCTGGAGGTGAAACAGAGGCCGGCTGAGTTGTATATACGTTTTACAAGCAAGTTTTTGATATTCTCTTTGATGGCCGTCTCTGAATTTTTAGTGCCGCTCTTGAGAAGGGCAAGCTTTAAAAAATCGAAGTGCTATAACAACTAACCAATCTTCAACTCCTAAAGAGACGTTAGTACAACATGAGGCAAGGACATCCTGTACATAGCCATATAGATCTATAAATATATATATATATATATATATACACACTGTTCTTAATATGGATAATGTTTATCGGTATTACAAATACAGTGGTGCTTTTTTTCTTTTTAATAAAATTTTTTTAAAAACTCAATGAAATAAAAAATTCAAAGCAAGAAATACCAAAATTGAATTGTTTTTGTCCACGGTAATCTTGGGAAGGCTGCTTAAGAATAAGGGAAACTGCAAAAGAGACTGATGCTGACGGTCATGTTTAACCGACAGAGGCAACGGGATGATTGCAGATCTCTGCTTAGTGGACAACGAGGAAGGGACTGGTGCGTTGGTGGGGAGGGTAAGAGGGATGCCCAGAGAGTGGCATTGCTAATGTGGCTTGTACCACGCACACCTGGCTGTTCTTAACTTTCTGTTTTTCTTTGGCTTTCTTTTCTTTTCAGAAAAATCAGTTGCATAAATAAATGTTCCAATCTTGTGACGGCCTCTGAGTTTCTTTCACTGGCTCCTGTTCGTGACGCTTTCACATGATTGTTTCCAAGGCTTTCTTGTCCTCTTCTTGCTGGGCAAGCTATGGCTCTAGGGCGCCCCGATCCAGATTCAGTTGTACAGCACTATCCCAATGGAGGGGTTCTGATCCATGACTGGCGCTCTGCCAGGAGCCTGCAATGCAGATGATGATGATAATAATGTAGGCTTGGGGCAAGCAGGGAATTCTCTGAAGACCTTGGTGGTAGAGCTGGCACCATAGAGCAGGATAAGGCTGCTAGGGTGGCACTGTGGCAACTTTCACCCGGCAATAATGCAAGGCTACAAGGCTCATAAACTCATGAAACATTTGCGTCTCAGGCTGAAGTTTTTCATGCTTGGTCTTAATAATAATTTACTGCTGCAGCCGGAGCAGCAGCTGCACTAGCTGCTAATGGCGCGCTTAGAGCTGCGGTTCACTCAGTCACTTCACCAGGCTTGTGTTCGTCCTGGGCATGGCAGAGGGACGGTTTGTGATAAGAGCCAGAGGCCAGAACTGCAAAGGACGGGAAGTCCAGTGGAGCAACGCCAATTTACACCAGCTGGGGAGCTGGCTGATTGGCTTCAGTAGCGATGCTGATTTACGCACCGAAGGGGAGCGGGGATGGGGGGGGGTCTGGCCCAGGGCATTTCTGGCAGAGTCATTTGTGTTGCAAAGATTAATGCCGCTTTTTTGGAGATGAAGGGCAGAAAAGTTGGAAACTAAGGGGTAGGGTCTAGAGTCTCAAAGGTATTTAGGCTCCTAACGTCCAGCAAAACCAATGGGAGTTAGGCACCTAAAGGGCTGCGGCTCTGGGCATAGAGCCATAAAGTGATGTAGGCACCAACTGCCAGACGAGGGATCATGGCTATGAAGGCCAAGAAGCGTGAGGCACATGAGGGCGGGGCTTGGGCCACACCCCTCTCGTCACCAGTTTTATCCTAGCTAATACAGAGCAGCTGTTTTCCTTAGGCGGATCTATGAGTTCAACCTTCTTATCCTGCTAATATCTTTTAGGAGTTTCCCCAGATGCTAGGAGATAACGCTGGAGAATAGTAGAACGTGGGGTAATTTAAGAAACAGCCAGGCTAGCTTGAGATGAGGGCGACCTGAGTTCAAGTGCTTGCCCCGCGTGACCTTGGAGAAATCACTTAAGTTCAGATTCCCAAAGGTAGTTAGTGACCTAACGCCCATTAAAATTGAACCCTTCTGTGTCTACAATGGGGCTAACCGCACTAGCCCCCCTAACAGGGGTTGTGTGAGGATAAATACATCAAAGACTGCGAGGTGCGCAGATACTGTGGGGCTTGGGGCGGGTCATGGAAGTACCTACAATAGATAGAAACTTGGCGCTCGGCCGTCCCAAGCCCTGTTACCCAGAGTGGGCGAGAACTGGCCATCACTGACAATGCCACACAAATTCCTTGAATGCATTTCCCAGCTGGACCATAAAAGCCCATTGTGAGCAGGAGCGTCCCTGGAAGAACGCCCCTGCTTTGTCTGACGTGATTTATTTATTACAAAGCCACCTTCAGCTTAATGGGCTGTGATATGAAACATTTCCAGTGAACGTCGAGGCTTCATTTAATGGAGCACAAGGAAAAAAAAAATTATAATTGAGTCGTCGGGATTGTTTTTCATCTTTAATTAATGCTTGTGAAGGATGCCGTAATTACATTTGGCCACTAAATAATAAAAAGGAGAATGATGCAAATTAAAACCAAGAGCTGTATTTATAGAGGGCTGTAACTGTGCCGTTGCCACTCAGGCTGTTATATCGCTGGCCCAGAGCCACGCTCTGTAAGAAGTGTTGTTTCTTCTTCGAGTGATTGCTCATGTGTATTCCACAATAGGTGTGCGTGCTGGCCACGTGCACCGATGCTGGAAGTTTTTCCCCTAGCAGTACCTGTAGGGGAGAGCCCTAGCGACCCCTGGAGTGGCACTTCCATGGCGCGGTATAAGGGGCGCTGCGTGCTCCCCCCACCCTCAGTTCCTTCTTGCTGCCAGTGAAGGTGCTTCGGAACTGCTCTGCTCCAGCTTTGCTGTAGCTCATCCCCAAAACTGCTTGTTTGTTCAGTGTATGGTACCTCTAGTTAGTTTAGTTTAGCTGGTTAGAGTGCCCAGGCTGGGGCATGCCCCATGCCCCGGGTTTTAAGTTGTGCAACACTTGTAGGCGATCTGTGCCACTGAGTGATCCTCACGCGGACTGTCTGAGCTGTTTGGGGAAACCCATCTCAGCGATGGCTGCAAGATTTGCAAGTCATTTAAGCCTCGGACCGAGAGAGAAAGGGACATTAGGCTCTGGGCTATTCTGATGGAGTCGGCGCTGACCCCGGCTTCGGCGCGCCGCTCCCGAGTTGGTGGTGTCGGTGCGCAGCAATCCTTTGGCGCCATCGACCAGTCGCCACTGCTCCCCGGCCATGGGGCACACCAAGAAGGCTAGAAAGAGGCCTTCTTCACCACTGCACTGGAGTAAACCCGGGACAGAGGCTAGACCCATGTTGGGCAGTCCTCGATCCCCACTGGCCTCTAGGCCTCCGACTCAAGTCGAGTGGAGTAGCCCGGCCCATTCAGAGCAGGCCTCCCCGGAGGTCCGGATACCCTCCACACAGGAGGCCCTGCAGGCGGCCCGGGATGTTGTGTCTATGCAGGTACCAGGAGCACTGACAATGTTGGCCCTGTGCTCCAGAGGAAAGCTGCCGCTGGGATCTCCGCAGTCACCCCCGGCTCGGTACCGGTCTCGGTCGAGGGAAAGTTCCCAATGCCGTTCGCTGCCCAGCATCCGTTCAGGGCAAAGTCCACATGCTTCTAATTCCCTGGTGGTCGAGTCGGTCAACCACAGGGAACGGCAGGGTCAACCAGCCCCTACCCTGAAAAATAAAGATTCAAGGAGGCTGAACTCATTTGGAAGAAAAATTTATTTGTCCTCGAGCTTCCAGTTACGGGTGGCGAACCACCAGTTCCCCTGGGCCAGTATGAGTTCAATCTGTGGGGCTCCCGGCCCAAGTTCGAGGACTCCCTCCAGGAGCAACTCTGCAGGCAGCTTCAGATGCAGCGGACACGGCTGCGCGGTCCATGGCCTCCGCGGTGTCCATGAGAAGGGCGTCGTGGCTCCAGCTCTCTGGGCTGTCCAGCGAGGCGCAGACCTCCCTGCAGAACCTCCCGTTTGACGGCAAAGCTCTGTTTGCGGAACAAACGGATACAAAGCTGCATGGCCTGAAAGACTCCTGCACGATTCTCCAGACTCTATGTTCCGGCTCTGGCTAAGCCTAAATTCAAGCCTCAGCAGACTCCCACTCAGGCCGCCCACCCAAAATACCAGTTATAAGAAGTTGCGGGACTATAAGAGGCACCCAGAGGCTGTCTCAGCCTGCCCCTCAGCCTGGGTCCTCCAAGGGCAAGCAAGCGGGGAAAAGGTAATTTTGATGGGACGCCCGGGGGCACCCTGCCAGTTCTCATCAAGGATCCACCCTCAATAAACTCCCCTTCTCCAATCGGTTGTGTGCTTTCCTCCTGGAGTGGTCACGGCTGACCTCAGACCGATGGGTCCTCAACACCATCTCCCAGGGCTACACCCTCCAGTTTACTTCCTCCCCGCCCAACCATGCCCCGCTCCCATCTCTCCTGGGGGACCCCTCGCACGAGGCTCTGCTCGAGCAGGAGATGGGGCGGCTCCTGGGCCTAGGAGCGGTGGAAGCGCTATCCGGGGAGTTCAAAGGCAAGGGGTACTACTCCCACTACTTCCTTATCCCGAAGGCCAAAGCGGGGCTCAGGCCCATCTTGGACCTGCGAGGCCTGAACGAGTACATGGTGAAGCTCAAGTTCCGCATGGTCTCCCTGGCCTCCATCATCCCCTCCCTGGATCCCGGGGACTGGAACGCCGCCCGCGATCTGCAGGACGTGTACTTCCACATTCATATATTCGAGGGGCACCAACACTTCCTCTGTTTCACGGTGGGGCAGGAACACTACCAATTTACGGTCCTCCCGTTTGGCCTGTCCACTGCCCCCAGGGTATTCACAAAATGTATGTTGTTGGTGGTGGCCTATCTCAGGCACCGGGGGGTCCATCTCTTCCCCTATTTGGACAACTGGTTGGTCAAGGGGCAGCTCCCGGTCGCAGGTGCGGGATCACATGGTGCTCCTTCTGTCCACATGCACCACTTTGGGCCTGTTGGTAAACAACACCATGTCCACGTTAGTCCCAGTACAACATATAGGGTTTATCGGGCCGTTCCTGGATGCCTCGTCGGCCAGAGCCTCCCTCCCACCAGACACGTTCGAGACCCTGAAGGGACTCATTGACACGGTCACAGGGTTTCCGGTGGCAACAGCCAGAGCACGCGTCCAGCTCTTGGGTCACATGTCAGCATGCATGTATGTGGTCCGTCATGCCAGACTCAGGATGAGGCCCCTCCATCTCTTGTTGGCCTCGGAGTTCTCCCAGGCCAGGGACAGAATGGACAAAGTCCTCACAGTGCCCGAGCCACTGATCACCTCCCTACGGTGGTGGTCCTCCCTGAAAAACATGCTCCAAGGGGTCCCGTTCAGGGGAAGGGTCCCGTTGCTGGAACTGGTATCCGACACATCAGACCTGGGATGGGGGCCCATGTGGGGAATGTTCAGACCCAAGGTCTGTGGTCGGTTTAGGATCTGACCTTCCACATAAACATCAAGGAGCTCAGGCAGTCTGGCTGGCATGCATGGCCTTCTGCTCGTACCTGGAGGGCTGGGTGGTCAGGATCCTCATGGACAACACGGCCTCGATGTTCTACATCAACAGGCAAGGCGGGGCCCGATCCTCTGCCCTCTGCTGCGAAGCCCTCAGACTGTGGGTCTTTTGTATAGCCCACATCTGCCTACAGGCCTACCACCTACCAGGCGCCCGGAACGCGCAGGCAGATCGCTTGAGCAGGGACTTCTCCTCTCAGCACGAGGGGTCTCTCCACCCAGAGGTGGTGCACAGACTTTTCCAAGTGTGGGGAACTCCGCAGGTGGACCTGTTCACGACTCGGCAGAACCGTCGCTGTCCCCGGTTCTGCTCTGGGGACGCTGGGACGGGGTGCTATCTCCGATGCCTTCCTCCTGTCCTGGTCAGGCCAGTTCCTCTTTGCCTTTCCCCCGTTCCTGCAGATCGGCAAGGTCCTGGAAAAGATAAAGATGGACAAGGCCCCGGTCCTTCTGATTTCCCTGGCATGGCCCTGGCAGCATTGGTACGGGACCCTCACGGGCCTGGTGGTTGCCCCGCCATGGCCGTTGCCGTCCAACCCGAACCTGCTCTCCCAGGGCCAGGGCCGCCTCCTCCACCCCAGCCTAGCGGCACTCCACCTCACAGCATGGCTGCTCAATGGTTAAGTAGGCAGGAAAGGACGTGCTCAGAAGGGGTTCAGCAGGTGGTCCGCCATGCGCCGAGCCTACTTGGCAAAGTGGTCTCGGTTTTCTGGATGGGTGGACGAGCAGGGCGTTTCCCCAGTGGCCGCCCCGATCCATCTTATTCTGGACTACCGCCTCCACCTTAGAGCCCAGGGCCTAGCGCCCTCATCAGTCAAGGTGCACCTGGCAGCCATATCGGCCTTCCATCCGCCGGTGCAGGGCCACACGGTATTCTCCCATGCTATTCCTTAAGGGGTTGGATCGTCTCTTCCCATATGTTAGGTCCCCAGTCCCACAGTGGGACCTAAACCTAAACCTGCTGTTGGCAGGTTTGAACCACTAGCCACGTGCTCCTGGTCACACCTCTCGTGGAAGGTGGCCTTCCTGGTTGAGATCATGTCGGCTAGGCGGGTCTCGGAGCTCAGGGCCCTGACCGCCGAGCCCCCGTACATGGTGTTTCATAAGGATAAGGTCCAGCTCTGCCCACACCCTTCGTTCCTCCCGAAGGTGGTCTTCACCTATCACATGGGTCAGGACATTTTTCTCCTGATCCTCTGCCCCAAGCCCCACGTGTCCAGTGAGGAACGCCGTCTCCACACGCTGGATGTGAGACGGGCTCTGGCTTTTTACCTGGAGCGGACTAAGCCGTTCAGAAAGTCCTCGCAGCTGTTCATCGCCTCGGCCGAGGGCATGAAAGGTCGGCTGATCTCCACTCAACGCCTCTTCAACTGGATCACCTCGTGCGTCCGTACCTGTTACGACCTGGCGGGAATCCCTCCGCCACCAATTGTGAAAGCGCACTCAACTCGGGCACAGGCCTCGTCAGCTGCCTTTTTGGCCCGCGTCCCCATTCAGGACATTTGTGGGGCGGCCACGTGGTCTTCAGTTCACACGTTCACCTCGCACTATGCGATTGTCTCTCCGACCAGGGAGGACGCCGGGTTCGGCAGGGCCGTACTCCGTCCTGAGAATTTGTGAACTCCTCCCACCTCCAACAGATATAGCTTGGAATCCCCTATTGTGGAATACACACGAGCAATCACTCTAAGAAGAAAATACAATTACCTTTTCCGTAACAGGTGTTCTTCGCGATGTGTTGCTCATGTCTATTCCACATCCTTCCCCTCTGTTGGAGTTGTCTGGCAGGAAGGAACTGAGGGTGTGAGGAGAGCGCGCAGTGCCCCTTATACCCCGCCATGGAGGCGCCACTCCAGAGGTCGCTAGGGCGCTCCCCTACAGGTACTGCTAGGGGAAAAACTTCCAGCACCGGTGCACGTGGCGAGCACGCACACCTACCGTGGAATAGACATGAGCAATCACTCGAAGAACACCAGTTACGGAAAAGGTAACTGTTTTTTCCCCAGGTGCTGGGACAACAGAAACACCCACTATTGTTGGTTCAACAGCAACACTTCTGTTTCATTCGGTTCTGTTGGATATAGGCTCTTATCCCAGGCTTGTCATTGTAGTATCTGATATCCACCCACTCTCCAGCCACACAGACTGACCATGCAACCTAACGCCCTACCTGCCTCCCTGTTACCTGGCTATGGGAGACGACTCAAAAGCAAGGCGTTGACGCAAGATGAGCATACTCCACTACCACTGACATCAATGGGAATTGAATGTTCGCAGCATCTTGCCAAGATCGGCCCAGTGTGAAGGGTGGGAGATAGCATAGCGTGTGGTCCCCACTGGTTGCGTCTCAAAGTGGATAAGAGCCTGCTACTGCTACAAGCTGATGGATCTACTCCTGTAGGGCTGTGGCGGATATCCTTCTGAAAACTCTGCTATTGCTCACACAGAAGTTAGGCACTTGATGCAGCGAGTGAGGTTGTCCGGCCTGTGTTAGGCAGAAAGTCAGCCTAGATGATTCCTTCTGGCATTAAAATCTCTAAATCTTAATACAGGTGGTACAGGCCTGAGCGGCTAATGCTACAGGTTGCGGGTTCAAGCCCAGCTGAAGGGCAAGGGCTGTTAGGCACCCCCGCTCCCAAGGTCCCAGTTATGTGTTTAAGAATTTAGCCAGCTCAGAATCAGTGGGATGAGAGTTTTCTGTTACCACGTGAGTGAACATGTTTCAGAGAGGGTTGAATTCAGGACAGTTGTACGAGTGGCCATGTCTTGTTGGCAGTTGCCCTCCTGGTATCCTGGGTGAACACGGACCTGCGGTATTCATTTACATGAACTAAAGGGGCCCAATGAGTCCAAGGTGATAACCCAGTCACTAGCCAACACTAAACAACTTAAACATGGTGGGGGTTAGTGTAGAGCAGGGGTTGGCAGCCTTTCAGAAGTGCGGTGCCGAGTCTTCATTTATTCACTCTGATTTAAGGTTCCGGATGCCAGTCATACATTTTAACGTTTTTAGAAGGTCTCTTTCTACAAGTCTATAATATAGAACTAAACTATTGTTGTAGGTAAAGTAAATAAGGTTTTTAAAATGTTTAAGAAGCTTCATTTAAAATTAAATTAAAATGCAGAGCCCCCCGGACCGGTGGCCAGGCCCCGGGCAGTGTGAGTGCCACTGAAAATCACCTCACGTGCCGCCTTTGGCACGTGTGCCATAGGTTGCCTACCCCTGGTATAGAGAGACCTCAGGCTGCGTAGTATCCTGGCAAACACCATAAAAGATCTCTTGAACCTGTCCATAAAGATACAGCAAAGACTTAAACCATTAAAGCATTTGCAAAGTGAAGTATTAAATAAGGCTTCCCTTTTAACGACATCCCTCGTTCCCTTTCCCTAGAGCTGGAGGGCAGTTTTAGACGGCAAAACCCTCTGCTTGACAGTCTTTAGATGGTATCAAAGCCGGCAATAACTATCCGTTTTCGGGGAAAAGAGAAGTTAGTGGAGCTGGATGCAAGTGGTGGTTAAAATCCGATCCTGTTTCCTAACCAGATAAAACAAGCCGAACGCACACAAACGGGGGAGAGGAAAAACCAGCAACGATTTTAAAAAATGCAGCTTTTGGTTCTGATGGTGATTTTTTCACTTGCAACCTCACTGCTGGAAAAACACAGGCCCAGGGCACGGTCTTATCAACCTGACACACTTGTACCAGTGTTGGGCTGTTTAGGCCAATGCATTTAGCTGCCTTTCTGGGTCACAGGCTCACAGCAGTGCTGCATGATCTACAGCCTTGGCTGGCTAAGCCGGGCTTTGATTAGCCAGAAGGAAAAAGGAGAGGGATTGAAAAGAGAAGAAATAAAGTTGGGAAAGAGAACACATTATGGGGGGGAAACAAAGGTTCACTTCTCAGGTAGTGTTTGGGATTCAGCTGGAGCTGGTGGTGTCATTTGGGTCCCGCTCTCTGGCCTGGTCGGCTCAGGACATTTCTCAGGATTGGGATGAAGGCGGCCCAGGAGATGGTGGGGGTGGCAGCCATACTGGGGAAGCTCACACCAGTTGCCAATTTTTCTCCCCAAGTCTCTTTTTCTAATGACCCCAAAAGGGGGTGGTGAGGGGGACAGCCCATCCCCTCATTATTTTCTCCACCAATTAGACTTAATTTCCAATGCACCAATGCTGGTTCATTCTGGACTCAGACTCCTCGTGTTCAGCCCAGGCATGAACTTCACACAGGCCTTGAATTATCTCAGGAGGCCTTTTTGTCTGACTAATTCTGTCTTTCTGTCTCAGTTACACAACTTTTCCCATCCCCGTTTGTTATGATACGTTATTGGGATCCTTCAGGAATGTTCACTCTATTTTTCACTGATGACCTCACAGTTAGGGTAAATTTGTCGGCCTAAGTAGTACAACGGACCCACATGCTCATTCATGGAGCCATTTTCAGACACCCCGAGGTCACTGGGCCCGATTCCCTGCTGCCTGGCTCCTGTGTTACGAGGTGTCACTCGACTGGCACCAGGAGTTCAAGGCCCGATCACATATTCTTGCGGAGGCAGCGGTGGTTCAGGAAGCTGAGATGAGCGGGAAGTGCATCAGCTGGATCGCTGTTGTGACAGATTTCTGTTACCAATCTGCCTGAGGCGTCAGGTAAGTTGTCAATCATAGAATCTCAGGGTTGGAAGGGACCTCAGGAGGTCATCTAGTCCACCCCCCTGCTGAAAGCAGGACCAATCCCCAGACAGAGTTTTGCCCCAGATCCCTAAATGCCCCCCCCCCAAGGATTGAACTCACAACCCTGGGTTTAGCAGGCCAATGGCTGAGGCCGCAGGACCGTTAGGGGAGGAGATGATGGTGCACACCAAGTAACTGAGTTTTAAAGCTTTATTGATAATATACTAAAATAACAGCGGAGAGCACTGGGGGTTCTCCACGTCACTCAGAGGAAGGAAGAACGTGTTAGTGCCCCAAGCCCTAACCCACTTTCATACTCACACCTGCACGACCCGAGGCTGGCCAAGCCTGGGTGTAACATAAGAAGAAGGGGGAGGGGTGGACGGGAATTCTTGTCCCGTGCATGGGTTGTTCAGGGTCCGCTGTGATCTCCGGCTCGCTTTGGCTCTCAGGAGGGTTTTTAAGTCCCAGGTTCTTTGGGGGCGTTTTCGTTCAGGGCCCTCTGTTCCTGGTGCTCTTTGTACCAGTCCAAACCAGCTCGCTGTGGCCTCTTCAGCTTTCCCAAAACACACCAGCTCTAGAGACTTTGTTTTCCCCCCCTGTTGGCCTTCACCGGCTCGAGCGTTTTGCAATCTTTGCAGCCCAGCTCAGCTCAGCTCTCCTTTTTTTAACGACTGGCCAGGGTTGGGTAAGAGGTGAATGCAGCTGTAAACTTCTTGTTGAGCCCATGGCCTTGGATCAGGGCCAGCGTTTTATTTTCAGACGGAGCTCGCTGAAGTGTCGAGTTAACCCGTTCTCTGCTCTCTTCCGCCCTTCCCCCTTTGACCTCTCGCAACCTGCAACGGAATCTTCCACTCCACACTCACACCTTTAACCCTTCCCCAAATGCCTTGCGATGCTTGCAACAGCGTTAGCAATATACAGTGCTGATCTGCCTCCCCAGGGGACCCCCTGAGGGAGGGAGCCATTGGGTTGTGACACTGTCCCCCTTCCCCCTCAGCACATCTTGCTTGCTGTCTCCCCTCTGAGATGGGTGGTAACGTGCATCTTCTGTAACTACTGTCCCCAGGGACAGCGGGGCAGTGAGGCCCCTACACTGCAGGCCCTGCAGCAGGGAGGACTTGGTCATGGAGTCGTCCAATGCTGGGAACCCGTGGGTGTGTGAGTTGTTGGTTGGTTGTGGGTTGGGGTTGGGGGGTGGGCTCTGACTGGGGCTGGGTGGACACCCCTTTGCAGACTAAAGTCCCCTCCCCAGAGCAAGTGTAGCAGACTGACAGAGGGCAGGGTGCTGGAAGCCAGCATGGCCAATGTGCCTGGAGGGAAGGGGGCAGAACGGTACCTCAGGTAATGGCTACACCGCATCTGGCTCACTCCCAGAGGCAATGTAGACACAGCCTCTGCCTCCATTGCCCTTGGCTCCCCCCAGCAGAGACAGGCGAGTGGTAGTTTTAATGATGTAGGCACCAGCCCACTATGAGGCAGACAAACACCATCCACACAAGACAGCTGGTGCCTCCCCCGCCCTCCCAGGGAGGTTATGGTGGATGTTCCCCTTTCCCACCTGCTCCATGGTGGCCAGGAAGGGAGGAAGAAGCCCAGGCACTGACATAACCTCTGTTGGTGGGAGCATCGCCTAGGCAGGCGCTCTGGGGTGTTTGTCTGGCCTAGCCTCACTGTATGGCCTTGGGTGAGTCTCATCGCTGCGCTGTGCCTCAGTTTCCCCATCCATAAGTTAGGAGTGTTCATATTACCAGGCCACCTGGGAGGGGCATGAGGCGTAGTCATCGATGACTGTAATGTGGTTGGCAGACACCAGGGTCCCACAGCCGCTCTGTGACTCCCACAAATCCAGGGCTGCAATGAGCCTCATTCCCCTCAGACTCATCCCCCGTTCCAGCTCGGACAATGCACCTCACTTAACCCCTGTAGCACGCCCTGTTCCTCCTGTCCTGCCCCTACCCCGTGCTCTAGCAATGCACCTCACTCCTGGCCTGCACCCCCAACTCTACTGCTGCACGCTGAGCCGTAGCAGTGTAACTCCCCTGCTTATCCGGAGCCGGGCCCACAATGAGGAAAACCATAAGCCCTTAAAAGAACAAGGAATGTTTTACCTGAGGCACCACCAGAAAGACAGGAAATGGTAAATTAGATTAAAGCACAATGCAGCCTCGCTTATCATGCACCACGGCACAGACCGGGTTAAAGAGACAGCCAGTGTCCCCCATCGCTAGTTGCTGTTGGTGATAGGGTGACCAGACAGTAAATGTGAAAAATCGGGACAGGGGTGGGGGGTGATAGGAGCCTATATAAGAAAAAGACCCAAAAATCGGGACTGTCCCTATAAAATCGGGACATCTGGTCACCCGAGTTGGTGATCAGACCACAGGGGTCTCACACTCTAACACAGGGGTGGGCAAACTTTTTGGCCTGAGGGCCGCATTGGGTTTTGTAAATTGTATGGCGGGCCGGTTAGGGGAGGGGGTCATGGCCCTGCCCCCACCTCCTATCTGCCCCCCCCGGGACTCCTGCCCCATTCAAACCCCCCCATTCCCTCATGGCCCCCCCCCGGGACCCCTGCCCCATCCACACACCCCAATTCCCTGTCCCCTGACCGCCCCCAGATCCCTGTTGTCCCATCCAACCCCTCCTCTCATTCCTGATGGCCCCCCTGGAACCCCTGCCCCCCATTCAACGGATATGGCCCATGGGCCGTAGTTTGCCCACCCCTGCTCTAACATGTGCCAAACACGAACAGGGCCGGCTCCAGGTTTTTTGCCAGCCCCAAGCAAAAAAAAAAAGAGAGCTGGACGCTGGGTCTGGATTTCCAGGCTTGGCCCATGTCTCCCAGTCGCTCTGGGTTTTCTTCCCCCTGCGCGTTTGTTGATCTAAGATGGGGACCCGGTTCATTATTTTTTTCAGAAAGTGCCTGAGAAATTTGCATCTCAAATAATAAAAGGAAGAAAAGGAGAAAAGCAGCTTCCTGGGGCAGCCGCTCTAACGAGATCCTGCTCGCCCCTTTTAATCCCAAATCATCTGCTTGCCGTGGGCTTGATTGCCATACCGTTACCGGCAGTCGGCCTGTGTGTGTATATACCCATAGCTAGAGATAAGGAGAGGTGAGTCTTTAGCACCAGCCTCCCCCCACCCTTCCCTCCGGGGAGCTGGGAGTGACGCTGGCCAGGGTCAGGGTACAAAGCTAGGCTGGGCTCATTCTTAGAGCGTTTTAGGGATGCGGGGAGTCCCAGTGGGTACTAGACCAATTTTTGGCTATTTAACAATCCCCCCCCACCCCCTCCACTCTAACCTGCTCATTTTACGCTGCCCAGGGCTAATTTTCTCTCCCTGTTTTTTCCAAAGGCCATTTCCTGCATCGCCTGCTTGGCGGTATTAGGAGTGAAATCCAGGCCCCACTGAAGTCCAAGTGAGTTTTGCCATTGACTTCTATGGGGTTGGGATTTCACCTCAGGAGCTGCCCCAGAGATTCGTGGATTCACGAGCCCGAGCTGGGACCTTTACTGCACCCTGCCTGTGGCCATGCCCTCAACGGCGCTCGCGCTGGCTGGCGCGACAGACCTTAGCAGACAGGGCGTGGCTGATGATGCTGTTTTCTATGGGCCCAATCCTGCCAGGGGCTGAGTGTTCTCCGCTCCTTCCGTGACATGTGGGAGACACGTGGCCTCTCGCAGGACCAGACCAGCAGGAGGGGGCAGGGCAAGAAACACCTTGGCCTTCTAATGCCAAAACCACAGGAAACTGCTGCATGAGCTAAAGGAGCGCTCCCCTTGCCGCAACAGGGAGCAGGTCCCTTATCCTCTCCGTGGGATGCAGCCACTAGAGGGCAACATCACTCCCACAAAGGCAGATCCCTGCAGCGACCTCAGCACGGCCAAGAACAGAAGCAGAACTCTTGGGCGCTGAAGGCAGTTTCTTTTCCCGGTGAGCTGACAGCCCTCCCCATTGGTTCCATGCCATAATGTCCTTCGCTTTGTTTGGCTGGGTTGTGGGTTCAAATCTTCCCACTCCACGTGCCTCAAGTGGGCAGCCATTGGCTCGCAAGGGGTGGATTCAGCCGAGGGCGTGCGGTGATCCTAGCTGCTTGGGGAGGAGGCGCGGGTCGTTCTTCTAGCAGGCGCTATTGCGGCCGCAGCTTGTTAAGCCAGGACAGTCACCAGCCACTAATGATGAAAAAACGCTTCCTCTTGCTTTTATGAAAGCAATAATTTCATTTGCCTCCCGGTAACGAGGAGATAAACGGCTGCTGCTTATCGGGGACTTTCCTCCGCCACAAACATAAACAGCCTTTTCTCTATTATGCCCCATTAAAATAATAAATGATTGACTTGGGTTTCGTTGGGGTTTGCACAAATCCAGCTCCCATTGTTAGTCCATTAATGTCCAGGAGTGATTTACATCCCTGGGCCCATTCCGAGGTTTCTCTGCCCCCCAGAGAGAACGTCCTTTGGCAAAGCCAACCCTGGGGATCGGAAAACAGGCAGGTGGCTTACTGCCAAAGCTCTTAGTTCGTAGCTGGTCAATAGGGATATTGGGAGAGTCCATTAAGATGGGGAAATGGGGGGAAGCCATACTCTAGGCTGGGATTCATGGGTAACATTTCCACCCAAATACAAGATGGTCTTGGCCAAAAGTTGCAAAGCCAGGGACCTTGAATTTGGCTCCTACATCCATCAGGGATCTGATTTTCAACGGTGGGGAGTGTTCCATCAAAGTCAACGGCCTTTGAAAAGGAGGGGCCCAAAGTACTGGGCAGACTTAGATCACAATCCACCCTCTGTGAGGTAGGTGGGGAAACTGAGGCACAGAGGACTCAAGGGCTGTCTCTAGCAGACCAAGTCAGTAGTAGAGCCAGGCATGGAACCCAGGAGTCCTGACTCGCAGTTCCTTGCTCTCACCCCCAGAGCTGGGACTACAACCCAGGAGCCCTGATTCCCAGTCCCTTGCCCTAATTATTAGACAACGCTGCTCTCCCAAGCTGCTCTCAGCTGCCCCCTCCCCAGCAAGGAGCGTTGGGGAGGTCAGCTCAAGTGAAGCAGGCGGGGACGGGGAGACGTGTCTCTCCTTCATGGGCGGGGAGAACCCCTTCGGTGGCGCAGCAGCACTCGCTTGATGGGCCGCGCTGCCTCTCCACAGAAGACGCAGATGGATTAGCGCTGCTTAAAAAGAGCCCTTTGCATTTCAATAACTAATCCCAGCCTGCCGGCCTAGCTCCAACTTTGAGCCCCTGGGGAACGAGGCACAAAATAAACTCCTTCCCCGCGCTGTTATCTGCAGCAAACATGCCCCAAACGGCTGGTAATGATTTCGCGACGCCACTGTCACGGCTTTGTTAGAGGTGACCTGGAGAGATGTGTTCCATTCATGGAGTCGGCGCCTAATCCTGCCTGACAGAAAGCCCCGGTTGTGCTGGAGGAGGCGCGGCCAGGCTTTCCAGCAAGATCAGCGGGACAGAGATGGGCTGGAGCAAAGGGGACGCGGGGAGTCCCCATTGCCTTTGCACCCCACACAGGGGAGGGTTTGTAAAGGAACTGGGTGGGGTTGGGGGCAGCAGAGTGCTTCCTGCAGCCCTCTATGTCCCCCTCCCCACACATGCATGAGCAGAGACATACACACACACAAATGCACGCATACACATAGCTACATCCCTACATGATTATACACACAGACACACACAAACTGCCCCCCCATACACCTCTACATGCCTATACCTCCTCCTCTCTCTCTCTTTCTCTCTCTCTCTCTCTCTCACACACACACACACACACACACACACACACACACACACACACACACACACACACACACACACACACACACACACACACACACACACCCCCCCTCCTGGGGCAGCCGTGGGAACAAACTGTACCTTTTGACCCTCGTTAGGAAGGATCTGGCGCCCCCTTCTGGAGCAGGGCATGGCGGTGGAGGAAGGATGCCCTGACTCATTCAAATCTCACCACTCTTTAAGAGCGTTAATTAAACCTCAGTGCAGCACCAAGCACACGGCAAGCGCTTAACAAATGCAGGGATAAGAAGCCAGGCCAGAATTGATCAGACCAGCCCTGGGCAGTAAGAATATTTAATATTCCCATTTACAACCAGGCAAACTGAAACACAGAGAAAAGTTAAAAGATCTGCCCAAGGTCACAAAGCAGCAATTGGAGTAAGAGCTAGTGAGAGAGAGACAGAGCCCAGGTGTCCTGACCCACGCGGTCATGCTGTATTATTGAATTGTATTGTAACAAACTAGGGATATAGCCTAGATGAACCTACTATAGCGTGGCTGCACAACTGGTTGGAAAACTGCACTCAGAGAGTAGTTATTAATGGTTCACAATCAAGCTAGAAGGGCATATCAAGTGGGGTCCCACAGGGGTCTGTCCTGGGTCTGGTTCTGTTCAATATCTTCATCAATGATTTGGCAATGGAATAGACAGTACATGTATAAAGTTTATGGATAATACCCAGCTGGGAGGGTTGCAAGTGCTTTGCAGGACAGGATTAGCATTCAAAAA
Source organism: Chrysemys picta bellii (assembly GCF_011386835.1). Lineage (NCBI taxonomy): Eukaryota > Metazoa > Chordata > Testudines > Emydidae > Chrysemys > Chrysemys picta. The sequence continues at coordinate 7,362,948 of NC_088813.1, read as the reverse complement.
TGACTTGAGAAACTTGGAGAAATGGTCTGAAATAAATAGGATGAAATTCAGTAAGGACAAATGCAAAGTACTTCACTTAGGGAGAAACAATCAATTGCACAAATACGAAATGGCAAATGACTGCCTAGCAAGGAGTACTGTTGAAAAGGAGCTGGGGGGGGGGGGGTTACAGTGGATCATAAACTACATATGGGTCAACAATGTAACACCGTTGCAAAACAAGCAAACACCATTCTGGGATGTATTAACAGGCGTGTTGTACACAAGACTCAAGAAGTAATTCTTCCACGCTACACAGCACTGATAAGCCCTCAACTACTAGACTTGTGTCCAGTTCTGGGCACCACACTTCAGGAAAGATGTGGACAATTTGGAGAAAGTCTAGAGGAGAGCAACAAAAATGATTAAAATGAGGAAAGATTGAAAAAATTGGGTTTGTTCAGTCTGGAAAAGAGAAGACTGAGGGGAGACATGATAACAGTCTTCAAGTACATAAAAGGTTGTTATAAAGAGGAGGGTAAATTATTCTCCTTAACCAGTGGGGACAGGACAAGAAGTACTGGGCTTAAATTGCAGCAAGGGAGATTTAGGTTACAGGGGTGGGTGAGTGAGGTTCTGGGGCCTGCATTGTGCAGGAGGTCAGACTAGATGATCACAATGGTCCCTTCTGACCTTAAAGTCTATGGCTATGAGTGAGACGTTAAGAAAAACTGCCTAACTGTCATGGTAGTTAAGCACTGGGACACATTACCTAGGGCATTGTGGCATCTCCATCACTGGAGGTTTTAAAGAGCAGGTTGGACAAACACCTGTCAGGCATGGTCTAGATAATACTTACTCCTGTCTCAGTGCAGGGACTGGACTAGATGACCTATTGAGCTTGCATCTAGTCCTACATTTCTGTGATCACGGTAGCATCAAGAGAGATTTCTAAGTAGATAAAGGAGCATTGTTATAATAATATTTGGCTTTTATACGGGGATTTCATCCAGAGATCTCCTAGCAGTTTACAAAGGTGAGCAAATATCATTCCCCCATTTTACAGATGAGGAATGGCAGCACAGAGAAATCAAGGGACTTGCCCAAGGTTTCACACAGGGACTCTGTGGCAGAGCTGGGAATTGGACCAAGACACCCAGAGTCCTAGTTTAGTGCTTTACTCACAAGACCACCACATCACATTGCCTCTCTGCAGGACTCTCCAAACCAGCCTCCATCCAGACAGACAGATCTAGAAATCCAGAGATTTAATTTGGTGGGTTTGCTTCTCAGAGTGCCCCTGGCTCAAAATCACAAAAGAAAGAAGGGGAGGGCAGTGAAAGCTAAAACAAAGTAGATGAATTCAGTAGAGTGAAAAGGAAATTCTCTTAGTTACAGGGCCTGTTTAATGCCTGTGATTCATCTGCTAGTACAACTGCTGGCTGAAGAACACGTATCAGCCTGATTGTCTCTCTATTCTCTTTCTCGCTCTCCGTGCCGCCACCCTGCCTACTACCAGTTTCCTGTCGAGAGCTGTCTCCCTCAACAAGCATGTCTGCCATTCCCAGCGAAGAGACAAGCGTTCCCCACAGTAATCCCCTGACATGGTTTTATGTGTCCAGGACAGCTGTCCCTCCTTGCCTTGCAAATGAGCTAATCAGATCTGATTTGTAGTGAGCAGTCTCCCGTGACCGCACTGAAACGAAGCCAGAGATCTCCGGGGGAAGAAATGGCGTTGGAGGAAAACTCCGGGCTCCCCATGCAGCAGGTGGGAGGAATCAGTGGGGCTCTGTTTCTCTTGGTGTCTCTGTTTTTGGGGTGCCCGGGATGCCCAAGTGTGAATGCACATGTGTTGGAGAGATAGCGGAGGCAGGGTGGGACACAGTAGGTTTCCCTACAGGCCATGTGCTTATAGCTTTTTCTTCAGGCTGCATCCAATGTGGTGTGCGAAGGGCACTGAAACCAAAAGGAATTCAGCCAGTGTGGTCAAGGATGCAACCCCATGATCCGGGTATCTCTGAGCCTCTGACTGCCAGCAGCTGGGAGTGGACGACAGGGGATGGATCAATCGATAAATTGCCCTGTTCTCTTCACTCCCTCTGAAGCACCTGGCACGTGTCCCTGTCAGAAGACAGGATACTGGGCTAGATGGACCATTGGGCTGACCCAGTATAGCCATTCTTATGTAATTTGATTTTCACGGGCTTTTATTTTTGCTGCAGCATTAACACAGTGAGATCCGGCAGGCTCCTGGGAATAATTTTTAACCAGCCAAGAACTGCAATGCCATTAAAAAAACTCAACCAAGCAATGTGGTTTCCCTTTGAACCCTGAGATCAACCTCTGCCCCTATGAGAAGCCACCGTGCCCTGGAATGTTCACATGATCAGATACTCTGTCAATTACATTGCATTGTGCTACGGCCCATGTTGCTTCGCTTACCTGCACGCTCATGTACCAGTATTGCCAATGCTAATGACTCAAAGGACTGGTCTACACTGGGGGGGTGTTGTCAGATGCTACCGGTGTGGTGCTTCTGCTTCCTCCTGTTGATATTACTCGGCTGCGTGCGTGTGTTCCCTCTTTGTGCTGCCCCAGCTCTGCGCAGATAGCTGATACAGCAGACCCGACGAGAATCCCCAATAACCACAGAGTCTACTAAGATACAAAGGCACCTCGGCCAGGTTTATTGCGATCTCGGACACAATTGCAGTTCCCCGTAGATTACTTAGTCTACCGGGCATACTACTAATAGATGTCTCTTGGCAAGGACCCGGCTCAGTGGCGGGACTTTCCACTGCCCCCGTGGCCGGACAAAGACACCACCCCAGGGACACATTCTTATACACAGGTACAAACAAGTTACACATCACTCCTGACGTATTGAGGTGCAACCCCTCTACGTAGCAAGGTACAACCCCTCTACGTAATAAGGTGCAACCCCTCTACGTAATAAGGTGCCGCCTCTCACCTTGTACCTGTTGGTTCGATCAAAACAACTCTATCCATCATTTTACCCTTTTGCCCCTGTCATTGGGATGGGTCGGCCTGTTCCATGTTATCTGTGGAATGTTCCGGTATAGTGTGTCTTGGTACCATATTTATACTATAACTATGCTAAATGAATATATATTTCTGCAACATCAGCCCTTTCCTTGCCAACTTCTGTGAGCAGGGCCTGCCTTTTGCTCACAGCTTAACTTTGCTTTCTATGCTAGCAAAGCCTTGACCATTATTTTAGTTTGGTTCAGGCCTCATACTGGGCCTTCATTAGGCCTTTACTATGTTGCCTTCACTTACTACAGGGGGCGAGGGAGGGAAGATGTAAAATACGCAACTTCAGCTACGGGAATAGCGTAGCTGAAGTCGACGTATCTTATTTCGACTTACCTCAGGTCCTCACGGCGCGGGATCGACGGCCGCGGCTCCCCCATCGACTCCGCTACCGCTGCTCGCCCTGGTGGAGTTCCGGAGTCGACGAGAGCGCGTTCGGGGATCGATACATCGCGTCTAGACGAGATGCAATATATCGATCCCCAATAGATTGATTACTACACGCCAATTCGGCGGGTAGACTGGATGTACAGAAAGAGCTCGACAGTCAGGCGCTGTAGCCACGTTCTGGGCTGCCAGGGGAAACTAATGTCTTGTTGCTTGGAACCAGACCAGCAAACTCTTCTCCTGAACCAAGAAACGGCTTTACAATAAAAACCACTGATTTCTTGGCCCTGAGGCCAGGCAAGGCCAGGTGTGAAGATACACTGCGCATGGGGACAGTTGCTCTTCATTGCTGGGCGAGGCCAGGCATGATGATCGGGCTACAAATTTAGCCTCATTGTGAGCTAATTCGTAAAAAAGGAACGTTTGTAAATGTTACAATAACTACTGTTGATGGGAAAAGATCTGAAAAGGGAGCCAGAAAGACTGAATTAGTCCAAACAAAAAGGCCACCTGCTATAACTCAAGGACTGTGTTAAAATCATGCCTGGTAAACACGAACAATGTGAGACCAAAACTCAATGAACCCAAACTGGTGTGTTGGAAATTAGGTCTAATGGGTGGACAAGATAATGAGGGGATGGGCTTATTCCGCCCTGCGTTCCCTTTCAGGGTTCTCAGAAAGAGACATTAGGGTGATGGGGGAGAAGCTGCCTTCCACAATGCTAGGTGACTGGGAGATTAAAAAAGGGACAGCCCCATCTTGGCTGCCCTCCCCACTGCCTCCTGGGACCCCAGTCATCTTTTAATCCTGAGAGATGTCCTGACCAGTCTGGGCCAGAGAGAGGGAGCCACCTGACATTGTCACTTTCACCTGCTTCGGCTACATTCCAAACACCACCTGGGATGTGAGACTTTCTCCCCCATTCCAATCCCTTGGTGTGTCCTTTCACTTCCTTCCTACCCTTAGTTCTTCTCGTTCCTATCTATCTCCTTTTTCCTTCTGTCGAAGGAGAGTCCGTCTTAGCCGGCCAAGACTGCATATTTTGCAAACAGTGCTGTGAGCCTGCGACCAGAGAGGCAGCTAAAAGCCATGGCCTGATGTTGGTACTAGTTGGCCAGGTCTCAGAGTGGCTCATCAGCCCCTGTGCTGGGTCTTTGTTTTTCAGCAGTGAAGTTGCAAGTGAAAATCAACACCAGAGGCAGAAGCTGCATTTCCGCTCTTTGCTGTTCTTTTCTCTCCCCCTTGTGTGCGTTTGTCTGGTTTTGGTTTGTTAGAAAATGGGACTCGACGTTCACAATAACAACAGGACGGTTATTGCCATCTTTGATCACGGACAAAAGACTGTCACACAAGCTGTTTCGTGATGACCGCGATTGGGTTATAGTAACACCGTTGGCCCATATATTCCATCTACGTTAATAAAATTGACCTCAACGGGGTAGGTCTGGTCAGAGAAGCTCCAGATGTGTGGAACAGGGACAGATTTGATGGAGCAAGGTGGGGAATGGGGAGGAAGAGAGAGGAGATGTTTATTTTGATGCTCCCATTGCAAACATCACCTCATTGTCGTGGCTGGATGTTTGCTTTTATGTCGGCTTTAGCGGTTCAGGTGAATGAAAGGTCCTGGAGGGAATCAAAGCTGGGCTGAAGTTGAAGTAGGGCAAAGTGAACAGCTGTGTCATTATCCACCCTTGTGGGGCTGGGGTCATGGAATTCTGCTCCCACGGATGTGCCATCAGCCACAGTGTGAAAGACTCTCAGAAGCCTCAGAAGAGGCCTCAAGAAAAAACAACAATAAAAAAGAGTTGTCATCATCATCATCATGATGTTCTTATCACGCCTCTGGCGTTTAGGGCAGTGACAAAGCTCCTCCACTCCTGTCTGTTTCTGGCAAGTCTTTCAATGGTTCCCCCGCTGTGGCCCCGGTTTTTCAGCTCGGCTTCCACAGCTCTTCACCAGGTTGTTTCTGGGCGGCCTCGTTTGCCTTCAGGTGTCCATCTGATTGCTGCTCTGGTGATGGAATCAGTTTCCATCTGAAGCACATGACCGATCCATCTCCAACGCCTCCTGGCAATGATGGTGCTCAGATCCTCTTGACTGCACTGTGTCAATCGATTGTGGTTGGAAATTGTTCTGGGCCAAAAGAGGTGGAGGATTTTTCTGAGGCGAGTTGTATGAACTGAAGACAGTTTGGACATGTCATACTTTCTCAGTCCCTAGCATTCTGCACTATAAAGTAGTGTTGAAAGTACGCAGCTCTGATAAATCTTGAGTTTGGTTTTGATGTTGTAGTTTGATGATGTCCAGACGGTATTTAAGCTCCTGAAGGAGTTCTTGGCTTTATTGATTGTGTTCCGGATGTCCTGGCTTGTTCCACCCTCCTGGCTGATGGTGCTGCTCAAGTTTTTCAGTGTTTCTACATTGGTGAGAACATAATCCTCTAAAAAAAAAAAAAAGAGTGGATGGGAAATATTCATTATTGTTCTTTTCTTTCCTCATGAAACAGCGTGACTGTCTCTCTGTTTATCATCATCTTAGGGCCTACCAACCTCACTCACGAACCACCCGCCATTGTGCTACGTGCTGTGCAAACAGAACGAAAAGGCAGGCCCTTCTCCACAGAGCTTGTTGCATATATGGCCCCCATCACTGGCATTTCTGAGCAGGGAATTGAACTCTGATCTCCAGGGTCTCTAGCCAGGTCTATACTACAGAATTCTCCCAGGAGTATTATATAGGTCAAGGGTGGGAAGAGGTGTGATCCCCGACACAGAGCTGCATCCATAGATGCCCCTAGCATAGGCATATTTATACTGCCAAAACTGTGTTTTTACTGTATAACTTGTTTCGTTTGATGCGGGGTGTGTGTTTTTACTATACTGGTACAGAGTGTAGCTTTGGTGGTATATCTTATCCGCAGTAGGAGTGCTTTGCTGGTATAGTACACCAGTACTTTTATATCAGCAAAGCTCCTAATGTAGTCACTGCCCCAGTCTAGCACTCGAACTATCAATTAGAAGTGGACAGAAAACATGGATTTCCATTATGCAGGTAATTCCGACATTTCAAAATTTGTTTTCAGTCTCACTCAAAATAAAATGAAAAAAAATTCTTAAAAATTTTCAATTCAGAACCATCAAAATGTTTCATGTCAAATCATTTTGATACTGTCGAATTAATTTTGTTTCAGTAAGGTAAAAAAATTCATTTCAAGGTCAAACTATTGTACCAGAATATAAGACAGTCAATATAATATATTTATGTAATATGAAAGTCAAAACAAAGTGAAACTGAAATGATAACGCTGAAATGAAACATTTCAACAAAGTATTTCAACACAATAGAACTGAAATTAGAAAGACAAGGGTATTAACGAGGTTAAGTCCATCAATGGCTATTAGCCAGGATGGGTAAGGAATGGTGTCCCTAGCCTCTGTTTGTCAGAGGGTGGAGATGGATGGCAGGAGAGAGATCACTTGATCATTACCTGTTAGGTTCACTCCCGCTGGGGCACCTGGCATTGGCCACTGTCGGAAGACAGGATACTGGGCTAGATGGACCTTTGGTCTGACCCAGTACGGCTGTTCTTATGTTCTTAACCATTGGAACAACTCACCAATGGTTGTGGTAAATTTGCCACCACGGGCAATTTTAAAATCTAGATTGGCTGTTTTCTAAAGATCTGCTCTAGGAATTGGGAGGTCAGAGTGGACGGTTGATATGGCTCCTTCTGCCTTAGAATCTATGACTATGATTACGATGAAATGATTTGTTTTGACTTTTTTTCCCAATCAAAAATTTCATTGAAATTGACACATTCAATATCAATGAAACTGCATTTTCCAACAGAGAAAACAATCACTGAAAACTTTTGAACCATGTCTACAATCTGCCTATCTTTGGTACTTATATGGCCTCCATTATTATAGTATCTGGCAAAGTATTTACCCTCACCACAAGCACTGGACCATACATACTTACTCTATACTGTGGCTGGTTTTACACAATGCAATTCTAAATCTCTTAGTGTCCACAATCTAATGAGCACAGGATTTTTCACAAGGTTTCCCACACATTTCCAGCTTGGCCAAATACCCCTCTCCTAGAACCAGGAATTGCAAATGGGGGGGGGGGAAAGAACCCCCAAAACCAGTGACAGGGACTGGTGTGTCAACTTCAGTAATATTGGGTTGAAGTTTGGGTCAGTTTTATTTTATTCAAGACAGTTTGTAAAGCTGGGCAAAAAATGCCCACCTCAGCTAGGAAAAATGTTCCATTGCTTCGAAATTTCTGGCTTTTGTTTTGTTTTGGTTTTTGTTTTTCAATATACAAAACCCTAAAAAAGTTATTTTTTTTTTCAAAATTGGAACATTTTAACCCCAAACTGAACATTTTTACTAGAAACTGAAAAAATGTACCCCAGATTAGTTTTTTCCCCACATTTAAAACAAAATTTTGACCAGAAGGAAAATTTTCCACAGAAAAAAAAATCATTTTCGTTGAATAGCCAAAGTTTCAGTGAGACAATGCTGATCAACTCTACCCGTTAGCTTGTACTTACAAAACAAAGCCGTGGGTCATCACATCTGTGTTAGTAGAGAGCATATGGCACGAGAGGGCAGAGTTCATTGTACATCTTTTAAGTCCCACTCTGCTGGTTGGAGGACATGATCTTGTCCACTGCTCTGAACATATGTCATTTAACTCCCACTTAGCCCTTGTTATCTCAAGGAAAGATAGATTTAAGTACCTACGGAGAAAGGCCCAGTCTGAATTGAGGAGAATGCAGGATGAGTGGTGGGAGAGAAAAGCTGCAGAAATTCAGCATTATGCAGATACAAACAATGCAAAGATGTCCTTTGACTCTCTCAAAGCAGTCTATGGACCATCTAAATCTGGCACAGGCCCCTTGAAGTCAGCAGATGGCACAACCCTCATCAAAGACAAGGAGGGAAGTGTACAGAGATGGGCTAAAAGCAACAGAGAGTCCTGTGGCACCTTTAAGACTAACAGATGTATTGGAGCATAAGCTTTCGTGGGTGAATGCCCACTTTGTCGGCATGCATCCGATGAAGTGGGCATTCACCCACGAAAGCTTATGCTCCAATACATCTGTTAGTCTTAAAGGTGCCACAGGACTCTCTGTTGCTTTTTACAGATCCAGACTAACACGGCTACCCCTCTGATACTTGAGAGATGGGCTAAACACTTCAATAGTCTACTCAATAGACCATCCACAGTTGATCAGCCTGTCCTTGATCATTTACCCGAGAAACCCAGCAAATAGAATCTCGACCTCCCTCCCTCAGCTGAGGAAGTTATGAAAACCATCAAACAACTGAACTTTGACAAAGTCTCCGGAAAGGATGGTATTCCAGCAGAATTGTATAAAGTAGCAGGCCTCAAGGCCATTGAGGTGTTTCATGACATCTTGAGTAGCATTTGGGAGGAAGAAGAAATGCCACAAGACTTCAAAGATGCTATTATTGTATCACTGTTTCCTAAACAAAGGCAGCAAAGCTGACTGTGGAAACTACAGAGGCATTGCTGTCCTCTATACAGCAGGGAAAATACTAGCTCACATTCTCAGACTCATTGCAAACATACCTGAGGAGAATCTGCCAGAAGTGCAGTGTGGTTTCAGATCAGGTCATAGTATTATGGACATGGTCTTTGTCGCAAGGCAGGCCCAGGAAAAATGTTTAGAGCAGAATCTGTCTGTTCCATGACCACATGACAGTGCAAGTGCTCACCAGTGGTGACTTTTCTGACGCATTCAAAATCTCGAATGGAGTGAAGCAAGGCTGCGTATTTGCTCCAGTGCGGTTCAACTTGTTCTTTGACGGTGTCCTCAGCCATGCCACAAGGGACTTGGATCATGGGGTATATAACCACTACCGACTCGATGGCTCCCTCTTTGATCTTTGAAGACTCAATGCTAAGACTAAGATGCTGGAGAAATTTCTCGTCAAGGCACTTTTTGCAGATGACAGCGCCTTGATGGCCCACAGACATGATAACCTTCAGGTTAATCTTTGATAGATGTTCTGAAGCATCCCATCTCTTTGGCCTCACCATCAGTCTGGGGAAGACAGAGGTCTTGTTCCAACCAGCATCTCATTCCAATGCCCCACTGGCAACCATCTTTATCCAAGGCACACAGCTGAAAAATGTGGATCAGTTCAGGTATTTGGGAAGCACCATCTCAAGGTACAGTTCCCTTGATAAGGAAATTTCCTCCAGAATTAGTAAAGCCAGCCAGGCCCTTGGACGACTCTGAACAAAAGTCCTTAACCAACACAACATTCATCGCTCCACCAAATTGAAGATCTATAGTGCAGTGGTTCTAACCTCTCTCCTGAGATGTGGACACTTTACAGACATCACATTAAACAGCTTGAGCAATTTCAGATGCGCTCCCTCCGCTCAATAATGAGGATTCACTGGCAGGACAGAGTGACCATTATTAAGGGCCTTGAAAGAGCAAACGCAACCAGTATTGAGGAAATGTTACTAAGAGCACAACTTAGGTGGACCGGACATGTCATCAGAATGGAAGACCACTGTCTCCCAAAACAGATCGGATCTGGGGAGCTGAAAGTCAGGGCCAAAGAAAGAAGGGTCGTCCATATCAGCACTTCAAAGATAATCCGAAGAGCAGCCTCCACTGGGCTGGCATCAGTCTCAAAGAACTTGAGGAAATGGCTCAGAACAGGACTCACTGGTGGTTTCTGACAACATCAGCATGAGCAGGATCGACCAGCTCATCTCCAGGCTGCACGTGACATGTACCACAGGGCTGACTCTGTGCATCAGGATTTGGACTTCAGAGTCACATGCGTAGCCATAGATGAGAACTACAATAAGTCATCATAGGCAGCGATAGACTACCAACCGCCCTTGCTATGCACAGGTGAAGATGACCACATACAATACAGGAGAATGAAGCCTCCACAGCTGTTTTGATGATGGTGCCTGTGCTGCAGAGCACACAGCCCAGACAGTACACTTTAGTGGTGATGCCCAGCCTCTCTACTACAGGAAATGCAGAGTAGCAATATATTTAAGCATCCGTAATGGTACTGTTATCTTTAAACTGATAATGTCTCATCCAAATGCTCCATCGAAAGGCTTGATGGGAAGAGTTTGTATTTCGAAATAAATATTTCCACACGGTGTGCAAAATATCTAATCATGTATTTATCCTTAAGTACTTCCAAAAGTCAACATAATTATTCTAGTCCCATTAAATTTAATTTGCAGTAAATTATGCATTTAGCTTTAACTTGAGGTTGCTATGCTGGTTAGAGTCAAGATAAAGCGTCTGCTATTTATAAAGCAGTATTTCAGTGCAGATATAAAATATACAAATGGGCTGTGATAAAAAAAAAACCCAGCTCAGATCGTTTGGGGGAATTCCAGATAGCGATCCTACCAAAATCCACCCTAATCTAGATAGCAATCTAGTCTTGCATACTGCCCCCAACCTATTGTCATAATATTAACGCCCAAACAATTGCATGGGTTTTAGCTGTTAAAAGAATTTGCATCCAGCCTGAAAATTTGTTTTCCCTGAAAACAAAATGTGTATCAAACCAATGAATTATTTAATTATATTATTAACATCTCCAGACATGGCCGGCTCTAACTTTTTTGCTGCCCCAAGCAGCAAAAAAAAGCGCCGCCCTCCGAGCCCCCGCCGAGCGCCGTGCCACGCCAACCCCCCCCACAGTGCCGCCCCCCCCCCCCCGCTGAGCGCCGCGCCGCGCTGCCGGAGCCCGCCCCCCCGCCGAGCGCCGCCGGAACCCCTCCTGCCAAGCGCCGAGCCCCGCACCGCCCCCCCGCTGAGCCCCCGGAGCCCGCCCCCGCCGAGTGCCGCCAGAACCCCCCCCAGCGCCGTGCCCGCGCCGCCCCCCCGCCGAGTGCCGCACTGCCGGAGCCCGCCCCCCCCCCCCCGAGGGGGGGTTTCACAGTACAAGTGGTAACGCTGACTTTAGCTGTGGTTTATTTATGGTGTATGTGGGGCCAGAACAGAGACTGTATCCAGGGCCAAAGCCCATTGAAATCAATGGAAAGACTTTTATTGACTTCAATGGCCTTTGGTCATCCTGTCCGTATGCTGATGTTTACAGTCATGTCTCCTGACTACTGATAGCAGGCTGGATCCAGCGCCCCTTGATGGCAATAGCAAGGGTTCTATAGGATCTGCACTGCAGTGAAAGGCACAAAGAGCACGGCTGGATTCTCAGTCCCAAATGGATGAAAGCTTGTGTCTCAGGCTCTGCCACTGTGTCTCCGGGGGTCACAACTGAGAATACCAAATTCAGGACAAGCTGCTGGGAAAAAAGGCAGACATACCCCTAAACTGGTGGTTACTCTTCCGTGAGATATCCCAAACCAGCAACAAAAGTAAACTTCTGGCTCACCACACTGGCTAACAAGAAGTCAGAAATGCAGCCTCCTTAGGTATTCCAGTCCTGGATTCAACACCCAGACAATAGACTTAATGATGAGTGGTTATTTAAAACCAATTTAATCAAACAAAAGGGTTCTTCTGATCCTAAAGGATCAGCCACATACCCAGGTCAATATACAACTCAGCTCTTACCCGATAATCATACTGTTGCCAATCCTTTAATATCTAAAGGTTTATTTATAGAAAGAAAGAAAGAAAGAAAGAAAGAAAGAAAGAAAGAAAGAAAGAAAGAAAGAAAGAAAGGTGAGAGTTAATATTGGCTAAAGGAATTGAATATATACAACAATTGTAAAGTTCTTGGATCAGGCTTGTAGCAGTGATGGAATAAACTGCTGGCTTATTAAGTCTCTGGTTGCTTCCAAATCATTGGAAGGGCCTCAGTCCTTTGGCTGGAATGCTCCCATTGGTATAAGTTCATAGTCCAGAGATTAAAGCAAGAAAGAGGCAAAATGGAGATGTTTCCGGGGCCTTTTATAGCTTCTGCCAAGTGAAGGGAAACCCATTGCTCTTGTTTGTGGAAAATTACAGGTAACAAGATGGTGTTTGGAGTCACATGGGCAAGTCACATGTCCATGCCTGCTTCGCTTAATCATAGTAGCGGCCATTACCCATACTTTAGTTAGAACGTTCACAGGAAAGTCCATCAGGTGTGGATGGACATCTTCCATGGTCCATTGTGAGTTTAGTGTTCCTTGATGGGCCATTCAACCTGAATAGTCCCTTCAGGATGTGCTGGCTAAATACCTTGTGGGTGTTACCACATGAGCAAACACATTTGAAATACAGGAACATAGTTAATATTCATAACTTCATATACCAAAATGATACATGCATACAAATAAGCTAATCATATTAAGCAAATCATAACTTTTCCATTGACACCTTACTTGACACACTTTTCACACAATTTATATAACAGTGGTAGCAACAATGATCTGCATCGGGGTGGGCAAACTACGGCCCGCGGGCCGCATCCGGTGCACCAGCCATTTTAATCTGGCCCTCGAGCTCCTGCAGGAGAGCTGGTCTGGGGCTTGCCCCACTCTGGCACTCCAGCCTGGGAGCAGGATCGGGGACTGCTCCACATGGCTCCCAGAAGCAGTGGCGTGGCCCCCCTCTGGCTCCTATGCGTAGGGGCAGCCAGGGGGCTCTGCTCGGCATGCTGCCGCCACCCCAAGAGTCATCTCCACAGTTCCCATTGGCCAGGAACTGCAGTCAATGGGAGCTGCAGAGGCGGTGCCTGCGGATGGGGCAGTGCACAGAGCTGCCTGGCTGTGCCTCTGTGTAGGAGCCGGAGAATGGATATGCCACTGCTTTCGGGAGCCGCTTGAGGTAAGCGCCCCCCGGAGCCTGCACCCCCAAGCCACCCACCCCCTGTCCCAGCCCTGATTCCCCTCCTGCTCTCTGAACCCTCCATCCCAGCCCAGAGCACCCTCCTGCACCCCAAAACCCTCTTCTGCAGCCCCACCCTAGAGCCCACACCCCCAGATAGAGCCTGCATCCCTTTCCGTACCCCAATCCCCCTGCCCTAGCCATGATCCCCCTCCCACACCCTAAACTCCCCATTTCTGGCCCCACTCCAGAGTCTGCACCCCCAACCAGAGCCCTCACCCCCTCCCGCACCCCAACCCCAATTTTGTGAGCATTCATGGCCCACCATACAACTTCTATTCCCAGGTGTGGCCCTCGGGCCAAAAAGTCCCCCGTCCCCCCCCCGATTTACATGGTCATATTTTAATCAGATAGCATCACAGGCTCTTAGAAAAGTCATGTGCTAGCTTGCAAGCAGGAAGGAAGGCCTTGTGGGTAAGGCACCGGGCGGGGACACAAGAGAGTTATGATGGATGCTTGGCTCTGCTACAGAGACCCTATGTGGCCTTAAACAAGTCATTTAATCGCTCTGTGCATCACTTCCTCATCTGTGAAATGGGGATAATAACAGGTCCCATTTCACAGGGGTCTTGTGCAATGTAACCAGGGAGAGAGTGAATATGGGACCCCATATATGAAACCCGGGAAGTCTTTCTGCAAACTGGCAAAGGCTCACAGCCCAGTCCCCCCGGGGTAAATGCAAGTCATGACAGTGACTAATGATGGTCTGGAGGTTAAGGCTGGGACTTGAGAGATCAGGTTCCATTCCTGCGAGACATTCAGTGCTAATCACAGAATCGCTCTTGCCTCCGTTCCCCATCTCTAAAACTGGTGGTACTAATCCTTCCCGTGTCCCGTAGCTTGTCTGGCACAAGGACTGTCTCTTACTATGTATGGCACCTAGCTGAGTCTTTTAGATGCTACTGTAACACAAGTAATAATCGCACTGTTATCATGCATGAAACAGGCTCACCTGGAGACATCTTCAAGGGGACTGGTTTTCAGAGGGTGGGTGTCCAGTACTGTCTGAAAATCAGGACCCGTTAAGGTGTCCTAAGCCAAAAATTAAAGCACCCCAAATCACTAGTGATTAGTGAAAATCTTAGTCTAAGACCTCACTCCTGGGTGGCCCTGGAATGTCCGTGCAGTGGGATGAGAGACAGGAGCAAGTCTAGAGACCAGAGCTGAACCAGAAAGGCAGAGAGGAGCCCTCCAAACACCAGAGGCTTTCATGTCTGAATAACATTTTCAGAAGTGCCTAGCGATTGAGGAACCAAAGGCCCACGGAAAGTCAATGAGATTTGTTCTCCTACATCACCTTCGATGCTTGGGAAGAGTTCCCACTTTGTCTGCAATGATCTGGTTTGCACCTGATTCCAGATGTGAGCTCCATGGCTTGAGCCCATGGGTTCACTGAGGCCGATCCCCAGCTGATGGAAATGATCAGCGCTCCCTGGAGTCAATGGAGCTATGACAATTGTTCAATGGAGTTGTTCAGTCTGCCCCAACATCTCACCTGGCTGCTGCTCAACTGTAATGAGCAATGTTTGCAATGATCGTCCACTCCCTATTTGTTCCTAAGTCCTATAACTTTTAAATAGAAATTTCACTGAACATTTCTTCCGGCTCTGCTGGACCGCTAATGATGTTTTGGTTTCTAATTTAGGAAATGAAAAGACATCCTTTCTTCTCAGCACTTCCCTCCAGATTGATGGGCCCTGCAGCTTGCTTCAGACTCCCACACCTCCTATTTTAACACTGCTTACAAGAAAAGGCAAGCAGTCCTGCAGGGATGGCTTTGAACTCTGCTGATGTGATTCCCGTTTGCCTCAGTGCGTGCTCCCACTGTGAGCCTGTTAGCAGAGCAATAATCCTCTAGTAAAACAGCACACAAGCTGAAATACCTTGGCAAAACCATGCTAGGGCAGGCTATTGATCAAGTTTTCATCACACGTAAATGGATATTGTTAAAAAAAGAGAATATTGAGTCATTCTGCTGGCTTATACTCGGTAGGATACATACCGTGGTTTGAAGTGGAATCAGTCAACTAGGCATGTTTGGGTGTTTGTTTTAATGAATTTTGAAATGCCCAAAGCTTCTGGCTGGAATCTAAGGCTTGGAATTCAGGATTTAAGCCAGGAACATCCTTAAAGCTAAACCAAGAAACATACAGATGCTTGCCTGAAGGTGGGAGGGGTTGTGATGGAAAGGATTGTGGCAAAGCGGGTGCAGGAGAGAGGACTAGATTGCAAAGTCCAGCATCAAATTAAGCTCATATGACGGGCCAGATTCTCAACTGCCCCGTTGACTTCAGTGGATAAATGCTGAGTTACTCTAACCCAGTGTGTACATGTTGGGGTGACCTGAGCATCTTGCATGAAAGATCCCAGTGCAAGAGTTGGTGGTTGGAGTTAATTAGGACAATGAAGGTGGTCATACGCAGTCAAGCCCTGCCACTGAGAATGATTACTGTCGGGCCCAGTCTGGAAGCTCTGATGCGAGTAGTTACTTAGGCCAACGTGCATGGTAGTCCATGGGCCAATTCCTTTCTTCCTATATCGATCTACCCTTCTTGACGACGTACTATTGTTTGTATAAAATGGATGCAGACACACTGATAATGCTCTGGAATTTACAGCAAGTGTGTAGTCCTGAAATGGGGGGGTTTTCACCAGTCAACCAGGTGATTTAGGTAGTCACTTCAGCTCAGATGAGGAAATACTCACCTTCCATGCAGCCAGTGGAGTTGTTCTCACTGATGCTCACGTTGAACGTGGCCAAAAATAGACAGGAATGGGTGTCGAGGAATTGCAGTCAGCAGTTTGGGTCCTCAGCAGAGCCAACAACAGTGAAAATAGAACTCAAGGGAGTTCTGAAATTGCAGCTGCGTATGCAAACAAAAGTTTGCTTAGGTGAAAATTACGAAGGGAATGGAATTGAGTTTGTGAGTCATAGGAACCAGCAGCAAATCAGAATGTGCTATCTTCATGTGTGATTGCTTTGCCCAGGCCTGTAAGGAGGTGTTTAAGAGCTAATGTACCACATTCCTCCCTAGTGTAAATCTACAGGCTTCAGTGGAGTTACACTGGGGACAAGTTTGGCTTAGAGAGCCCGATTCTGATCTCACTTATAGCTGTTTAAATCCACAGTAACTCCAATGAGTTACATCAGTGTGAAACCAATATAACCGAGAGCCGTGGTAGGTCCAAAGAGAGGCTTCTTTGCTCAGACAAGCACTGGAGCTGGCATCTTGGTACCAGAGTGCCATCAGCTACCAAACTATTCCGTTCCAGCTCTCAGTGCATTGGACAACTTGACTGGGAGACCACCCAGCACTGAGTTTCCTTGCCTGGAATAGGGACCACTCAACAAGGATGTTTCTCCTGGAGCTGGAGCTATAACTGAAGTGCTATCTAGTGGTCTGAGCAGGCTGGAAACTGGAAGACAATACTCCTGGATTCTCTTCCTGGCTGACTCATCGAGGCCTTGGACAGGTCACTTTGAAAATGCTGGCCTAACTTGGTCAAGTGTCTTTAGTTAGGTATCAAAACCCAAATATCTCACTGGTCAATTCCTCCTGTGGGCCACCACATGAACCCCTGGGCGAGTCGTTAGCAGTAGGGATTGAATCTAGAATCTCAGCACATGAGCTTCTACTGCCTAAACTGTTAGCCGAGGCTGGAGCAGGCTTATTAACCTCTCTGTTTGGCCTAGCCACTGTTAGAGCGGAACTGAGTGTGACCATCTATACTATGATGTTCACCAATTTTATAAGACTATGATAAATTTCACACAAAGTATGCCTTGTGAGGCATCATTTGAAATGCCATAATCTGCTGAACATTATTGTCCTGGTAATTGTTTGTGAAGTTATGAGATTCTAATGAACAGCATTGCTGTAACATGCTCCAGAGTCAGAAAAGCAGGCCCAAACCAGTTTTTCAGAGACGAAGACACACTGGCACCTCAGCCAGGTATCAACAAAGTCAAGTGGGCTATCACTTAGCTAAGCGACTTTTCTTGGGCAGGAAGTAGGGTGTGAGCAAGAACTTTAGATATTGGCAATGAAAAACCACTGACGTTTCCATGCGAACAGACTGGCTGTTGCCTGAACCCCAGCTGGAGATAATCCTCAAAGAGGGAGGAAGGATATAAGAACAGAGGATACCCACAATACAAATCACCTCTCTCTGCCCATCACCTCTACAAATGACAGCGACAGTGCTTGAAAGACAAAGAACGAATCATTGAACTAGGGGAGGGGTGAGCCTAGCTGGAAGGCTTTTCAGCCAGTACAGACTGCTGCAACCATGTGGGACGAAGCTCCCAGACTTACGCCCCCCCCAAAATGGAACATGACCATACATTGTAAGGGGTGGGACCAAGGCCGTGCACTACAGGTATTTTTATGCCTGCTCCGGAGTGGGGAGAACAGGACACTGGGAAACAAGGCTCTAGGGTGTCAGAGTTATGGATATGCTTGCTGGAAACTAACCCAATAAACACGGCATTGCCTGCACTTCGGACTTCCGGTCTTCTGCTTTCTGTCTGCGTGACAAGAACCAGGGGAGGGGGTGAAGGGAAAGTCCCCTAACAGGTCACAGCAGGTCAATGGGACAGCCACAAACAGAACCCAGGACTTCTGCATCCCCCAGAGTGACCAATTAACTAGACCATGATGCCTCCCCTCCTGTAATCTGGTGCCGGGAAACGTTCTTGTCATAAAGTCTCCTTTCCGCTCTGTTCCTATCACTCCTGAGAACCTTTGGAGACCACAAAGAGAAACAGGAGGTGTTTGCAAGGTTAAGAGACTCGGTGTCTAAACTTATCATAAAGGTTCGCAGTAATTTACAGCTGGAGGCAGCAGGCACGCTTCGTGGGGGGAAGGGAAATGCAATTTAAAAGAACAGAAATAAATAAGAAGCCGCAGCAGCTAACACTGCTTCTGATTTAATCCCCAGCCAGCAAGAGATTTATTCTGTTATCTGGCAGTTTGATCACCTCAGGAATCCCGTAGGTCAGCCCCTATTGGCTGGTATTATCTCAGGCTCTTTCCACCCAGATGCACATGGAAGATTCGTTTAGGTAATGCACGAAGGTGGGGCTGATAAGAGTGTAATAGATGGAACCCTGAGAGCCCTTTGCCTCGGAGATAACCTCGCCGATATTCACACATGACGGCGTATCCCAGCTCGTTGTACCACAAACACGGGAACCCAATCCCCAGGGTGATCCCCCATGCAAATACGTGGTCTGCATTCAAGATGGAGAGGTGGGGATCAGCAGATGCACTAGGAGAGCGTTCTGGATCTTCGGTGGGAGGGGTGTATCCCTGCCACACAGACACCTCGCTGGGTCCGATTCTCTTCACCTTGAGGTCTTTAAACCACGATTTGAGGACTTCAATAACTCAGACATAGGTTAGGGGTTTGTTACAGGAGTGGGTGGGTGAGATTCTGTGGCCTGCGTTGTCCAGGAGGTCAGACTAGACGATCATAATGGTCCCTTCTGACCTTCAGGTCTATGAGTCTACGAGTCTTCCCCCTGTGCCATTCCATCACTCCTGATCTGCAGCACTGAACGCAGGAAGAGCATCAGGCCCGGGGGTTTTAAATCAAGTCCACGGCAGACAGAAATGAGGCTCTGCCCGACCTTGTCTCCCACTGAGTGAAGATGATGGGAGCCGAGAACACTCAGCATCTCTTACTGTGCTTGGTGTCTAGCACGCCCGGGCCTAAGGGCTCCCTTTTGGCTCATTTCCATCGGCATTTCAAACCCATAGACAGTACAGTACCTCCTGTCTCTTCCCTCTGTATGGTTACAGGGAGGGCAGCAGAGTTAGCAGCTTCAGTCCAAGTTTGACTAGAGCTGGGCAAACTATTTTCCTGGAAGGGTATTTTGAAGGGGTGGGGAAAGCGCAGGGTAGACAAGCCCTGAGCTCTGGTTGTGATAAGCAAGTGGAATAGCCTTTAACCAAGCAAGGGGGCCTCTCGCCGTAGACCACACCCTACTGGAGAGCTTAGCTATTCATTAATATGACTATGTCTATTGCAGTAGCCCATTGTGCTACACGCTGTACAAACACAAGCGTACTGGGGACCTCCCCGCCCCTCCCTTCCTCCCACGCACCACCTCAGTCCCACGACATCCGCTGTTGCTTGGCATTTGGGCAGCGTGTAGCCGGGTAGGACTTTCTAGCTGTCCTTAACCGATCTGCAATGGCACTGAGTTGGAATTCAGCTGCAAGCCCATGAGATCGATTTCCGTCTCGATTTGCGCCCCCCCACCCCCGCATATTGATTTGTTGCCCCGAGAAGATGTTACCCAGGGCAGTGGCCCTGATAGGGTGCCCAGGGGTCCGGTTTTTGACCAGTTGAAAAGGGATCCTACCAGCTCTGGTCAGCACCGCTGACTGGGCCATTGAGTGTCCAGTTGGCAGTGCTGCGCAGCGGGGCTGGCAGGCTCCCTGCTAGCCTCTGCACCTCGTGGCTCACGGAAGCAGTTGGCATGTCCCCCCTCCGGTGCTTACGCGTAGGGGCAGCCAGGGGTTTCCTCACGCTGACCCCGCCCCAAGCGCCACCCCCCCCAGCTCTTATTGGCCAGGAATTGCGGCCAATGGCAGCTGCGGGGATGGTGCCTGCAGTCGGGGCAGCATGCAGAGCCACTTGGCCATGCCTCCGTGTAGGAGCCATAGGGGGGACATGCTGCTGCTTCCGGGAGCTGCTTGAGGTAAGTGCCACCTGGAGCCTGCACCCCTGACCATCTCCCATGCCCCAACCCCCTGCTCCGCCCCATCCCCTGATCCCTCTCCCGCCCTCCGAACCCCTCGATCCCAGCCCCGAGCCCCCGCCTGCACCCCAAAACCCTCATCCCCAGCACCACCACAGAGCCCGCACCCCCAGCCGGAACCTTCACCCCCTGCCCCCCAACCCCCTGCCCCAGCCCTGAGCCCCCTCCTGCACGCCAGGGCCGGTGTAACCACTAGGTGGCCGCCTAGGCGCCAAGATTTGGGGGCGCCAAAAAGTGGTGCCCCAAATTTTTTTTTACACTACAGTGGAGTCACATCTTATGCAGAGGTTAGGTTCTAAAGTCAGCGCGTAATAGGAAAATCGCGTATAGTGAAAATTACCATAAAGTACAGTATACACGTATACACGTATACACTAGAACAGGGGTCCTCAACCTACGGCACGCCTGCCAAAGGTGGCATGTGAGCCGATTTTTTTTAATGGCAGGCTGCGGGTCCTGGCCGGCACTGAGCCTGCTGCTGACCTGGGGTTCTGTTCATTCAGCCGGCAGCGGGCTGAGCGGGGCCAGCAGTGGGCTGAGCGGGGCCGGCAGTGGGCTGAGCGGGGCTGGCAGTGGGCTGAGCGGGGCCGGCAGTGGGCTGAGCAGGCCGGTGGCCGAGACCCAGCTGGCAGGAGCCGGCGGACAGAACCCCAGACTGATCTGGGGTTCCGTCCGCCGGCTCCTGCCTGCTGGGGTCCCAGCTGCCAGCTCAGCCCGCTGCCAGCCAGGGTCCCAGCCGCCGGCCCCTCTCAGCCTCCTGCCGGCCTGGGTGAACAGTCTGGGGCTGGGGTTGGCAGGGCATGGGGCGGGGTAGGGGGGTGTTCAGTTTTGAGCTATTAGAAAGTTGGCAACCTTAGGCTCCGATCACCTGCCCTGGCACCAACCTTGCAGAGCGCGATCTACAAGCAGACCCTGCACCCAGGCAGAACCCCCGGACTTCAGTGCAGCTCCGTGCACAGGCAGGGAGCTGCGTTTGCACAGCTCATGGCAGGATGAGAAATTACAGAGATTGTCTAATGTCATTGGGACAGCCAAGAATAGAACACAGGACTCCCGAGTCCCAGGGAGCAACTTATTGACTAGACCATAACCTGGTGCCCTCATTGTGACAGTGCACTCCAGATGTTTTATGGAAATATGCTAATGAGTGTGAATATGATGTAAACGGAATATGCTTTAGGCAAAAGGTCTCTTGTAAGGTATCCTAGCTAAGGTTATAAACTACTGAATATATTCCTTCTATTTGTATGCATGTATCATTCTGGTACGTGAAGCTAGGAATATGAAGTATAACTCTGAGGTCTTATTGTAATTATGCGAAGTGTGGGCCATTAATGGTGGTTTAGAATCTTGATGGCTCTAACTGACTAGGACAATTGGTTGGAAATGGTTTATTTACCTGCAAACCTTCCTGTGTACGTGTGGGCCAGCCCATGGAAAATGGAGACTAGGGATCTTACAGTGCCACGTGACCAAGTCACCTGATAATGATATCCATCTTAAATCTGGTACTTTTCCATTTCGAAGGAGGGGTAGGGACCCAGAGAGACAAAGGATTCCCACCTTGTGCCAAAGCTATAAAAGGGGGTGGAGCAGGACAAAGGGGGCTGTCAGTCATGAGAAAACCCTTGCTTATCACCTGAGATGTCTGCTGGAACTAACAAGGACTCTACCAGGAGAAAGGAGTGGGCCCAGACTAGGAAGGAGTCTAGTCTGTGAAAGAAGCTTATTGGCACATCTCTGAAGGTGAGATATTACCTGTAATCAGTTTCTTAATGTATTAGGCTTAGACTTGCGTGTTTTGTTTTGTTTTGCTTTGTGACTTATTTTGTTCTGGCTGTTATTTCTTGAAACCACTTAAATCCTACTTTTTATACTTAATAAAATCACTTTTGTTTATTGCTAAACCCAGAGTAAGTGATTAATATCTGGGGGAGCAAACAGCTGTGCATATCTCTCTATCAATGATATAGAGGGCGGACAACTTACGAATTTACCCTGTATAAGCTTTATACAGAGTAAAATGGATTTATTTGGGGTTTGGATCCCATTGGGAGCTGGGGGTCTGGGTGCTGGCGGCAGGTCACCTGCTGAGCTGTTTTCAGTTAAGTCTGCAGCTTTGGGGGCGTGGTCCAGACCCTGGGTCTGTGTTGCAGCAGGCTAGCGTGTCTGGCTCAACAAGGCAGGGTTCTGGAGTCCCAAGCTGGCAGGAAAAACGGGCTCAGAGGTAATTTCAGCACATCAGGTGACAGTCCCAAGGGAGTCTCTGTGACCGAACCCGTCACACTCATGTTCTTGCAGTGAAACCTTCTTCTCTCGTTTCTAGCCTTTGGAGACCATACAGAGAAACAAGGTGTTTGCACAGATAAGAAGTCAAAGGCTGGCCAGAGCCTCAGCTGGTTTAAATCAGTGTCATTCCACTGGAGAAACACAGATCTACACCAGCATTGGATCTTAGATTGCGTTTTCCATCTAATTTCTGTGCCCTGCCTCTTGTCATTCATCAGCAGCTCCCGCCCCCCACTTTCCAGGGCATTAGCAAAAGCCTCCACAGTACCCCAGTTTCTGTCCTTTAAAGCCAGAGAAAAATGTTCTGCAGACAATTGGTGGGGGAACGGTTAGAACGGACTCCTGCAACAGCATCTATCAGCGTGACAGAGATATGCCCACATCCTGCCTTTCTTTCCAGAGGTTCAGAGCACTCCGCCAGGCAAATTAAAATGTCAATTCTGAGCCTGTTGATTTAGATGCCAAGAAATGAAACATACGAGCAGGGAAACTTCCCTTTAAGAACCTGGTGGAATGAGTTGCGGATTAAAGATGATCCCACAGGGCACCTGCAGTACATTTACCTCCTGGCGGCGTCCCTTCTCATTCTCCCAGCTCTGCAAGCTGCTCCTGCCGGCTCGGCTCCAAGAAATGCCACAGAGTCTATTGTCTGCGCCACTGTCACCTGCCGTTGGAGTGGAAATGATAAAACGAGAGTGTGAGGGGCAGCTCTGTTGTTTTCCCAGTTAGCTCACTGCTTTGCTGATTAACTAGTGCCTTTACTTCTGGGTCATTTGTGTTGTCTCCCAAAGCCATAATTATTTATTAGTGCAGTGTGTGCCATCTTTATATTGGAACTGCCTGAGCAAGGCACCACAAAAGCCCGGGGGACCCCCCACACACACACAAACAACCCCCCTGCCTAAAGACCAGCACATATACCTCCTCACTTAATCAGATACACAGAAATACACGTCTACATAGAAACACACACATGTAGAAACAGTCATAGATTCTGAGGCCAGAAGGGACCATTGTGATCAATCTAGCCTGACCTCCAGTATAACGGAGGCCAGAGAACTTCATCAAAATAATTCCTAGAGCCGAGCTTTTAGAAAAACATCCCATCTTGATTTAAAAATTGTCAGTGATGGAGAATCCACCATGACTGTTGGTGAATTGTTCCGGTGGTAAATTACTCTCACCATTAAACATTTATGCCTTATTTCCAGTCTGAATTTGTCTAGCTTCAACTTCCAGCCACTGGATAGTATTAGACCTTTCTCTGCTAGATTGAAGAGCCCAGTATTAAAAATTTTGTTCCTCAAGTAGGTACTTATACAGTGATCAAGTCACCCCGAACCGTCTCTTTGGTAAAATAAATAGATTGAGTTCCTTGAGTCTATCACTATAAGGCAAGTTTTCTAATCCTTTAATCATTTCCATGGCTCTTCTCTGAACCCTCTCCAATTTATCAACATCTTCTTGAATTGTGGGCACCAAAACTAGACATGACATTCCAGCAGCGGTCACACCAGTGCCAAATAGAGAGAGAAAATAATTTCTCTGTTCCTAATCTGGATTCCCCTGTTTATGCATCCCAGGATCACATTAGCTCTTTGGCCCACATATCCAAAGTTGATCATCACACATCGTGTTAAACTGATCATCCGCCAGGACCCCCAAATCTTTTTTTCAGAGTCCCTACGATAGAGTCCCTGTAAGTACAGCCTACATTCTGTGTTCCTAGATGGATACAGTTACGTTTCGTTGTATTAAAATGCATATTGTTGGCTTGCACCCAGTTTACCACTTTCCTGCTTTGTGTGTCACCTGCAAACTTTACCAATGATGAGTTTATGTTTTCTTCTAGGTCATTGATAAAGATGTTAAATAGCATAAGGCCAAGAACCGATCCCTGTGGGACCCCTCCGGAAACACACCTGGAGGGAGGACTGCCTCTGTGGAGCCTGGCCCCTCATTCCAGGGGCCCCTCAGACTTAGCAATGGGCTACAGTAACGGCCCCTCAACTGCTCCCCTCCACAGCCAGCCCGTCTGGGTTCTCTTCAACCTTTTTATTATTGGGCCCAGGTGTTCTCTGTGCTAACACCTGACCCCTTTACTCCTGCCACCTCAGGCTGGGGGGTATGGCACAGGTGGGGCTGGCCCCATCTCCCTTAAGGGGACAAGTCACCCGATGACAGGATGCGTCTACGCTGGTGTAGACATACCGGTGCTGAGCAGTGAAATTGGGCTGGCGTGGGCAGCAGGCAGGGCTAGGCGCCCTGAGAACTTACCTAGGGTATCTGATGGGGTTGTACTTGGAGAGGCTACACTGCTGTTTTTAGCACGGCCAGAGCTAAGGCAGGTACGTCCACCCCCAGCTGCACCGCAGACGTAGCCCAAGAAAGGGAACACGTCTGGGGCAGTTTTGTCCTGCCAGGCACTTCCTGCTTGGATTGATACCGGCTGTTAGCGAGCACGACGATCCAGTGACCGGGCTAGCAGCCTTCAGCCCTAAGGAGTAGGGGTCTATTCCCCTCTACGTCACTAACGGCTGTATCTCCATTGTGGTTGTCGGCTATTTCGTGGCAGGGCCTGACTCTTACCGTGCACCATAAGTAAATAGCAACCTAATCAGAGTTCACCCGCAGTCCTTGTCGGACGAGGGGAGGGCGCTCAGCTTGGAGGCGATGCTGTACACCGACCCACCCTGGAGCAGCAGAACATAAAGCTCCCTGCCAGTGGGCTGCAGCGTGTGCTTTGTTGACATTCCCTTTGATCCAGCGCGGGTCCTGCCAGACATGCCGATGGCAGCTGTGCTGCTTGTTCCGTAACATTGTTGTATCAGTGTGTCTCTCGCTGGCCAGATGCCGTGTGACATGGAGAGCTGCCAGGCTACCCGTGCCAGGCAAACGGAAGGGGTCTAACCTTCCAACTCAAGTCAGGCAGCTCCCGGTGACAGTCTGCCAGCCCCTAGCCCACCATCACCGCCGCCCACCACCGCCTATTTCTTCTTCTTGCACACGAGGGTGCTCATGCCGTCACATGTAGGCAGCGTGGCGCCTTAGCTGCATCAGAACACAGAGAAATGTACCTGGTGGCTCATGAAAGCAACAGCTGCTCCCAGCAAATACGCCATACACGTCTGAAATGCAAACAGGGAACCCCTCCTCTCGGGCCCGGCCCCAAATCCACGGCACCACATGCCCCTGTGGGTTGCAAAATAAGTACTGAGAGCATCTTGTGGGTAACAGGACTGGTGCAGACAGTGGTTGAAGTGGCAGGTGCTGGAGATTCGGTGTCTTGAGTGTGTAACCAGCCCCCAAGCCTGCAACTTCCTCGGTCCAGAGCCTGCCACGTCACCCCTGGCTCTCACAAACGTTCTGTACCCCGAGGCAGGTAGATCCTCCGATGCCCCCGTAACCGATCCTGCTGTTGTGTTTCACCAGGTACCTCGGCTTTCCTCCCAGACGCACATTCCAGCTGAGCCTGAGTCCGAGTAGCACCCCCCAGGGTGCGCAGCAGGGACGGAGACCGTAGCAGTGTCTGTGTCGTGTGGCAGGTGGTGTCTCGTCCTGCAGACGCCAGGCTTTTCCTGATTGCACCACCATGCACTTTGCCACGTCACGCAATGTGAATGCCCAGGAACTGGCCCATAGGATGTGCCATTGACCACCATTCCAGTTACTTGTTCAGTCATCCAATCAGCAAGCAGAAGCAATACTGTGGGATACAGGTGACCAGCCACAAAGCGTTGAACCAAGTCAAGTCCAAGGAAAAAGTTGCAAACGGCCCAGAGGGTGGAAATTGTTCTCAAGGGTTTCCCAAATTGTTTGGACAATCAGACACTGGCAGAGAGGCGGCATGGCGATCTAGACGCTGCAGTGGGTCTCAGGTGAGCTGGGTTCTGTTCCTGGCAATGCTAGTGACCTTGGGGAAGTCACTTCACCTTTGTTTTCCCCTCCCACCATTCATCAGTGTTGTCCATGTAGAGAGTAAACTCTTCAGGACAGGGACTGTCACGAGGTGCACACACAGCACCCTGCACAATGGGCCTCTGGGTGCCACCGTAATAATAATAAACAAGACAACTGGAGTCACCTCATCTGGCTTCTGCTAAATGTAATATCTGAGCACCTTGCAATCATCCACACATTTATTCTCACAGCACCCCTGCTAGGTAAGGATGTCTCGTTAGCCCCATTTTGCTGATGGGCCTGTAACCCAGGGAGTCTGGGCTAGATTCACAAGGGGGATTTAGGGGTTGCAATGCCTAATTCTTAGGCACCCTGCTGCCTAGTGCAATTCACAGCCCTGGGTTAAGCTCCCAGGCTCCCCATACAATGCATGGCAAGGTCGGATCCTAAGGAAGGACTCCTCAGGAGCCAACTAGCTGAGCAGGGAGCCCCCTAAGCTAGCCAGGAGTGAAATGAAGAGCAATGGGGCGGGGCTCAGAGCCACAATGGGATTTGGGTGTCTAACTCACACCGATCTGGTTCAGTAAAAGCCGTGACCTCACCCACCTCGCCTCTCTAGTCTCCTGGGACTGACACAGCTACAACAACACGGCCTACAACTGATCTGGAGAGACAAGGTGGGGGCGGGAATATCTTATATTGGACCAACTTCTGTTGGTGAGAGAGAGAAGCTTTCGAGCCACACAGAGCTCTTCCTCAGGTCTGGGAAAGGTACTGCCAGCATCACAGCGTCTGTCTCTTTCACCAACGGAAGTTGGTCCAGTAAAAGATATGACCTCTCTCACCTTGTCTCTCTAATCTCCTGGGACCAATACTGCCTCCAACTGGTCAGTCAGGCACCCAGAGCCAAGCCAGAGGGAGGTGTCTATCTCAGCTCAGGGTTCTCAGCTGTGAATTCTCTCCTGGAGCTCAGCCTTTACTCACAGGAAAAGAAAAGAGAGCACCCCTATAGCCCTGGAAATGGAGACAGCAGCTCCAGCATCTACTCCCAACCAGGGATTCAAACTAGGGCTTGCTACAACCAGGAGAAGTGCCCTAGCCACAGGGCTATTGGCAGACTCGGACGCCCACTCCCCAGCTGATTTGGTTGAGGGACTGGAACCAGGTCACTCAAGTTCCCAGGAGAGCAGTCACCTGCTCTGGGGAGGGACTGGGAGGAGGGGTAGGTAGCTAGCTCTGCATGCCCCATCCTGAGGTCTGTAGCCTGCAGGTTAGAGCACATGGTCATTCTTCCTCTCTTGTGCGGGTACCATTTCAAAGGCGAGGGGTGGGGGCTGGTTCCCACCTGGTGATGGCCGGCCTCCCGGCCCAGAGAAACCTGCTGTTTTGCACACTGCTCTCTGGATTGAAGACAAGGAAATGCCAGATTTGGGCCGGCAAACCTGTCTGCAGCTTTTGCTGAGTGCGGCGCTTTGAAGCTCAGTACTTTCATAAGCCCCCAGATCTGAACACCTGAGGTGCTTTTTGGCAAACGGACAATCCCAGGCTGTCTAATTAGCTGTGAAACAGCTAGGCCGGCCCACTACAAAGCAGAAAAGGCTTCCGGGCAATCACCCAGTGCTCACACTCGTCACTGTGTATTTAATTAGGGACCAAGGAAAGGGATTTATTTATTGTGAAAAATTTGTTCAAGGCATCGCCTCTTTCCTTTCAAAGGAGCCCTGCCATGCACTGAGACATTGGGACAGCCAGGTGGTGACAGGCTGTCAGCGCCTGCCTGAGTCTCCGTCCCCATCGCTGCTCAGTCACTGGGGGAATCGGTGTGTATATGGGGAGGGGCATATCGTGTAGTCATTATTCATCTGATGTCTGTGATTCGATGATGCCCCAATCCAGTGCTTGTGGGCATGGCCACAACTTCTCACCCTGAAAAGTGATGTTGTTTTCACATAAATACTTATTATCTATCCCCATTAGGGTGACCAGATGTCTGGATTTTATAGGGACAGTCCCGATTTTTGGGTCTTTTTCTTATATAGGCTCCTATTACCCCTCACCCCCTGTCCCGATTTTTCACACTTGCTATCTGGTCACCCTAATCCCCATACGCACCTCTTATCTGTCTATCCATCCACCCATGAATGTTCAATATGCCTACATAGCTGTCTAGTTACCCTGGAGTTCCTAACATGGCTTTCGTCCTTGTGGATCTAGCTTTCTCGCTGTGTACTTCTACCACATCTAGATATTGTCTATCCAGGCTAATCTACCTCAAGGCTACTCAGGAGCCCATCATTGTGGTATCAGGCACCTGCCATCTGAAGCTAAGTGCTTTCCAAATATTAATAATCTCACTGATTGCATTTCATTCCCAATGAGCTTTACAAAGGGGGCTCGCCCATGTGGCAGAGAGAAGAACCATGTTTCCCATTTCCTATGTGTTTACACACCAGACCCTGCTTCCCCCCCCCCCCCGAACAAAAAAGAGAGGCAGGAGCAGAAGGGGGTGGTGGAGAGGAGGCTGCCGCTGACCAGAGATCCCTTAGCAATCAGTCCCCAGCACTGGAGACAGGCAGTATGGAGAGACTGGACATAAGGGCTGAATGGGCGTGTGTGTGTGAAAGAAATCTAAAGTTCTGAGCAAAGAAGCGACAGTTTGATTCTAACACATTCTCTTGCCAGGAGCTGCCCTCTCCAGTCAGGCAGTTTCCATTCTGCTGAGCGCGGCGCGGCGGTGCTGGAGCCAGCTCAGTGGCGGCAGGATGAGTTTGCCCCGCCCGCATTTGATTTAGCCAATGGGTCAATACCGTCTAACCGCTGCGCTGCAGCTCTCGGGAAGAGTGGCAGAGGGAGCATGCTGGTTCCTGGAGACGTTGAGGGTGTGTAATGCAGGCCTGAGCCAGTGGGCCCCAGCAGCCGCTTTGCAGCATCGTGTGCCAGCTCCCGGCAAACCGGCCGTGCATGCGAGCGCAAGGCCTAGCTGTTGGGGGAACGCTCAGGCGTGGCTTTAGCTTCTCCTTCAGTGCCTGGCAGCCGAAGCAAGGTTGGCAACCTAGCAGCATCTGGATTGGGCACTTAGTGCGGGTCAAGAGTTACAGCAGCAAAAGGGGCGGGGGCCAAATCGGAGCCAGAGACTGGAGTGGCCCAGTGAGTGCTTTTCCCTTTCCGACGCCTGCTGCTTACTCCGGAGGAGCCTGGCTGGGTTCTGGGCCCCAGATGGAAGACAGCCTCTCCTCAGGCCCCACGATTGCCCAGCGGATTTGTAAAGGCGTTGAGCCGTGGCTCTGCTCAGCTTTGCGAAGCCGAAGGCCCCGATTTTCAAAGGGCACCTGAAGATGCACCTGGGACCCTCGGCACTCTTGAAAATCCCATGAGGCACCTAACTCTCTTTGAAAATCTTGCCCTAAGTGACTTAGGGTACACAGCAAACCCCCCTGTCGCAGAGCCGGTCAGCTGACTCGGGCCCACAGGGCTTGTGCTGCGGGGCTGAAAATAGCAGCGTAGACGTTCAGACGTGAGCTCTGAGAGCCTCCCCAGTTGCCAGGTTTCAGCCTGAGCCCGAATGTCTCCACTGCTGTTTTTAGCCCCGCACTGCGAGTCTGAGGCAGTTGGCCCAGGCTCCGAGACTCACTGCATGGGGGTCTTTTTTTGTGATGTAGACATAGCCACAGATGGCTACATCCCAGTTTCCAAAAGTGACTTGGGCACTTTCAATGTTATTGGAAACCAATGGGGTTTAGGCACCTGGATACCTTTGAGGATCTGGGCCTGGGTCCCGTCCAAAAAATGGGACTTTGTGAGATTTTCAGGCTTGCCTAGACCCCTAACGCCCCACTATCAGGCCTTGCAATCCTGAACAGGCCAACCCCTAAATGCCTTTAAACATCTGGGCCCAAGAGGCATAAACAATGCTGCTGCTGTCCATCTTGTCTGAGCAGCGCACACTAGGGTTACCATACGTCCGGATTTTCCCGGACATGTCCGGCTTTTGGGGGCTCAAATCCCCGTCCGGGGGGAAATCCCCAAAAGCCAGGCATGTCCGGGAAAATCGGGAGGTCAGCTGGGCCGGTGGGGAGCCGGGTCAGCCGGGCCGGCGGGGAGCCGGGCCCGCGGGGAGCCGGGTCAGCCGGGCCCGCGGGGAGCCGGGCCGGCGGGGAGCCCGGTCAGCCGGGCCCGCGGGGAGCCTGTCAGCCGGGCCCGCGGGGAGCCGGGCCGGCGGGGAGCCGGTCAGCCGGGCCCGCGGGGAGCCGGGCCGGCGGGGAGCCGGTCAGCCGGGCCCGCGGGGAGCCGGGTCAGCCGGGCCGGCGGGGAGCCGGGCCGGCGAGGAGCCGGGTCAGCCGGGCCGGCGGGGAGCCGGGTCAGCCGGGCCGGCGGGGAGCCGGGCCGGCGGGGAGCCGGGTCAGCCGGGCCGGCGGGGAGCCGGGCCGGCGGGGTGCCGGGGAGCCGGGTCGGCCGGGCCGGCGGGGAGCCGGGCCCGCGGGGTCGGGAGCCGGGGGGTGCGCCGGGCCGCCAGGGGCCGGCAGTGCTGGGCGGGCCAGGGGTGGTCGGCGGGGGCCGGCACCCCAGGGCCCGAGCCGACCCAGGCTGGAAACGCCGGGGGGCCAGCCTGGGCCGCGCCTCCTCCCCCCCACACGCCCCTTACCTGCTTCAGGCTTCCCGCGAATCAAATATTCGCGGGAAGCAGGGGAGGGGGCGGAGACTTTGGGGAGGGGGCGGGGTTGGGTGGGGGTGTGGGCGGGGCTGGGGGCGGGGCCGTGGGCCGTGGAGTGTCCTCCATTTGGAGGCACAAAATATGGTAACCCTAGCGCACACTGGACTCCCTTCTCCATTGCTGGCTGGCTGCTTTTCAGAAGCATGATAAAGATTTTGCTCCCCGCCCCACCCCCCGTCCAGACCTTGCAACAAATAAAAGGTCATTTGTTTTCTTTCCTGGGCTACTTAACTTGCAGGTGGCTGTTTGGCGGTGATAAGGGGAGGGGAGAGGAATCGACTCCCTTGACCTAAACCTGTCACTTCGATGCAAACGTTATAGCAGCCTTCCCTGCACTGCCTCCCGCAAACTGTGCATGAGAGATCGAATCGCTCTAATCACCGGGGTAATCTATCTCTTTTGTTTAATGTTTGCTGGAGACAGGGCTCCTCTTAATTTATTACAGTGTCATTAAAAGGGAAAATGTTTGCTCCATAGGGCCTCAAATGGCCTTGTTAAACTACAGTAAAAGTGAAGCTCTAATTACCATCTAAGTCAGGAATTTAACCTCTCGTTGGAGCTGGGTTTGTTTCAACGGAAGTGGGAGCAGAACCTCAGAGATGGGCCTGACCCAGAATCCCAGCTACAAACACTCCTCGATTGGGGCAGACGTTTCAGTTTAGCAGCATGATCCGGTGCCCGGGGTGCTAGCCAGGTTGTTGGAGGTCATGGGTGTTCTCATCCCCATTCAACTGCTAATCTGGTGTTGGGTTAAGTGAATTCACCTCCTTGCAACTCAGTTTCCCCCTTTGTAAAAGGGGGGCAGTGGTTTGTAATGTCCTTTGTAAAGCAATTTGAGATCTGTGCAAGAAAAGTCCCATGTAGGAGCTACGCAGCATTCTTCTACCATACAATGGGCTTAAGCAAAGCCACCTGGTCCAAACATCCTCAGACTTTGGGGTGTCCAGAACTTGGATCCAAATTCAAGCTTCCAGTCTGAGGGGCATTCTCCCACCTTGAGATTTAAATAGCGTGATTCCAATATTAGTTTAATCAGACTTGATTGAATTTCCAGGAAAATGTTGGCTGCAATGTGATTGCAAGGTGGGAGCAGGCCAAGGGATGTGACAAGCTGCAGCTTGTCACATGGCAAGTACCAGAGATAAAAACTCAAGGGTCGATTTAAGAGGCAGAGGGGGCTAATGGATGGGGCGCTGGACTGGGAGTTAGAAGAGGTGGTCTTTAGTCTTTGGCCCCTCTGGCTTAATGCTTAGGGCCCTCACCTGGGCTACAGGAACCCTGGATTCAATTTCTACTCTGCCACAAGTCAGTTAGTCTCGCTGTCTCTCCGGTCCCCATCTGTGCAATTGTCCTACCACCCAGGGGTGTTGTGGGGATGAAGAGGCTAAAGACTGGGAGGTGCTCAGATGGGCCAGGGGCCAGCTATGAACCTTACATAGGTATTCTGCCATTGACCTGCTGTGTGACCACAGGTAAGGCATGTTGCTTTTGTTACGCACTTTATTCAGACTGGGCAGGGCAAGGACTCAGTATCTGTACTGTTCTTAGCACAGTGGGACCTTGATCCGGTTGAGGCCCCGAGATGCCCTGTAAGTCTCAACTGGTAAAAGCCAGTTTGTTTTATTTTTAAGACAGCCTCTGTTCAGTCCCTGTACTTATTTCTCTTTTCTCCTGTCGCAGGAACACCATCGAGTGGAACTTAATTATCTTAACAGGGCGCAGCAATGGCACAAAGAGAGGCACTTCATGCCATGAGCTGAACGGAGCCGAGGTGAACGCTTTTCCATTAAAAACAGCATGGCCTCCGCTTCCTGCTGTCATCAGCAGCCATCTTGTTGGAGAGGGAAGTGTTGCTTCTGACAGGGGCAGTCGGCGTTCTGCTTTAACAGCTCGCCCATCGGGGCGACAGACTGCGCAGCGAGTGCCAGAAGAGGCCCATGGCGTTGCCAGCCTCCGACGTTCCCTTAAAGGCCCTAAAAATCACAGGAGATAGCGGGAGAGCCTGCTGATTGAACTGTGTGGAGAACCACAGACACGGCCCTGGACAGTGCTTACTCCCAGGTATAGTGCTGTGAAGCAGTCCCATGGGCTTTGCCCTTGTGCCTCAAAATGCCGCAAAGCACTTGAGCATCTGTTTAATTTTAAGTCCACGATTTGTTCCAATGAAGCGAATTGGGGAAGTTTTCCCCCGGAGGAACCAAACAAACTCTCCTTGGAAGGCAGTGGGATTTGGGCGCCAAACTCCCATCTGGGCTGTTGAAAATCTCCCTCGCCCTGCCTGAGTTCAGGAGGGATTTGGTCTATTGTAGAAGAGCCCATCTGTGAGGACCTCAAAGCCTGTCCATTGTGACCCAGGGCCCTCTCTATCCCTGTCCCACCACCACCACCATTTTCTGTTTTATGGCCCAGTTCCTGACCTTGGGGTCAGCACACAAGAGTGCCTCCTGCTGAAGAATCACAGGGATGAGCTTTTGCTTCCCAGGCGTGGCTCCTCCCGACCCGCAGGTATATTCTGCAGCCCAGGAAGGGTGTCTGGAGGAGAGAGGAGAGTGAAGGGATGTTATCCAGGCATTTTCACACATGCTGCCTTCTGCCCCATGCATCTGTGGCCCGGGTATCCAGGGGTATGCAGATAACAGGTATAGTGCAGTGAAGAGAAGCAGAATTCATCCTTTTAAATGGCGAGAATCCATTTTCAAAACACTTGGGCCTTTGTCTCCCAGTTTCTTCCCAGCTAAGGTGCCCAGTATTTGAGGCTGTCATGGGTGGGGGAAAAAGAGGGATGGTTGGTATATGTTGGTCTGAGCCTGTTCGGCCTCAGCCAGAAGCAGGAAATGCTGGGGGATCACCCAGAAAAAGAAATTCTCCTGATATCTCCAGCCCAGTGTTGCAGACTCAAGAAGTTTAGACAATGTCAACTTGCCTGTCCGCAGCCAGCTCCGTGGAGCAGAGAGGGCCCGTCCCGCGTGTTTGGACAGTGAGCGGCACATCGCGGATGCTACCCTACCAAAGTAAGAATAATCAGAGCTGGGTTCAGGGGCCAAATTCCCCACTGGAGCCGCACTGGAAACACCTTCATTTTCAGGGTGGCTCGGCTCGCATCCAGCCCAGTCTAGAGTCCAAGTGTTGGAATTTGGATCCAGGTTCCGCATTTTGGATTCATCTCTGGACTAGAGTCCAGAAAAGCCTCCAAACCAAACTATCCCATCAAGCCTACTGGCCATTGCCCAGCGCTGTTGTCCAGTGGATGCCCTAACAGGGTCGTCAGTGCAAGGTGCCAGAGGGATAGTCTCACTGCCCACATTGTCTTCTGTGTAGCTAGCTCCAATTTCACAGCCTGGGTGCTCTCTGCAGAGCTGGGCTGGGGAACCACAAAGTCCCAAGGCTACTCTGCTCTCAGTAACTGTACTATTTTTACACTCCAATTTGCATGAAATATTCAGAAACCTATTATGCAAATGACACTTTTTTTCATTTTACTCTTCATTGTTTTTCACTTTGATTCTCTCCACCAGTTGTGCTTTTTGTGCAATTAAGAATCTTCCATGTGGCAGCGGCTTGGGCCCCTTTGAACATTAGCTAGGCAGCGAGAGCTGTAAATTTGACCCACTTTATAATTTAGTGCCGAGGAAATGGACTCGATCCACAGCTTGGCTGGAAGGGAAAACCTCTAGGGACCAGAGAATGAGTAGACATGAGCGGCTACATTAAGTAGAGTACACATTGATAAGGGATATTGACAGCACTGACTTCAAGTAATCCAGGTCCTGAGCACTCTCCAGCCCACCCACTCTGGCCCCTCCCCTGTACCATAGCCCCACCCCTCCTTAGGCTGGCAGCAGGTTTCAGGGTTAAGATAAATGGAGCAGTTCACAACTGTCAGAGTGGTTGTTTCAGGCTCTCTGCAAACTCAGGCAGATTTCAGCTACGCTTGGGACAGGTTTTCATGAGGGCTAGAAACATTTTTTTTAAATGAAAGCGGAGTTTCTGATTTCAACTTTGATTCCAGGAGCTGGGTCTGTAGGTTCACTCCTATAGTGCCTATGCCTTATTTGGACCCTGAATATCAACGGTTATATCTCAAGGCACAAGCCAACAAAGCCAGGGAGGGGGTTAGGAAAAAAACATACCCCGTGGGCAGATTATTTGTCATTATGGGGGCTTTATAATTCCTCTGAAGTAGTGGCATTGGCAGCTATTGAGGACAGAAGGTTGGACTTCTGGTGCACTGGTCGGATCCATCGTGGCCATTCTACCAGCTCCATGTGCAGAAGCAGTAGCCAAAAGAAGAGAATCAAAGCACAGGGAAGCAACACCAAGACCCTCAGTGTTCCTTACACTTGACAGGGATAGCTCAGTGGTTTGAGTATTGGCCTGTTAAACCCATGGTTGTAAGTTCAATCCTTGAGGGGGCCACTTAGGGATCTGGGGCAAAATCAGTACTTGGTCCTCCTAGTGAAGGTGGGGGCTGGACTTGATGACCTTTCAAGGTCCCTTCCAGTTCTAGGAGAGAGGATATCTCCATTAATTTTTACAGCATTGCTCCTTCATTTCCTAGTTGAGAGCTGGAAGCCTCCAGATCCATACCTATTCTGCAGAAGACTGGAGAGCTGTAGGGTACAGGGTTGTTGATCTGATCTCTTTCACACAGTCACAAAGTGACCTTAGAAGTTGCTGCTCTGAGGAGTGAGTTTTTATTGTGCGGTGTGGCTGTGCCCTGTTAAACACCTTTTTGCAGCTCAGCCCAGAGAGTGAGTAGACATGAGAGGCTACAGTGGGTTGCATCCCACTGGCAGAAGAGGTGGTCCAGGTGTATGTATCAGTTTAGTTATTTGGATATAGAGCTCTGTGGGATCCTTTCCTTTTCCTGGTGAAGGCTGCTAGCTAAACCCACAATGGTTGTGATGTTGCTCTGGGTACCCAGAAGTCACCTCCTACAAGACAGGCCCAACAAAGAAAATAACAGAACACCACTAGCTGTCACTTTCAGCCCCCAACTAAAACCTCTCCAGCGCATCATCAGAGATCTACAACCTATCCTGAAAGATGATCCTTTACTCTCACAGATCTTGGGAGACAGACCTGTCCTCGCTTACAGATAACCCCCCAACCTAAAGCAAATACTCACCAGCAACCACACATCACTGAACAAAAACGCTGACCCAGGAACCTATCCTTGTAACAAAGCCCGATGCCAACTCTGTCCACATATCTATTCAAGTGACATCATCATAGGACCTAATCACATCAGCCATACCATCAGGGGCTCGTTCACCTGCATATCTACCAATGTGATATATGCCATCATGTGCCAGCAATGCCCCTCTGCCATGTACATTGGCCAAACCGGACAGTTTCTACATAAAAGAATTAATGGACACAAATCTGACATCAGGAATCATAATATTCAAAAACCAGTGGGAGAACACTTTAACCTGTCTGGCCATTCAATGACAGACCTGCGGGTGGCTATCTTACAACAGAAAAACTTCAAAAACAGACTCCAGTGAGAGACTGCTGAGCTGGAATTGATATGCAAACTAGACACAATCAACTCAGGATTGAATAAGGACTGGGAATGGCTGAGCCATTACAAACATTGAATCTATCTCCCCTTGTAAGTATTCTCACACTTCTTATCAAACTGTCTGTATTGGGCTAGCTTGATTATCACTTTAAGTAAGAGAAAAAAATTTTTAATTGGCTTCTCAGAGTTGGTAAGACAACTCCCACCTGTTCATGCTCTCTGTATGTGTGTATATATATCTCCTCAATATATGTTCCATTCTATATGCATCCGAAGAAGTGGGCAGTAGCCCACGAAAGCTTATGCTCTAATAAATTTGTTAGTCTCTAAGGTGCCACAAGTCCTCCTGTTCTTTTTGCGGATACAGACTAACACGGCTGCTACTCTGAAACTCTTCAATAGGGGCGTGAGAGGGGGAGAGATTTTATCCCTTCCCAGTGAATGATCTACACTTGCCCCCATCCAATTGGGTTTATCCTCCAGCCACAGCCTCGTGAGCCCTGGCACATACACGAATACACATGCTGGAGATTCGCCTGCTGTACAGCGGGTGCTTGGCTTGGGACGAAGGGCTGGTTTAATGCTGTGTAAGTGAGGAGCAGGAGCAAGTGAAGTCAGACTTCATCAGGAGAGCACTATGTACTTGCCTCCCTTCATGGAGCGGGTCTCTGTGAAAGAGGTTAGTGGGGGCCCTTTGTCATGCTCATACCAGTTAGATGCCTTGACTTATCCAGTGGGGAAGGAGCAGCTTGGATTTTCTTGGGGCACACCCACAGCTCTTCAGGTTGTAGCAGCAAAAGAAAGAAACAGGAGGATTAGCCCTGTTCCCTGGAGATGGGTTTGTGACAATGTCACACACCTGACAAATGCATGCCCCATTCCCATCTAGTGGCTGGTACAGATGAAAGAGAATACTCTACTACTGTTGCCACCTAAGGAAGGTACTCCCCGAGTCTGTACTGCAGTGCTAAGAAGTCATGAGTTCAGACCCTGCTGACAACCCTACAGTGGGGCTTATTAGTACAGCTTGGGAAATATGGTGCCACCAAAAAAATAAAATAAAAGATTCAGGTCAATCAAAACATTTTGTGAAATTGCAACAAATTCACCAAATTGTTTTGGGCAAAAAAACCTCCCCACAGCCGAACAAATACCCCCCCACCCCCCCCCCGCACACACATTTTGTTTTGACATTCCTTTAGGGAAGAGGGGTGAGGAGCCCCCTCCTTCGGGGCACTTCAGGAAGGTGCTCCCCCCTCTTCAGCCCCTGAGGGAGAGGGAGGGGCTCTGATAGGTTGTATTTCACTCACGCTTCCGGCAGCAGGGTCGGGGTGGCCAATACAGCTTCCTGCTGCAGGCCCCGGGCACCCCTCTGCGGTGTCCAAGGGAAACCCAGCAGGCTCTCCTGCTACCACAGGCCAGCTCTGATCCTGGGATGGGTACAGTGCGGGCTGGACAGGGAGGGAGCCCCCTTGCAAACCTCCCCAAAGCTCTGCCTCACTGCTGGTGTGGGGCTTGCGCGGAAATGAAAAGCTTCTTCGAAGAGGCTGCGAATTCTCTTCTCGCCATCCCGACAGGGAGGAAGCGAGACCTTGGACTCCTGCTAAAGAGTCTATTAGCTATTGCCGAGGTGTGAGCCTGAGTGGAGAGCAATAGCCCAGCAGTCCTGTCTAAATCCAGTGCCAGCGACACATTGGACGGGCCCAGATTGCCGCCGGTCCCACTCTGAAGGGCCTGCTCGGCTTTCATTGTAGTCCAAAGCTGCTTGGCCAGGCCCTTTCTCTGAGTCTCCGTGCACTGGATGCTTGGTGACGAAGGAGGTCGCTGAGCCAGTCAGTGCAAAGCACTCGAACATTGCATGTCATCAGCATCTCTTCAGCCAGCCCCAGCTCGGATGGGCAAGGGCAAAGGGACATGGCAGGCAGGGACTGGAGTATAAGCGGCAGATCTTCTCCCTCTACCACATGCCAGAGTCGCCACGGAAGGGCTAAAATAATACCAGGAAGGCCGTTCCAGGCCTGAACAGAGGCAAAAAGTATTGGGAATCTTAGGCCACATCCTGAGGCCCTGAGTCGGGTTTTTATTCTGGCCTCATGCCGGCAAAACGAACGGGAGTTTTGCCGAAAATAAAATCCGAGTCAGGACTTTAGGATAGGATGTGAGCCTAGATCTTGCTCAGCGAGGATGTTCGCATACGGTGCAGAGAAGCACCCGAGCTTCTGGCTCCGCTGAACGGAGTCTCTGGACCGTCTGAGATCTCCAGGAAAGACACTAAAGGAAACAAGGAAATGGGCGGCGCTGGGAAGTGAGGGAGAGGCTCCGGCACGCACAGGAGGAACTCACCTAACACGGGAATGTCCTGGGGAACTCCCTGCCAGACTCCACCGGGATTTTGGAACACCCAAAGAAGGCAATGTCCCCTCACAGAAGGCCAGTTTAGGGGAGCTAGTTAGCTATCCTAGGTGCTGATATGGACCCCATTGCCCTAGTATGTGAGCTGCTCACAATCTTTAATTATCCTCCCAGCACCCTTGTGAGGTAGGGAAGTGATATCCTTCCAATTTTGAACATGGGAAACTGAGGCACAAAGACACTAAGGGCTAGGGTCACAAGAGGACTTAGGCACCTACCAGACACTTTAGGCACCTAAATCCCAGAATCAGCCCCACTGGGATTCACAACCCCCCTGCTAAGCTGCCTCCCAAACCTGTAGGCGCCTAAGTTGGCTTGGCACCTAAATGCTTGAGGCGCCAAAGTCTTCTTCAAAGCCAACAGGGTTGATGCTGTTCGGTGCTTAAGCCCTGTTTACAAACGGGACGAGGGCTCCTAAGTGATTTGAAAAATTTCCCTTCAGTCTCTCCATGTCTCAGCTCCCCAGGTAGAAAATGGGGCTGAAAACCCGCCCTTTGTCCATTCTTCAGAGCAGGGGCTGTCTCTCGCTCTGTAGCTGGCCAGCTCCGAGCACAGGGGGCCCTGATTTCATATGGGTCTCTAGCCGCTACTGGAATGCAAATCGTTATGGATATACTGCTAATAAAACATCTGCAGAATCCAAATCGTTTATAAAATATTGATAATAATAACGGGAGGGAACAATCCAAGCCTGGCTGGGAAAGGAACCAACTGGCCCTTTCCATGATGCTCTGACGTATGCAGTATGATTTGGGGTCTGGGCCTATTTCTACCTTTCACGGCAATCCGTGATGTCCCAAACTTTTCTCTCTCCTAGTGTGTTTATCGCCAGCTGCCCCCGGAGCTGCAGACCCTTTCAGCTCAATGTCTTAGTTCTGGAATTTTCCTTTCCTTACCTTTTACTTGTCCACTCTCTATTCCTGATCCCCTCCCTCCTCCCATGTTTTCCCAACATTTGTTTAGCATTTAAATTCACTGTTCTAGGCCTTCCAGACAGTCTCTCCACATTTACCATTATATTTGGACCCTCCTAGCTTTCCTTCCTTCGGGAGAAGGAACAGCATGATCTTGGGGATAGAACAGGGGATTGGGAGCCAGCAGATGTGGGCTCTACCCCCAGCACTGCCACTGACTCCCCGTGTGACCTTGGGAAAGCAAATTCCCAATATGTGCCTTGGTTTCCTCCTCTGTAAAAAGGGGTTAATGATTCTTAGGTGCTCAGATACCTCAGTATAACAAAACTGAGGAGAGCTGTCATCCTTTTTACGATGTAGTATATCATTCACCTGTGGGACTCACCACCACATGATAGTATTGAGGCACCTATAGTCATAAGATTTAAGACACTTATGGGTTAAACTCTCTTCTCTGCCCCAGCAGTGAAAGTCCATTGTCTTCACTGGAGTAACAAAGCAGAGACTTTGGCCTTTGTATAAATAGGAACATGGGGTGAGATCTTATTCTCGGTTACAGAAGCTCATTTCCCATTCTTTTCCATGGCAGTTGCCTCTATTTAAAGTAGATCAGTGTTGGTCCCAGTCTCTACAATTACACTCCCTGGTGCACAGTTACAAGAGCTATTAATCTTGATGTTTCTGGGCAGAAACTTATTGACACCTGGGGTGAGGCAGATATTTTCTCCCCTGGGTTTAGCACTGAACAAATGACAGTATCAGCTTTAGGAAGCATCTGACACAGGCACCTGTTGGACGGTTGGCTGGACTGTTGATTTAATCTAGTGTATTGGTCCCCGTACCGTGTAGAGTAGTGATGGAGAAGGGGTGTAGAGGTACCAGGGTCTGGATTTTTCATGGGATGATTTTTGACTTGCATCTCTGCCACTCTCTCAATAGCATGTTCATCCTGAAGGCAAGCTTCTCCCGGGGGAAAGGAGACCAACTGCCTTGTCATTCTTTTGGCATCTTCTTGGTCTGTAGTTTGGCTCCAAAAAAAAAAAAAAACCCATTGCAGGCAGCTGGATGCTTTCCAGTGAGCTAGAGTCTTGCAGTACTTGGTCTCTTCTCACAACAGCTTGACTTCT
This sequence comes from Chrysemys picta bellii, assembly GCF_011386835.1. NCBI lineage: Eukaryota > Metazoa > Chordata > Testudines > Emydidae > Chrysemys > Chrysemys picta. The sequence continues at coordinate 7,322,010 of NC_088813.1, read as the reverse complement.
ATTTTAAGACCCCGGTGATGGATCAATGTCTATCACTCACATTCCACGGTGCCTTGCTCAGACTACCTCTGCGGTGGGAGAGCCAAGAGCAGCTTCAGGAAGAAGGAAACTTTAAAGAACATCAGAGCAACCATACTGGGTCAGAAACAACGATCTGTCTAGCCCAGTATCCTGTCTTCTGTCGGAGGGAAGGAATTGAACAGGGCAATTTATTTAGTGATCCATCCCCTGTCATTCAGTCCCAGCATCTGGCAGCCAGAGGTTTGGGGACATCCAGAGCGTGGGATTGCATCCCTGACCATCTTGGATAATAGCTGTTGATGGACTTATCTTCCATGAGCTTCTCTAATTCTTTTTTGAACCCAGTTATACTTTTGGCCTTGGCAAAATCCCCTGGCAATGAGTTCCACAGTTAACTGTGTGTTGTGTGAAGAAGTACTTCCTTATGTTTCTTTTAAACCTGCAGCCTATTAATTTCATTGGGTGACCCCTGGTTCTTGTGTTATGTGAAGGGGCAAATAACACTTCCCTATTCACTTTCTCCACACCAATTATAATTTTATTGACCTCTATCATATCCCTCCTTAGTCATCTCTTTTCTAAGATGAACCATCCCAATCTTTGTAATCTTTCCTCATACAGAAGCTGTTCCATATTCCTAATCATTGTTCTTGCCCTTCTCTGTACTTTTTCCAGTTCTAATACATCTATCTACTATATCTTTTTTGAGATGCGACCAGAACTGCACACCGTATTCAAGATGCGGGCATGCCATGGATTTATATAGTGGCATTATGATACCTTCTATTTTCTCTCTCTTTCCAGAATGGTTCCCAACATTCTGCTTGCTTTTTCGATGGCTGCTGCACATTGAGTGGATTTTTTCAGAGAACTATCCATGACGACTCCAAAATCTCTTTCTTGAGTGGTAACAGCTAATTTAGACCTCATCATTTTGTGTGTATTGCTGGGATTATATTTTCAATGTGCTTTACTTTGCATTTATTAACATTGAATCTCATCTGCCATTTTGTTGCCCAGTCACCCAGTCTTGTGAGATCCCTTTGTGGCTCTTCACAGTCTGCTTTGGACTTAACTATCTTGAGTAATTGCGTATCATCTGGGAACTTTGCCACCTCACTGTTTACCCCTTTTTTCAGATCATATATGACTATGTTGCACAGCACTGGTGGCAGTACAGACCCTGGGGGAAACCACTACTCAGGGCCAGCTCCAGGGTTTTTGCCGCCCCAAGCGGCGGGGGGGGGAAAAAAAAAGCCGCGATCGTGATCCGCGGCAGCTCCACTGCGCCACTTTCTTCTTTGGTGGCAATTCGGCGGCAGGTCCTTCCCTCCGAGAGGGACCAAGGGACCCTCCGCCGAATTGCCGCCGAAGAGCCCGACGTGCCGCCCCTTCCCCTTGGCCACCCCAAGCACCTGCTTGCTCAGCTGGTGCCTGGAGCCGGCCCTGCCACTATTTACTTCTCCCCATTGTGAAAACTGGTCATTTCTTCCTACCCTTTGTTTCCTATCTTTTAATGAGTTACTGATCCATGAGAGAACCTTCCCTTTTATCCCATGACAGCTTGCTTTGCTTAAGAGCCTTTGATGAGGGACCTTTTAGAGTGTCTCTGCCTAGTACATACTCATGCACAGGCAGATCCTAGCAGACAGAGACACCTCCCCTGTCACTTACACACATACTAGTAAAGCCAATCACTTGGGGATAGTCAGGGCAAGTAGTTTAACCTGGAAGGGGCAAATCCCATGCTGATTGTTCAGTTTTTACTCAGTCTAGTTTTGTGTGCTGCCCCAGCTGGTATTATGTCTAAGGTGTGTGTTTGTGTGTGTGTGTGTGCACGTGTGTGTGTGTGTGTGTGTGTGGGGGGGTAAATGTAACTGTAAAGCTATGCTATGTATGATATTGGCTACGTATGACTGTAATGCTGCTCCGTGTAGTTTAGCAGCGGGGGCTTGTCCATGCTAGCTTTAATCCTGCATGAGTCACCACAGCAGTGAAGAGGTAGTAGCATGGCCTAGCAACCTGAGTATGTCCCTAGTGGACTTATACTTGGGCAACTAGCCTGCGTTGCTGTTAGGAGTATTAGTGACAGTGTAGGATTCAGGCCTGGATCTTTGCCTGAGATAGAATTTTGGGTCTTGTCTGCCCCTTTGATTTTTGATATTCTTCTCTCTCTCTATTTTTATATCTTATACTAATGCGTGTGTTGCTTCTGCCCAGCCCGATGGGTGTGTTAGTACAATGAGAAAGCGAGGAAAAACAGAGCATAGCTAAAGTGTTGCAGGGTATGGTGGGAATTTAATATACGAGCATACACTGGCTCTTCTCACAAGCCAATGTCAAGCAACCAGTTAGGAGGGGCAAGGGCACGGGCAAGGGCAAGGGGATGGGAGGGCAGGCATAAGAAACATTAAGAACCAAAGCACAACCTCACTCCTTACCCCTCCCTTGGGATACAAAAGAGGTGGGACAAAGACCCCAGACCCACAACCCCCTAAAATGGAACATGACCGGGGGTGCGCATTGCAGGTATATTTGGGCCTGCTAAGGAGGAGGCGGAATGGGGAACGGGGACACAGGCAAGGCTCTGCGGCATTGGAGCTGGGAAGGGGGACACCGGGTAAAGGCTCTGCAGTGTCAGAGCTGGGAACGGCGACACGGGGAAGCAGACTCTGCCGGCGTGTAGAGCTCTGGACATGCTTGCTTGAAACTAACCCCAATAAACACGGCATTGCCTGCATTTCAGACTTCTGGTCTTCTGCTTTCTGGCTGTGTGACAAGAACTAGGGGAGGGGGTGAAGGGAAAGTGCTCTTAGCAGTTGCCATATTTACACCGCTGTTGTTACCGGTGCTAGCTGGATTAAAGCTAGTGCAGGTATGCCTACCCAGGCTAGAATTATATCTTCACTTGCAGCGTCTCTCTGTGCCTCAGTCTCCCATCTGTACAATGGGGAGAAGGGCACTTTCCTACCTCACAAGGATGTTGCAAGATACCATGGCAATGAAAGCCAGATAAGTACCTACTATTTGTAGCCATCTCATCTCACTTTGACTGGCTTTGTATTGTGTAGCTTTATTACCTCTGTGGAGTGTCTCCTGATTTACACCAGTGTACGTGAGATCAGAATCAGGTCCCACATCTTGTGACGCACGTAATAGTCAGGCACTTGTGCATGGAAAAGGCCAGAACCCCACTGCTGGCAGATTCACTTATACTTTGTCCCTAAACTCAACAGCCCCATATCTTGTCCCACTCCATTCTACTCCAGGCACCAGCAATCAATCATGCCCTGTGTGTTTATTGTGCTGCACACGGAAAACAACTCTGCTCTGGTCAGACTCAAAGTATGCCCCGCAGACAGGAGTGATGCAGAAAGGGAGGGAGGCGCTTTCACGAGGGCAGCACCTGCCTCGTAGGGCACAATAGCTACAGGGGCCTCTGCTCTCATTTGACCTCCGCAGCTCTACATGACACATTTGTTTGTGACGCAGAAGGAGAGTCCCCAGTTGAGAGCATTTTAGGGCTGTGGTCTGTGGAATTCCACTGCATGTGTGGAACTCACAAAAGAGACCAGACAGCGCTCAGCTGCAATGAAGATAAAGGGGATCCTTTATTGAGGCTGCTGGACACAGACAGACCCTGTGGTTCTCTCTGGGATCTCCAGCTTCCAGACCAACTAATGCGGATTAGGCTAGCAAGGACACTTCACAGAGTTTCCCTAAATCATGGACTGGATCAGACGTCCCGGGAGGGATTGCTATCTGTGCTATGTGTGCCAGATAAGAGACAGCATCCTCTTTTAGACGGAGTGCCTGGACTGACTTTTCATAGACCATCAGGGGGTTGCACAGAGCAGCTTCGGGCCCTTAAATCCTACTCTACACTGGCCGGGATACTCTGGGGTGTCGCTGACGCTAACTGAACGAGGTTCCCAAGCAGACTGACTGAGCTTGCTGCATTTAAATTTCTAATAACCACAGTCGTTTGCCAGATTTAATGTTTCACATTAGAGTGTTTATCGGGATGTAATTATTATTTATTCTTTAACATTTAAACACCTCTGTAAATGCTCCAGTCTCTGCAATCTGCTCCTCGGAACGGAGATGCCCTGGGACTTGTCACTGCTGTTTGGAGTCAGGGATCTTCAAACACAAGGGAGATTTCCCCCTCCAGGTACCTGAGCAGCCAGGCCTAGTGAGCTGGGCAGAGGCCCGAGGGCCAGGACCTGCTGTGTTCTAATGCTGCCTCTGACACTGACTTTCTGGGAGGCCTTGATCAAGTCACGCAGACCAGCACTTTCCAAAGCGGTTTCAGGAGCCCAGTCTGAGACACGGAAAAGGCCCTGATTTTCAGAGATGCTGAGCATCCACCGTTCCCAGCGACTCCAACTGGAGCAAAGCAGGCTCGGCGCTGGAAGAATGCTGTGAATCTAGATCATAGAATATCAGGGTTGGAAGGGACCTCAGGAAATCATCTAGTCCAACCCCCTGCTCAAAGCAGGACCAATCCCCAGACAGATCCCTAAATGGCCCCCTCCCTCAAGGATTGAATTCACAGCCCTGGGTTTAGTAGGCCAATGCTCAAACCACTGAGCGATCCCTCCCCAAATCTAGTTACGGGGATGCTCACAAGAGTTCAAGGTTGACTCAGATAAGCATCAATAAGTTTCAGCAGGGCCATTGTCTCGTCCCTCTGCGACTCACCTACTCAGAATCCTCCTGCTTCTGACCCTGGCTACTGGTTCCTCAAGGTCTATTTTCTACCCCAACAGCCTCCCTGAGCTGCACGCAGAGGTCTGACCCTGCCACCTGCACAGGTCTATGCTCCTACACCCTTTCCCTTCCCTCCCAAAAGCTCCTGGAGGCCTCCCTTCCCCCGCACAGGTCTGCGCTCATCACACCCAATGGGACCTTCCCTCACGCTAACAGGGCAATGGCTTCCTCATCTGAGACACTCCCTCCATTCCTACACTTCCTTAGCAGGTCCCCTTCAGAAGTGTCCTTCTCCCATGGTACCCCTGGCGCTGTGCCCTGGTTGTACCGCCCAGAGGAGAAATACAGCACCTCGGTCTCTCCAAGGCCTGTCAGGCTGAAATGTTTCACTTCAGACAAACAATGAGCTCCATGAAAAATCAGTTCATACAAGATTTCTACCTAATTTCCTGACCCAAACAGTCCAGAGCAGCGCAAGTGTTGGATGCTTATCAGCACTACAGCCCTGATTCCTGCCCCCCTTTACATCGCTTTCACACTCCACTGGCTTTGAGGGAGTTACGCCTGGTTTATACCAGCATGAGTGAGGTGGGAATCAGGCTCAAGCCCTCTGAAAATGCCAAGGTTTATCCAGTTCTTAACTGGGCACTTATCAATCCTGCTCCCACGCATCATCTCCACACACAAAGGATGCCCCCTACTGGCAGCCACCAGGCCAGGATGGACGGCAGAGAATGTGCATATTCAGCAAGAGCTGGGTGAAATCCACTTACAGAAAGGGCGGTTGGTGTTAATAGAGCCTGAAAATCGATGGAAGCGTCAGCAGATCCAGTTAAAAAAGCCCCCGGGAGAAGGTGAGAGCAGCCGTCCTGGGGACTAATAAACCAGGCACGTGCATTCTTTACAGAGGTGAAACTCAAAGCCACATTAGCCAGGAAGTCAACACAGGAGCCATTTGAATGCGGGAGAGAAAGATTCTCATTCACAGGTGGGGGGAAACGTGACAGAACTCGGCAAACTTTAGGGCTCAATAAATGTTGTGAATTGCTAAATGTTAAGCTATTTCAGGGGGAAAGTGTGTGAGAATTTTCAGAGCACATTTTGTACTGGGGCTGACTCCAGAGATGGGCTAATTGTCAAGCGAGACACAATACAGACGGGTGCTATGGGAACTTTCTGAACGCATTCAGGAGGAGCACGTCCTTCCTGATCTGCATCACTCCCAGTTACTCTAGCCCTGGACGAACACAACCTTCTGCTAATGCTCCTTAACACCGACTTGCATCACCTGGTACACTTGCAACTGGCCTCCCAGCCTGCCACGATTCATATGGTTAGAAGGGACCATTATGATCATTTAGTTTGGTCTCCTGTTGCCACTGGCCAAAGAACCTTGCCCAGTAATTCTTGCATCAAGCCCATAACTTCAGGTTGAACTGCAGCTCCTGCTCCTATTACAGTCCGGTCATGGCTTGATCAATGCTCTTCATTCCTGGCCCAGAGCACCCTCTGCTATTCTAGTTCTGGGCTCCCCAAAGGGCTTTGCAAACATACCGTAGTCCTCAGGCCAATTCTCAGTTACCCAGTGTTCATGTGAAGTAACGCCGCCGCCCCTGGATTCGCACGGGTATAATCAACATCAGCATCTCTCCCTAAATTTGTTTCTCCAAAGTTCATGTTGAGATGGTTAGTCCCTCCTCTTCTGCTCTGACAGCGCTTCTGAGAAGAACCTCAGAGGTCAGTAGATGATACAGCAGGTAAGGGCAAAATGTAGAAAGGAGACACAAGAAAAGCAAAATCTCCCTTGGGTGAACTGTTCACCCATCTGTTCCCTGTGTTGTTGCAAGACCATGTGTCAAATTCTGTTGCCAGTTGCACCCAGGTGACCCCACTGGTGTCTCTGAGGTTCTCTGTGTTGGTGTCAATGGGTTTGCATGTGTATCACCGAGGACAGAATTGAGTTGATCAGGAGTCACCTGAACTTTTAACTTCATCACGAGACACCATCCGTGTTACTAACCAAACATTAGAAGACCAGGTTTACCCTGCAGTATGGATACAGAATGTTTTCTCCATCCCCAGAGAAACCATTCTGTCTCTCATCATTACCTCCTCTTTCTCCAATCCCTCTCTCCTCTCACCAACTTAATGTTGAGTCTCTGGCTTTCCTCGGGACTGAAATTTAACATGTCATTTACCTCCACCCAGGGAGAGTCTATTTTCCTTTCAACTCCATTAAAAAGCTTATAATAGAAACAAAAAAGGATGGATGGTAGGGCTAGTTGGTAGCTTTAAATTCATTAGAGATGAAAAGACGATTGTAAGGGGTTTCTTAATGGAAGTTACGCTTATGGATTATCATTGCAGGGCTCCAGTTGCCCTTCAAACAGGGGGCTCCAGGGAGACGGGGGCATGCAATACAATGCACTATGGTAAAAGCCTAGACACTCAAGTGCTGCTCACAACGCAGTGCTTCCCAGAACTGTGCAATACATAAGTACGTGAAATATCACTGCGTCGAGGTGTCTGAACATTAGGCAAATGCACTGCATCTTCCCTCTGATCCTGAAGATGGCAGGTGATAAAAAGTATCCCTGCTAGTGGGAACCAATGAATTCTAAGCCCTGCCATGCAGGACATCAGTGGAAGAGAGCGAGGAAGGCATGTTTGGAAGTGAGCAAAGGGCATGATGGAGAATAAGAGGGCAGCAAAGCAGGGAGACAGCCTGTGGCGTGCCCTAAAACATAAATGAGATCATGATATCTCTATGGGAGGCTCCCAGAAACCAGTGCAAAGGCTGCAAAACCCATTGACTTCAATGGAGCTACACGGATTTATGCCAGCTGAGGTTCTGGCCTACTGACCTTAATGGAGCGGGGCTGATTTACATCACCTGGGAATCTCGTCCACTCATTTCAGCCACTTTATGCCAGGGCAGAATTTGGCTCTAATGGAGGAGTGGGTGAGAGCTGGTCCCAAGGAGAAGAAGAGATGCTGCTGGATGATGAATAAACCAAAGTCTGCAGATTGATTTAGCCAGGGGCGAAATCCCTTAGGGCCAGGTTCTGCTACTCTTACGTTCAGTAGTAACTGACTCCTTGAGTAGCTCCATTGATTTCAATAAGATCCCTTCCAAGGTAAGATACCACCCACGGTGAGCAAGGGTAGCAGCATCTGATCCAGAATGATCGGGGTGAGAAGAAGCTTCTAATGCTCTCATCCACCTCCCGGTCGACAAGCCTAGATGTTACGCTGCAAGCGCCCAGGTTACGAGCCGTTGTTAGAAGGAGGAGACACTCAGCTCGCCCTCTGAGCCACTCACCATCTCTGCCCAACACAGAACCAGGGGCGCCATTTCTGAAAAATGCGTGTCTGTAAAGAGAGCATTCTATGTGATTCTATTATATCCTGCAGTCTTGTGGGGGTTGGGGGGGAATGGAACATATAGCCCTATGAAAAGTCTGGGGGGAGACAAACCAAGGTCTTCCATTGGCAGGGGCAACTGCCTGCTTGCCCCATAGCAATCGACGCCCCTGCATGGAATAATAATTAATCGCAAAATGGAGCCGAGCAATGGTGTCGCAATGTTTGATTTGCAAACCCAGATGCCCAGGAACTGGCACTCCCCCTCACTTTCTTCCCGGGAAATGGAACATTTCATGCTGTGAGATTGTCACCGGAGATCCTCGTTAAGCTAACAGACGAGCCCTAATGCCAACTCCTGCTCTTCCTTTTTATCTTGCTGAAATACTTTTAGTCCATACTTAATTCGCGTATACAAATATGCAGGGTTAGAGATGGCCATGTCCACGTGCACTTCATCATTGTTAAAAGGATATATACATGGGGGTGGGCTGGCTAGTTCATGGGGCTTGTAACAGGGGTGCAGAGCTTTTATCTTCCCGTACGCTGAACATCGCCTTCCGTGTTATTTATTCTGGACAGGATGCATGTGGGTTTTAGACATGGGAGTGGCTCGACATCACTCTGGTGGGAAAAGAGTCACTTCATAATAGCGTTAAGAGGCCACAATGTGCTAGGAACTGCACAGACACGCCCCGAAGCGCGCATGATCTAAACAGGCAAAGTGTGGGAGAGACAGAGGCAGAAAAACTTTCCCAAGGTCCCAGAGTTGGTCAGTGGCAGAGCCAGGAACAGAACCTTTGGGTCTGTCTATGCTGAAATCAGGGACTCGTGGGGCTGGGCTGCAGGGGTGTAGATGTTCTGGGTCGGCCCAAGCTCTGGAACCCTCCCACCTGACAGGGCCAGAGAGCTCAGGCTCCAGTCCAATTCTGGATGTCTACACTGCAGTTACACAGCCTGGCAGCCCGCGAGCTCGAGTCAGCTGCCATGGGCCAGCTGTGGGTTTTTAACTGCAGTGGAGACAGACTGTTCATTTCCTTAGTCTGTGCAACCTTCAAACCCTTCTTGAAGTCTGCTCCTTCCCACACGACCCCATACACCAGTGATGGCTTCACCCCAAGTAATGTTAAATCTGATCTGGTGCATTGTAGCTGTCTGAGTTATACTGCAAGGTCTTTGGGCAGGGACCAGTTCCTTATCTTACAGGTCACATGAATCTGAAATACTAGGATTGCCACACAACTGCTGTAATTTTATGTTCAAGTTAAGTGCAAAAGTGCACCTGGAATAATGATGTGCATGTTTTTCTGGAACATTTTGGCCAGTTATAATAACAATAATGTCACTGACTCAAATCCTGCCCAGATCGGCTCATTCTCCCATAGCTTGTCTGTTCTGTGGTCGGAGGGAAGTGCATTGGTGGGTCTGGGCCCAGAGGATAAGTATCTGCATCATGAAACCCCCCCACAAAAACAGTCAAAATTGTCACTAGTTGGGCCTCCTTTGTTAGCTTCGGTATAGAGGCCAAAGACTGAATGGGCCTGGAAAATGGACTATCTTCTCAGCCCTGGAGATCGTCCCTCCATTCAGGGTGGAATCATTCATTGCTCCTGTCCTCTCTGTGTGTGAGCCATAGATAAGTGATGGATTTAACCCAGTTTAGCCTCTTTCACCACAACTGAATTCACTTAGAAAATTAATATCTATCACACTTTTCTTGTCTGTTCTGATTTGGTGCTGGGAATCGGGGGACGTTCAGGTGAAAGAGTCAGGTAATTATCTTTAGAGTTGCACAGATCCAGAGCATAACCTTTAAACAAATTGATTGTGGCAGCATTTGGGCTCAGGGTAACAGCAAGCCCTATTGTGAGCCATAAGGGACTCTCGGAACTGGGACACTCACGAAAGACACAGAACGCAGAACAAATACCCACTCTCCCAAGAGCCACTCATCACAGATGAGCTGCTGAGCTCTGGAGAGGGCCTATAATGCCCCACAGAGGGGTTCTGAAGATGGAAGAAGGTTTCGCTTTAAAGGGTGGCATTGGCATCTGGGTAGGACACTAATGACACTCTCAAGGATGAGTGGAGATGGATCTGCCTTGACATCCCTCTCTCCAAACTCAGGCCGAGGTAACCTTCTCCTGGGGGATTTGTCTTCCCAGCTCAGTGTATGACAGATAGTAGACTCAGATATTCTCTGCTAGTTGCAATTCCATGCAAAGTGTGTTTGTGGCCTCTTGTAATTCCCTTTAGCATTGCCAGGAACCCTGGAACTGATACGCCACCATTTGCTACTTCTGTTCCGAGTTCTGGTCAGACATGACTTGAGCCGTCACTGTACCTTCTGTCTCACAGCTGTCTTCTGTTTCATGGGCCAGAGACTCACCTGGTGTAAACAGGTGTAGCTCCATTGAACTGTACTGCTTTAAGCCAGCTGAGAATCTCTAACAAAGATTACACCTGTGACTGGCATTGGCCCTACCTTGGGGTCGCATTTGCAATGATGATGAAGATCAAGAGGATGATGATGATGTTGGTGTTGGTATTAGAGTATCTCCTAGTGTCCCAAACAGGGTCAGAAGATTTCACCTGGTTAAACCCACATTAGAAAAGAGACTCCACATTCTGCCTGTGCTCAGATTTGTCCTGTTTGATGAAGGACAGGAATCAATGAGCTTCCTTCCATCCCCAGTGCCAGAGCGCAGAGACAAAGTATCCCAGGGACACCATGCTGCTTGTATTTCATGGGGTGCTCTGAATCTCTGGGGTGTCATTGCTCCCAGTTATGAGCTATAAGTGAAAAACCATTAGTCTAGTGTAATGCCAATGGGTTGTCAGCAAGGACTGAATTGGGAACCTTCCACACTAAAACACAAGCCTCCACCACTGGTGGTGCAGGAATAACTCCATTGGCTTACAGTAGTAGTAGGCTCTTATCTCATATGTGGACCAGCTGCTAGATGGAAACAAAATACATTGAGCCAGGGTGTTACAGTAGCATTCTCTCTCTCTTTAAGTGTGGGGTGTGCATTAGAAGGGGAGAGATTGAATGCTTGAGCCAAGGGTAATGCAAATAATTGCTATATATGTTTTTCCCATCAAGTTTCCCCCCACTGCTCCATCCATGCACCTCACGCTTGACCTCACATGCCGGTGCCACACCTTAGCCAACTGTAGATTTGGGAGAAGGCTGAGGATGGCTCTTCGCCTGAGAGTTCACCTGTAATGCCAATGGGTTGTCAGCAAGGACTGAATTGGGAACCTTCCACACTAAAACACAAGCCTCCACCACTGGTGGTGCAGGAATAACTCCATTGGCTTACAGTAGTAGTAGGCTCTTATCTCATATGTGGACCAGCTGCTAGATGGAAACAAAATACATTGAGCCAGGGTGTTACAGTAGCATTCTCTCTCTCTTTAAGTGTGGGGTGTGCATTAGAAGGGGAGAGATTGAATGCTTGAGCCAAGGGTAATGCAAATAATTGCTATATATGTTTTTCCCATCAAGGCCCCACTGCTCCATCCGCGCACCTCACGCTTGACCTCACATGCCGGTGCCACACCTTAGCCAACTGTAGATTTGGGAGAAGGCTGAGGATGGCTCTTCGCCTGAGAGTTCACCTGTCCCTAAGATTAGCCCTGCTTACCAGGGACCAGAGCACCTCCTGCAAGGTGCTGAGTGTCCTATGTTACAGCCTGGCCCGGTAACTTTCCGTATGATCAGCGTCTTTTGTGAGTGGGCCCAATCGCTGGGTCCTATGTGCTTCCAAGCCCACTGGGCCTAGGGAGAGTCTAGGAACTGTTTCTAGCACAGGGTCCCTAGGGCACATTCCTAGGACTCAGATCTCTTGTCTGATCCCCTCTTTTGGGATGTGGGTTGTTGCCACCCAGCTGCCCTGGACCCCAGAGCCCTGTCACTTACTCCCACTCCCTCGAGGCTGTAGGCACTCTGGGCGTCTAGTCTATCTCCTTTGGGGCAGGAAAGCAGGGAACACACGCTCAGTAAAGGAATTTCTTAAAGCACTTGGATCTTTGAAAACAATAAATGTCCAGAGATTCCTACTCCCAGGGTCTGCTCTCACCCCTTCTCGGAGCCCACGGTTCGTCAGGCTCGCAGGCTAGGCAGAGTCCCTCCTGCCCTCTCTTTCCTGCAAGCACTCCACCCATGTAGCTATGGTCAGCTCCTGCCTAGAGCAGAGCCTTGCTCAGAAATACCATCTCTCAGCAGTGTGCTCTGACTGAGGGGATGGCTACACTTAAACGCAGCCGCTGTGGCACATCAGAGTACGCTCTCACAAGAACTTAAGACCAGCCATACTGGGTCAGACCAATGGTCCATCTAGCCCAGTATCCTGTCTTCCGACAGTGGCTGGTGCCAGATGCTTCAGAGGGAACGAACAGAACCGGGCAATTACGGAGTGATCCGTCCCCTGTCGTCCAGTCCCAGCATCTGGCAGTCAGAGACTTAGATTACAGCGATGGGAGGGGTTCCCCATCCGGTAGTTAATCCACCTCCGCAAGAGGCTGTAGGTAGGTTGACAGAAGACCTAGCGCTGTCTCCACCAGGGGTTAGGTCGGCATATCGATGGGTTTTTCACACCCTGGGAGACACAGCTGCACCAATGGAAGTGCCCCGTGCCGACCAGCCCTGAGAAGTCCCACCCCTGTGTAAAGACACCATTGTTCTCTGCGGGTGGGCCAGGCGAGGTGAGAGCGGCAACCAAAGGCAATGCCCCCAGATTGCTCTGTGATGGGTCATCTCATTAGCTCTTCAACAGGGTATCAAACACCTTTCCCAGGCAGGGCTGCTGCCAGGAATGCAGCATACTAGGCTGGCCTTGGACGAGCGCTGACATGTGCAGTCACAGTGCTAACATTTCCACGCACAATACAGCATAGAGGCCATAACTGGATACCGAGGCATCTCGCTCTCTCACATCCTCAGTTCCCACTGATTCCAGTGGGACTCCAGCCCCTTGCAGGGCTGGGCTCTAGGTTGGAAGCACCTCTCAGCTACAAACAGTGGAACCGTTAAGAGCGGACCAGAGCCAGCGGCACAGTGCATTGAGGCCTAGCTGCTAAACATGGAGCCGGGGTCTTTCTTGTGTGGTCTCCGCTCTCTCGGTAAGTCACCCCTTATTGGCCTGGCCAAGCCCCGTTCTCGACTTGGAGGTGCTGTGGTCGGGCTATGGGAGAGGGCAAAGCAAGGGCAGCCAGGCTGTTGCTGCCGGGACACAGGGAGCAGGGTGATGGGGCTGGGCCAAGGCACCCGGGTGAAGGGAGGCAGCTGTGTTGTTTGGCTGCCAGAGGCACAGGTTGGCAGGGCTGGGCACAACGTGACCCTTCCCCTTCTGGGCTGAGCTCCTTACCCCTCCTCGCCCCATCCGAGCTTTGATCAAATGTGTCTTGAGTGGCGTATTATTTACACAACTGACAAAACCCGGGACTTAGAGATTTCCCAGGACGGTGACCTCAGAGAGGATCCTGGGAAAACCTGGACAGGTGGCAACCCTATTTGGAAGGCCAGGGCAGAACTATCTGATCATTCCCCCGTATCCCTTCATTTCCGCGCTCTCCTCTTCCAGTGTGACGTTCTCCTCCCTGTGCAGATGGCCAGTGCAAAGCCCACGAAGTGGGACTTAAGCGGTCTGTAGCCCGTATGTTGACTCCCTTCACAGGGGGAGAATTTCACCCTGGAAGAGGCGAGAAAGGCAATCTGTGCTCCCAGTGGTGGTGGGAAATAATGTGAAATAGTCTTGTGTGGCTTTATTTTATTGTGAGGAATAGGCAATAACCCTGTATTCCGGGGTGAAATATTGAATTTTAAGGGAGACACAAACAAGCACAAATAAAAAATGTCTCCGATCATAAAGAAGGCATTTGCTAAAATTAAAATGGAATGCATTACTGTCCGAGGCCGGAGAGAGAAATGTCAGCACGGCAGGAAAGGGAAGGCTGATTGGTTGGGTGACCAGACACATTTATTGTTTTCTTTCCATTAATGCCGGTGGCAGTTGAAAAAAAAAATAAATCAAACTGGCTGGCAATGCTTTAGAGGGGAATTAAGTCCAGTCCTTTCAGAGGTCTGCATGCCTTGTGTTTTAGCAGGAACAGAAAGAGACTCTCATCTAGAGGGACAGGATGGGGAGAGGGGAATTAATTTTACTAAGCAGGGATATTGATAATGTCATAATAAACTTTAGAAGGACAAGAGAAATTGGTTTGGCCCTTAAAGCAATCAATATGGGACATTATCTCCTTGAATTGCAATTTGCAGACAATGCCTCTTTATTGCACTGGATATTTTTGTGTTTTGTATCATCCACTAACTTGGAGCGAGAGATGTATTAATAATGTCTCGCCCGAGGGCTCGTGGGTAATTGCCGCTCTTGGCTGTTCACGTGTACCCTGTATGTGTGCACACAGGCATGCATGGAAAATATACCTCTATGTGTGTGGGGTACATGTGAAGATTGTGTGCGTGCATGTTTGGCAAGTGTATAGCCCGTTTGCACGTATTTGTTTTCAGATATATGTCCCTGTTTATACATGTGCCATATGGGTTTGAGCCGAACCCCATTGAAGTCAATGAAAAGACTCCCATGACGGTAATGGGCTTCGGAATAGGCCGTATGTGTGCGGATATGCAAAGCACACGCCTATATAAATGCATCTGCGGGCATGCATGCGTTGGAGGGCCTGTGCTCTTGCGGTGGTTCTGGCCCAGCCGGATTAGAGAAGCCCTAGAACTCTTGCTTTCGTGAGATTCCCAGCCCAGTTTTGCAACACCACAAGGCTTGGATAGTTGTGAATGAGGTTTGGAGAAGCAGCAAAAGTTTGGGTACTTATCAAGGTTCTGAACCACCGAGGACTTGTTAGACTTGGGCTCAGTTTTGAGCTCCTCCACAGATGTCCTACGTGCACCATGGCAAGTCACGCGGAGAGTGATCTTTAAAAGAGCTCAGCTCTCAGCACCCACAACTGGTGGCAAAATGTCCAAAGAGCTCAGTTCCTGTTTAGACACTGAAACAAAGAGCCAGATTTAAAGTCATCCTCACTTCCCAGCCGCTCTCCCTGGGATGGGTAGGGTCCGATTTGCAAAAGGGTTCAGAACCCATCTGAGCTCTCTTGAAAAATCGGCCCTGGATTGCGGGGGCTGGGCCTTTATGAAAATCTGGCTCTTACTCTTTGTGGCTCTGTCCACCAGCTGCAAAATGGGGATAATATGGGTCCCCAGCCTCACAGGGTGTTGAGAAGATTCAATGCACAGGTGTTTGTGAGTTGCTCAGATACGGTGGTGACGGCAGCCTGAGGATGACCAAGCCCATGGGCTTTTGAAATCTCCCACTACGCTCCGAGAGGGATGGGGAAGGTGAGTAAATATCTGTAGGACCCACGTGGGTGCCCTATTCTAGGCCATACTTGCTATGGTGTTTGGCACTAAGCAGTTAATTCTGCTCTTCGGGGGGGAGAGAGCAAAGGTAAAAATCTCAGCGACTCAATCAATTAAGCTGAAACCTACTGAGACTGTTGCTTTCGGGTTTTTTTAAATGAGTCTTTCAGGGCCTTGTAGTGTTTACTACGGGGAGTGACAATCACCAGTCCATGCCGCTACCTCGCCACAGGGCCTCATGGAATCTTAACATCCCATCATAAAGCTAATTACCTTCTGACACACCGTTAGGAGGCACAGAGCGAGAGCGAGTGAGCAGTTCCGGTAATGATTTTGAAATGAAATGGAGCCTGCTGAAGATTTGGGGGCTGAGAAACTCCAACAGTTTGGAGCATGAGAGGGAGAAAGGACAAGCTCGTTTTTTATAAAAGCCAGGTCTGGTGGAAAAGCAGTGATATGAGCCCTACGTCATTGGGAAGAATGGGAGTTGTGCCATTAGGTGCAGGATCTGCCCCTCTGAAACAAAAGGTCCCACTGAAGTGAATGAGTTTTGCCACTGATTGCATTGAGGTCAAAATTTCACCCTAGCAGTGCACTGGGTAGGGGCTGTTCTGTGGCGCTCTGGGGAAACGCATAAGGGGCGTTACTGAATGTGACACGCAGCCCGTCTTACTCCCGTGACAACGCCCACCCTCCGAATCAGGCAATCGATACATCGCTTTAATTCTGCTGTCTTAGCGTCAGAGTAATTCTTTCCTAGCATCACTGGGGAGCATGGCGGGTGAGTTAGTGACTGACCAGAACATCAGTTAGCTGGAGTGGCATTTGCTGATAATTTATACAATTCCTTTGGTTTTTGGCAAGACTCCTTTAATTAATAAAAGATGCCCTCTGTTCACTGGCCATTTACGCTGCTCTTTTCCCAGTGTTCTCAGGTGATGGTCCCACTTTTTAGTGACCTTCATGGAAGAGAGAAAAGTTTTCCTAGTTTTCCTTCCTTCTGCCCATGGGCCTGATCCTCCCCTGCTTTGCCCCTGTGATTTACCCCTGTGCAAAGTGGCTGTAACGCCTGGTCTGCACTGAAATGTGATATCGTGTTGCTATGTCCGTCAGGGTATGAAAACCACTCCCTGCCTGACACAGCTATGCCATGAAACCCGCAGTGTAGCTGATCTTCAACCCCCATGGGCCTAATTCTCCTCACACTGACACAGTTGTAAACCAGGAGTAACTCCACTGGAGTGAGAGGTGCTAGAGAGGGGCCAAAGCAGCATAAGTGAGAGACAAGCCAAGCCCTGTTAAGTGATCTGAATAAGAGAGTACATTGCAGAATAGGGCTGTGTGTGTGTGTGTGTGTGTGTGTGCACATGCCCCTGGCCTGGGGCTGCAGGAAATAGCCCTTCTCTGCCACACACGGGTGTCGGGAGGTGCTCAGGTCTATGATGGTGAGGCCTTAGAAGAGCCTAGATGGAAGGGGATGAATTGAGACTCAGCAGTTGTGAGGATACTACAAGAAAGGCTGTGAAGGGATCAGATAAAGTGGTAATGGGGCGGGGGGGACAACATAAGTACGTTAGCTATAATGGGAGCACTGAAGTTAGCATTAAAGTCTCTCTCTCATAGACATTAAGGCAAAAAGGGACCATCATGATCATCTAGTCTGACCCCTTGCATATCACAGCCTACAAAACCTCACCCACCCACTACTGTAATAGCCCCCTAACCTCTGCCTGGGTTCCTGAAGTCTTCATCGTTTCACGGTTTATTTTCCCCCTTCTATTTTCCTCTCTTTCTCCCTCCCTCCTCTCTGCTCCCCTCTCATCTCTATCCTTCTTTCCCATCATCCTCCCCTTTAAAAACTCCTTGTCATGCTGGTGCACTTCAGTGAGCATCAGATGAATCACAAACTCTTTGGCAGGTCAGCTCATAGCTTGCATGGCGGCCGAAATGTACCCAAACTACAGGCCTGGAGCCGTGAAATTGCAGCTGCCCTGAAGAAAGGCAGTGTCACTCTTACAGTGTCTTATCTCAGTGTTATTGGGTGGCATTTGCAGCATCACTTTGGACAGCATGTCACAGGGTCACAGGATGGCACCACTGCTGTAGCAAGGTGTGATTGCCCTGGGTCCACTGTGCTGTGAGCATCCAGAAAGGGCATACTGCAGACCTGCTGCCCTTAGGCGTTAGTAACTAAATCCTTCAGAGCAGCTGGGAAATATCCAGTTTTCCATGAATACATGGATCATGCCCATCTGGTCAGGCACACCGTGCTGGGCAGGAGGGTGTGGAGTGTGTGATATTGGGGGTTGGTGCCTTTAAGGGCTGAGCTTCCCAGCTTCTGTGCAGCTCCTGTCATTGCTACACTGTATAAAGGATAGCTCTGGCGGCTTAAACACCAAGCAATCACTGAACCAAACAGAGTGCGTGACCTTGTCAGCCTTTCCATCTCTAAACGGTGGGGCATCTCCGGCACCAGGAGAAATCCCTTTTCTGTTCTGCAGCAGGGACAGCGGGAACATGCTCTCCTTTTGGGGATCAATCAACACTGCTCCTGATTAACCAGCAGGGACTTGCTGTCAAACCACATGCGGTTCATCCCCCTCGAATGAAACATGTCACTTCTGCAGCACTCCGGGCCCCACCTGCGCAGGCTGTTTGCTACTGGGTCTCCTAAGCCAGGCAGCCAGACAGGCGGATCTCACCAGCTCTGTTTAAAGGTGTTTAATTACTTCCCAAAGTGTGCCCGAGTGCAGTGCGCTTGGAGGCTTATCCTCGTGTCAGGACAGACAGAATGTGATGAGAACCAGCAAGGACATCCGAACCGCAGACCAGCCTTTGGCACGGTCACCCTGAGATCTCTGACACGCTGCCCTCGTTATCAGCCATCCTGCCAGGTCTTTTTCTCAGTGCACAGCTAGGAAAGGTGAGGAAATGATCCCGGCCCCTGCAGGGACCATGGCATAAGCAGCGGGGACCTGTCATCTGCTCAGAGCTCTTCAGAGCCAAACACCTTTGAGGCTTTATTTACCCCAAGAAAGCTTTTTCTAACCTCCCCCAAAGGCTCATTAAATCCATCTCCAGACCCTAGCGGCAAGGAGATTTGATGTGAACAGTGATTCATGCAATGCTAGCAAAAAAAAGAAAAGAAAGAAAAATGGGGGGTCACGGCTGATCCTTCTGCTTATGGGCAGGTGAATCCAGCCCCGCAGAGCGTGAAACCAGTGGGGATTGCTAAAAATGCCCCTTGCACTGCTGAAGAAGAAGTCGCTGTGGACTTAGAGGACATGTCTGTTGTCCCTTCCGACTGACTACAGGGGAGCTTTGCAGATTGCAGGGCTTGGCACCTTCCTTCTCTCTCGTCAGGTTTCAGTCATTTTTACATTGCAGCCTAGGAACTGCCAGACTGGATCAGCCCCCGATGCCAGTCTAGTCCAGTGCCCTGTTTCTGACAGTGGCTAATGGTTCCAGATGTTTGCAAAACAGAGAAGTAAAATAAATAACAATGATATCTATGTAAAATAGAAGGTGTGGATGGAAGAGTGGACTCAGCACTGGCAGGCCCCCTCATGGGTGGGCGTGGCAAGGCAGGCTCTCCTCATCTACTCCATCTTCCTGTTGGCTGATCCGAGTTTCCCAAAGGCTGGGGGGCTTTGGGGTTCTGGGCAGCATTTGGCTCCAGGCCGGGGCTCCTGGTTGCTCTGGGGATTAGCTCTTTCCAGGTTTGATAACCCCTTCTGGCGCTCATTCACATGTGCCTCACCGCTCTCTCTCTCTGTGACTCACAATGTTCTCTCTTAGTGGCTCAGTACTCCGGCCAGGTCACTATGGTCCTCCCGTTATGCAGTATCAAAGTCCTATCAGATGACTGTTCCAGGCAGTCTTCTGCTCCACTGCCCAGTCCATGCCACTTCCTGCAGTGGCAGGTAGGGGAACCTGGGCATTCTTTCTACTCTGGTTTCCAGTCCAGGGATCCTCTGTCTAGCACCAGTGGTCTGCTTTCTCACAGACCCTGTTGCTTCTTCCCTGGCCTCCTTCTTACAGCTTCTGTTTCCCCCCTCTCTGAAGTTACCAACTCAAATTCCCTCCTCCCAGGGAATAACCGTAGACTACATAAACAACAAAGAGTCTGGTGGCACCTTAAAGACTAACAGATTTATTTGGGCATAAGCTTTCGTGAGTAAAAACCTCACTTCTTCGGATGTAGCCCCAAACCCACCTCCCCTCTCCCTGGGAGTGACTGCAGACTACGTTCCATGCAGCCCCTTTCTGCTGCCAACTTCCTGGCTTTATACCAGCCCCACCTGTCCCTTCTCAGCTGGGCTCCATCATCAATCAGCCTTTCAATCCCTGGCTCTCCCTCAGGTGCAGCCTTTCAGGTTAATTAACCTAATTTAACCTGCTCTGCCTTGTTGGGGTGGACACCTTATCACAGTGGTTCTCAATCAGGAGTATGCAGGGGTCTTGAATTCACTAGAGATTTGCCTAATTTTACAACAGGCGACATAAAAAAGCACCAGTTAAGTCAGTACAAACTAAAATTTCATACAATGACTTGTTTATACTGCTCTATATACTCTTCACTGAAATGTAAGTACAATATTTATATTCCAGTTGATTTATTTTATAATTATATGGTAAAAATAAGAAAACAAGCAGTTTTTCATTAATAATGTCCTGTGACCCTTTTGCATTTTTATATCTGATTTTGTAAGCAAGTTGTTTTTAAGTGAGGTGAAACTTGGGGGTATGCAAGACAATTCAGACTCCTGAAAGGGGTGCAGTAGTCTGGAAAGGTTGAGAGTGTGATGGGTTGGATCACAAAACCCCCCCCGGGAGCTGTCAACTGATGTGCTAAGACTACCTCTGCTCCTGTTTTCCCTGCCAGCTCAGGACTCCAGCACCCTGTCTTGCTGAGCCAGACACTCCTGTCTGCTCCAACAAAGACCCAGGGTCTGAATCACTTGCCCCAAAGCTGCAGGTTTACCTGAAAACAGCTCACAGAAGTGTGCTTGTCTTTAACACTCAGATGCCCAACTCCCAATGGGGTCTAAACCCAAATAAATCCATTTTACCCTGTATAAAGCTTATGCAGGGTAAACTCATAAATTGTTCGCCCTCTATAACACAGATAGAGAGATATGCACAGTTGTTTGCTCCCCCAGGTGTTAATACATACTCTGAGTTAATTAATAAGTAAAAAGTGATTTTATTAAATACAGAAAGTAGGATTTAAATGGTTCCAAGTAGTAAGAGACAGAACAAAGTAAGTCACCAAGCAAAATGAAATAAAACGCGGAAATCTATGTCTAATCAAACTGAATACAGATAATCTCACCCCCAGAGATGTTTCAGTAAGTTTTTTCTCAGACTGGACACCTTCCAGGCCTGGGCACATTTCTTTCCCCTGGTACAGCTCTGGTTCCAGATCAGGTGGTAGCTAAGGGATTCTTCATGATGGCTCCTCTCTCTCTCTCTCCTCCACCCCTTTATATATCTTTTGCATAAGGTGAAAACCCTTTGTCCTTCTCTGGGTTCCCACCCCCTCCTTCTCAATGGAAAGACACCAGGTTAAAGATGGATTCCAGTTCAGGTGACATGATCACATGTCACTGCAAAACTTCAAGCCTTCATTTCTCCCAGCCTGACTCACAGGAAGGCTTGCCTGCAAACAGAGCCATCCAGTCAATTGCCATGGTTAATGGGAGTCATCAAGATTCCAAACCACCATTAATAGCCCACATTTTGCATAATTACAATAGGCCCTTAGAGTTATATTTCATATTTCTAGGTTCAGATACAAGAGTGGTACATTTATACAAATAGGATGATGACACTCAGTAGATTATAAGCTTTGTAATGATACCTTACAAGAGACCTTTCATAGAATCATAGAATCATAGAATATCAGGGTTGGAAGGGACCTCAAGAGGTATCTAGTCCAACCCCCTGCTCAAAGCAGGACCAATCCCCAACTAAATCATCCCAGCCAGGGCTTTGTCAAGCCGGGCCTTAAAAACCTCCAAGGAAGGTTTTGCATGAAGCATATTCCAGTTACATTATATTCACTCATTAGCATATTTTTATAAAATCATATAGAGCCACTCCCCTATCCCACCATCCTTGTTAGCAATTCATGTAGATCCAAGTATCACTAGGGTGCTGCAGGAGGGAGGCTAACCCTAGCCAGGGATCCTTCACTCCATTGGAGAGGGCCAGATGCATCACTTACAACCTACTCTAAAGAGAGGATGTAATAGAAAGTTACTAGGCCTTGGGGTGGCCCTCTGACCAGGGCTCAGTTGCACCCATATTGAGGATACAGGCTTTAGCCCAGTGTGGGGTATATAACAGTGAGGATGATGTGTTCTTAAGTCGCATGTATTTTATGGGTTACTAACTCACTTTTTGGTGCAGTTTCTTTTCTCTCTCCTTCCCAACCCCTGGCTCCATTCAGCTTTAATCCTTTTCTGTTTTCTCCCCTAGAATTAAAGTGAAGATAATGAGCAACTGATAAACCTATAACTCGCCCCAAGCAGCAAAAGAACCTGCCTCCTCCATATGGACCTGCTCCAATGCCCCTCGAAACCATTGGAAAGACTCCCATGGACTTTAGTGGCCTTTAGATCAGGCCTATTAGAACTACCATCATGCCGTGCTCTGTAGCGCAGCAAGAGATAGTAAATCGACTCCTCAGACATAGACGGCCAGTATGTCGGCTCAGCACTGCTATCACAGGCCGGTTGCCTACATATTCATTGCGTGCCATGAACATATAAGGTTAGATTAATAGATACAGGAAGATTGGATACATAGATTCCTGCAGAGTGGATAAGACAAGACAAATGCCGGTACATTAAATAAAGATAGCTAGCTAGCTACATGAATATATATGGTGATAGCTAGATAGATGAGTATGTACATTGACAGATACATGAGTATATATGGTGATCGCTAGATAGATGAGTATGTACATTGACAGATACATGAGTATATATGGTGATAGCTAGATAGATGAGTATGTACATTGATAGGTAGATACATGAGTATATATGGTGATCGCTAGATAGATGAGTATGTACATTGACAGATACATGAGTATATATGGTGATAGCTAGATAGATGAGTATGTACATTGATAGGTAGATACATGAGTATATATGGTGATAGCGAGATAGATGAGTATGTACATTGACAGATACATGAGTATATATGGTGATAGCTAGATAGATGAGTATGTACATTGACAGGTAGATACATGAGTATATATGGTGATAGCGAGATAGATGAGTATGTACATTGACAGGTAGCTACATGAGTATATATGGTGATCGCTAGCTATAGTTGTATTGCAACACGAGCATTCAGTACTCGTATCCTGGGATGGATCGGGAGATACAGAGAGCAGGGGGGACTGTGATCCCAGCCATGAGTGACGGGCTGGTCTCATGCTAATGGGGTGATTATAGACACCGGTAGTTATGATGATTACAAATAATTGGTTTATTAGCCGGTTATTGCCATTTGCTAACTAGTGCCTGTTGCTATAGTCAAGTGCTGCCAGTATCTCCATTATTGAGCCTGTCTCTGACACACATCGCTGACGGCCTCGATGCCAAATCTCCTTTTCATTTACTGAAAATGATCCAAAAAGCGTGCTCCGCTCTATCCCGGCTCTGCAGGAGCAGCCGGAGCGCCTGCCAAACTCATTCCCACGAGCAGGCTAATTAAACGTACCTTGCCTGCCTTGCTGCGTGTGAACCCTGGCGCAGCTCCAGGGCCCAGACGCGCAATCTGCAGACTATGGAGTTGGACACAAAGTAGAGTGGGGTGGGCAGAGAACTGATGAGGCAGTTGGTAAGTGCAGAGCGTGGCTTGTGCCTGCAGCTGAGTGCAGGCCTGGTGAATAAAGCAATCTCTTTCCCTTCCTGCGAGCGAGTCTCTCTTCACATTGTCACGGCAGAGAGAGGCTCTTGCTCTCCGCTCAGCTTGGCTGCCGTTGTGCCTTGCATATTGATTCCCTTTCCCTCTCCTGACTGAGCACTGAGAGTGGCATGTAGCCTGCACTCCACAGAACCCCGGGGTACTGTGAGGACCTGCAAATACACAAAAAGAGACATCAGGGCGCAGCGGTGCCTGCTGCCCCGAATGTGAATGCTTTATCTGCCTTGCACCCGCAGGATGGGCCGGGGCTATGCTGTTATTGCCTTCCTAAGGATCGCTCAGCAGGACAATGCCCTTCTGCATGCCAGAGGCTCCGTTCTAATGAGGAAACTTGGGGTAGCAGCTATGAGAGTAAAGGGGGGGGGGTGGGTCCAGTGGCGAGGGCACCAGATTAGGCGTCGGGCAACTGAGTTTCAAGTCCTGGCTCTGCCATTCATGTGTAGCTTGGTTTCCTCAACGGTAAAATGGGGATTGGTGCTACTGGCCTGCCTTTGCAAAGCTCTGTGAGATCTAGGGACGAAACACATTTCAGACCAGGTAATTCTTCACTGCCAGAGATTAGTGACTGGAATTATGTTTAGTAATAATACTACTACCTAGACTGTACACAGCACTTTTCCTCTCTAGATCTCCAGGTGCTTTACAAAGGATGTCCGTATCATCACCCTGTTATACAGATGGAGAAACTGAGGCACGGGGAGGGCAAGTGACTTGCCTGTGGTCAGGAGGGTTACTTGCATTGGACAAGGAGGCAGGGACAATCAGGGCCCAACAGGAGAAATCTCCATCCCACCCTTCCCACTTACTGTCCTACAATAGCTTGGTCCCACGACGATGCCGCTGTGCTTTGGCTGAGTGTCACCTTTGCTAACGGTTTATCTCTGTGACATAATAACATGGCTACTGTATGCCAGACCAAATGAAGTGGTTTGAGGTTTACTCCTTTATCTTTCTCGCTCTCTTTTCTTAAAAGGTCTGTATAACTTCAGTGTAATGGAGCCACAGAGCATTTTCTGTGCTCTTTGAGAATCCTGCTTTATTTGCATACAGAAAGCATAAAACCAGCAGGGTGCGTAGCTCAGGGGCGCTGCCGAATTTGGAGAGTCTCTTAAGGAGCTTGGCATTGGAAGAATAGGAGCTGGGAGGTGTCCTGATTTAGCTGTAGGAGAAGAGTTGATTCTTTGCAGAGTGGAACTGATGGAAACATACGTGTATCAGCGAGGGGGGACTTCATATCTGCAGAGCACCTATGCCCTCCGAAGCAGAACCACATGATCTGTAATTCTGTAACTGTAACATTCACCGCTTTTCCAGTTAATAAACTTCAAGTTGAAGGCACAGCTTGCCTAGTGGGACATTTGCTCTTAGTAAGGAAGCATACGGGGAAAGCCTGCATTTAGAGGGACTAGGTTACAAATGGTTAGCAGCAGACATACAGTTATACTGCAGGGAGCTGGAGCTGTTGAAGGCTACACGCTGAAGGAGGCATTTAAAGTAGGACACGTGTCAGAAGATTTCAGATCTACAGATGGCTCTTTCCAGTGAATTTCAAACTCAGCTTGCTCGGGCAATTATCCGCCGCAGCCCAATTGAGATCAAACCTCGCTGGCACATAATTATATTTGCTTGGGGCAAAATGCACCCTTATGCAGTGGGCCACTGCTTAAATTCCACGTATGTCCTCAGGGCTTATATTTAGGAATAATGCATAGATTTGCAGAAACCCGGATTGTGTTAATGAATGGTTCATGAACAGAAGGGCTAAATTCACAACCAGTAACACCCTCAGGGAATAATTAGATGTACTCTTTAAAACATATATGCCTGGGATTATCATGGGAATTAGACAAATGGGATTTAGGTCTACACTGGAGCTGGGGGTGTAATTTCCAATTCGGGTCGACATACTCACACTAGCTCTGGTGGAGCCAGCACACTAAAAATAGAAGTGTAGCGGCGGCAGTGCAAACGCGGGAGAAGCTAGCCATCCTGAGTACGTACCTAGGATCTTGGATGGGATTGTACTCGGGGTGGCTAGCGTGTTCTGCTCCTTGTGACACCGTGCCTACATTGCTATTTTTAGCGCACTAACTCAATCAGAGCTGGCGTGGGTATGTCTACCTGAGCTGGAAATTACACCTCCAGCTCCCGTGCAGATCTACCTTTAGACAAGGTGCAGAAAAGGCAGATAGGAGGAGGAAGAAGGGATCAAAAGAGTCAACGTTCTGACTGTGACTGCACTTGCAATATAAATGCGAGATTTCAATCTTGCTCCATCTCCCCAAAGCCTCAGCAAGGAGAGGAAAGCAGAACCATTGCCATAGGGATTCAGCGGTTTTGAAGGGACCGTTTATGATCATTTACCCTGACCTCGACTTTCCCGAGCCGATGAAGAGCAGAAGAACTCCAAGCAATTCTCCCCCTCCAAGAAGTTGTGTGTGGCAAATTGCTGATAATCAGCACAGAAAGTTTGCCAGTGCAATTGATTACATTGTGAGGCTTTGGAATTGGAATCCTGCTGCTGATTTGGAGAGGGATGGAAATTGCTTATGTTCTCACTGTGTGAGATGCCTCGTTCCCAGTAAATAAATACAGACAATAGACCCCAGCCAATTCAGTTCAGGTAGCAGGAGTAAAGGGGTTTCAGTATTTCAGCTCAGCTAGCCTTAACTCGGTGGAAACGGTAGGCAGATAAACAAAGACTCTTTGTGGGTCAGATCTAAAGCACATTGAAGTGAACAGGAGTCTTTTGTTGATCCAGTGGGCTTCGGCTCAGGCCATAAAGCATCACATCGGTGGTTATATGAGCTGGGCAAAAGCCGCAGGACAAATTTTCCATGAAAAAAATGTGCTCGAGACTGCCCTTTTTATTCCCTTTCCATGAGTATCGTGGGATGAGAGAGATTGAACGGAATATTGGGGAATATTCCTGGAAAAGGAAGGGTTAGTTTGTAAGCACTGTGAAAACCTGATCCTAAGAATTATGCTTCTCCAATCAGGGGGCAAAACCAATACCACATGACCAACGCGTTCCAACAAAACTAACCAGCACTGCTCAAATTTCAGATATCCAACACTGAAAGGTTCGCCCGCAGGCTAGGTTCAAGAGCCATATCCCCTCCTAGTGTAACTCTGCTGGCTTCAGTCCCAGCAGAGAATTTGCTCCCCAGAATTATGCCCAGAAAAATCATTCTGGGAGTAATTCTGAACAATGAAAACTGGAGGAAATCATAATCTTGCTAGCGGCCGGTTCCCAAGCAGACAAAGCAGAGAAACTCTTCATATAAATGACTCGCTGTGAATTATTCACCTGGCGTTGCAAAAAACAAAGTCGGGAAATAGGGTTGCCAGCATTACCGTAATGTATTTTTGATGCAGTTGTTTCTGGTAATGCCCTCCCATCAGTTCCCACATGTTGAATCCCACATCTCATACATGACACATGATTCCCAAAGCTGAGGTGAGGTCAGCCCCAGAGCAGAAGGGGAAAGTAAAACAGCAACATTAGATCCAGGAATGATGCCAAGGAAGCTATAAACAAGCGAAATGGCTATTAACTGAATGTAACCTGAACCTGCTTGTACCCGTGAGGGTGGGACTGCGTGTCAGGCAGGGCCATTAGAACATCCATTTGGCAGAGGTCATAGAAATACCAGTGTGCTAAAGAGACTGCTTGTGGGGATGTATATGAAGCAAAAGATGGCGGGTGGTGGGTAGGGTGGGATGGGACGGGGGAGGAGGGCTTGTTTTCCACTGTCTGCAGTAATTCACTTCTGTGCAAAGTAATTTGGAGCTTGTCTACATGGTGCATTAGTCCCATTTCAAACAGTACAACATTATTACCGTGCACTAGGGAACTTGTATTGCATGCCTGCAGGGTCTACATGGGCCAGTTACTGCACGGCATGCTAATGCACACTAGAATTTACACCTCATCAGTGCAGACTAATGCACCGTATAGAGAAGCCCTTAGGGCACATCTCAGACACAGTCTGCACAGCTGCAAACTGCCCAGGGACAGGACAGTAGAGAATGAGGCCTATGGACTGTTCTAAAGGGGGAGAGGGATTCCTTCAAACTGACAGTTGCATCTGGTGATTGTGCATGGCTTTAAGAGTCAGAAGCAACTGAGTTCTGTTTAGTGGTGGGTGAGAAATATAAAACAGGAATATTTTTAGATTTTCAAAAATTAGGCCACGGAGAATATTTTCAAAAGCTCTTCAGGAGAACTGGGCAAAAAATTTTAGCTAAACTGATTTTTTTTTGGTGAAAAATGCAGAAAATAAGTCTGAAAAATCAAAATGTTTTGTTCTGACATTTTAAAAATGAAACATTTCAATGTTTTGGTTAGCAATAACTTTTTGTTTCAAAATTTCCTTTAATTTTATTTAAAAAAAAATTAAAATGGTCAAAATCCAAGTGAAATATTTGGATTTTGCTAAAACGAAATGTTTCATTTGACCCAAAACCACTTTTTTATTCGCTGAGAATTTTGAAAAATTTCATTTTTGGTTTGATCAAAAGAATTTCCCCCCCAATTTTTCAGAATTGCCAGCAAACCGAAAAAATCCATTGTTTCATGGCTCTAACCCTAAGTCACTTAGATGTTTTTGAAAATGTTACTCGTCTGTGTGAGAAGGTTACACTGGTTTAATTAATGATGAGATTTAAACTCCATTGTAGCTAAACCAAAATAAACTGAAATAAGGGGGACCAACACAGCTGCAACAACACTGCCTACAACTATCAAAGATATCAAATTTTGCTATCTGAAATGGAAACTTCACAACATGAAGAAAAAGGAAGCAAACCTTAACAGCGACATCTACTTCCTGAGCAAATGCAAGGAACAAAACATCACCGTCTCTAACCCTCTTCTCTAATATCCTGGGACCAACACGGCTACAACAACATGGCATGCATCCATTCAGACATTGGCAAATGTTTCACTAAATCAGTTTAAAACCAATTTAAGTTAAACCGGCGCAACTTGCTTGTGTAGACAAGATCTCACTTTCATGAAATTTTTGTGCTAAGATGGAACCAGTTTGTAGTGATGTTAAGCTCATTTTTAGTTGAAAGGGGTTTCGCTAACAACACCATGTTTTAGGGGTAAGGAAAAGGGCAGCATGAATTATTATTATTTATTATTTGTATTACATTAGCACCTACAGGCTCAATTGAAATCACATCGCAAGAGACATTTCCTGCCCCAAAGAACTCGTGGGGAAGATTACCAAAAGTGTCTAAGGCATGTAGTCCTGCTGTGCTCCTAAATCCTTTAAGTGCTTTAGAAAATACCTCCTTTAATCTAAATGAACAAGACAGACACAGGAAGTACTAAACAGAGGCACAGAGAAATCGAGTGGCTTTGCCCAAGGTCAAACAGGAAGCAGAGCTGGGAATTGGAACCAAGTGTCCTGTATCCCAGACTAGTGCCTCATCCAGAGCATTTGCCATAAGCAGAAGGAAATTTCAGAAGACAATACTTCTTTTCTCAGCTCTGCTCCTGACTCACCAGGTGGCCATGGGCAAATGATTTAGGCCAAAAGTGTCAGAAGTAGTCACTCATTTTGGGTACCCCCATGTGCCATGCCCAGCTGGAGTGGACAACAAAAATTGAGGTATCCAAAAAGTGGTGGACACTTTTGAAAATCTGGGCCTTAAAATTGCTATGCCTCAGTTTCTTCCTCTGTTAAATGGGGATAATACTGGCTTATGCACTAGTATTCTGAGGTCCAGTGATGTTTGATACCCTTGGGCTGAGGTGCTTTTCCTCACTGGGGATAGTGGCGGGCTTTACTATCGACATATTTCCTGCTACAGGTAGGCACGGTAAATCAAGGAAAATGCAATAGCATCCATCAAAGGGCACACAAAGGGCATAGTGATGTATTCTGAATCCTTTTCACAGCAGGCTTTCTGGTTGAGTGTTCGGAAAGGACATCGCTGTTCAAATGTTTTGCCCTTCTGAACAAACCAACCTTGTTCCAGTTCAACTTTTCAATAATAGAAACCAGACAATTATAGGCTCAGTTCCAATCGCCAGATGCATGCCTGACAACTGCTCACAGCACAGTTCTGTAGTGATGGTCCTTGTAAGGTCTGAGGTCTTTTTCTGCAGCCACACTAAGAGAGCAGCAACCTTGAGCCAAGAAGCAGAAAGTCACATCCTCACATTCCATCTAAATGACATTAAAACAATGACATACCAGGCTGTTAAGAAGGAGATCCTGGACCAAGAGCACCCACCACCACCAGATAAAGAAACAGATCTTAAGATGTTTAAAGAAAACTTTGATAGCATCCTGTCTGGCAAGGAATCATTTAACAGTTGTGGGTGTGAAATCTCTACTTCTTTATTGTGTTGCCTTTATGGTCCCTATTTCTCTCTTGTTTATCTGTATGGTTTGTTTTTGGTTCTTTGATTGTTTCTGTCTGTTACATAACTAATTTTGCAAGGTTTAAATCAACTAAGGTGGTGAGATATGATTGGGTAAAGAATTGTTTCGCAATATGTTAGGATTGGTCAAAGAATTATTTTGTAATACTTTAGTAAAATGATTGGTTAGGGTCGAGCTAAGCAGGACTCAAGTTTCACTATATAAACTGGGGTCCAAAAGGAAGTTCTTTGGCACGTAACTCCAGGGCACAGCCCAACATCAGAGCTGCCAGATCTCAACAGCCTGCCAACTATATCGTGCGGAAGCAGGAGTCCCCGGATAACCTGATCCTGGCGGGCCACCAGGAAAAGTTCATCTGCCTTATTGAGAGTGAGCCTTGTATGCTTAGCGTGTGCGTTCTGTTTTGGTGATTGTTAAATAGAGGATAAGGATAATATTGTGTAAGGCTCTTTCACTGATAAAAGGTCCTACAAACCCGCAGAAGAGAAGGTTACGCCCTGAGCCCTAGGAATGGGCTAAGGGTGGGTGCCTAAATTAAAGGTGGGTGACCTACAATGTGGGGTTACACCTCGAGCCCTAGGAACAGGGTAAAGGTGGGTGACCTACAATGTGGGGTTACAACTCGAGCCCTAGGAACAGGGTAAAGGTGGGTGCCCTCGAGTGTGCGGGTAACTGTGGGCAGCCTGAGCCAAACCAATACATTCTTGTGTAAGTAAGCTGGAAAAGTACGCCCCCCTGGCTGACACCCTGAGAGCGAAGGGCTATGAGGTGCAGATGGACGCCCTGATTGTCGGAGCCCTGGGCGCCTGGGAGCCCTGGGCGCCTGGGAGCCCTGCAACGAGCGTGTGCTGCGGACCTGCGGGATCGGTCGATGCTACGCACGTCTCATGCGGTGCCTCATGGTCTCAGACGCCATCCGATGGTCCAGGGACATCTACATCGAGCACATCACCGGCCACCGACAGTACCAGGAGGCATGAGCCAGAGTGACATCGTTCTCCCACTACGAGAAAGAGACCAAGTGACCTTCTCCTTTGGATCATATGAACTGGAACCATAAACTCCCTGAACATTAAATCTCATCAAATGAGGGTCAATCCATCCTCATCATCATATCCACTCATTATTATCCACACCTGAACATAGCCACTTTATGAACTTCATACCCTCATATCTCAATGTCTGTACTTTGACCCCTCAACCTTTTACCCCCAATCGGGGATACTGCAGATTATGTATTCCTCATGCCACCTTATCTTAAACCAAACTTTGCACCCTCGATAATCTGTATGTTATTCCCTGATAACCAGAAATTTCTATGCTCAAACTCTGTTCACTATTTTTTTTATCATCACCTTAATAAAATTTTTAAATCCTCCCAGTTTACGTTGTAAAGGGGTCAGTTTTGGCTCTCTGGAACTTCATCGTAAATCTGGAGTCAATCCCTCGGTTTCAGTGGAATTACTCCAGATTTACACCAGTAGTAAAAATAAAAAAACACCCAACTTTTACATAGTGCTTTCCCCCTGCACATCTCCAGGCACTTTACAAAGCAGGACACGATTGTTATTCCCATTTCACGGATGGGAAGTGATTTGTCCAAGGTCACCCAGCAGACCAGTGATGGACTTACGAATAGAACCCAGGTTGCCAAGACCCCAGGATAGTGGAAGCAGAAACAGGCCCCAGGAGATGTTTAGGTGACTCAGATGTTTGGGTCAGTCCCATCCACATCTTGCTTTTTGTTGTTCATGTGAGTTCAGCGCTGGAGAAGGACGCCAGTCTATGTAAACACTGCGATTGGTGCCCACCTAGCAATGGAAGGCCACCTGTTCTGAGAAAGAAGGGACCACAGTGCTCAGGACCCGTTTGAACTTGGGAGGCTGGCAGCTGCGGAGACAGGAATCCTCTATGCACCACAGAACAGGCACAGCATGGGCAGGTGCCGGGCAAGCTGTCTTCGTGCTCTCCCACTGCTACTGACCAGGCTGTTCCACCTCTGCTGGGGAGAGGGCAGTTCGGTCTCCATTCAGCCCTTGGCATCCGCGGAAGCTTGCCTTGAGAACGGTGACTAGTGAGAGTGGGGCAGAGAGGTGGACATCTGTCCACTAGAGCCTGGGTGTCACACACGGAGCAGCAAACAACAACATGGAAGTAACTCGGGGTGACTGCCACAGGGGAGGAAGGATGGCCCTCGGGTTCAGTCTGGGACTTAAGACGCTTGGCTTCAGTTCCTGGCTGTGCCATAGCCTCTTTGTGCGACCTCGACCAGGTCACTTCACCTCTCTGGGCCTCCGCCCCTTGTCTGTAAAAAGGGCACAATAACCAGTCCTCCGTCTGTCTCAGCTCTTTAGGCTGAAAGCTCTTCGGGGCAGGGACAGTCTTTCACTCTGGGTTTTTACAGCACCTAGTGCAACTGTATCCACAAGCCCTTGAGCCTTCCAGAGAACCGTAAGCGAAGTGGTTCCAATGTCTGGCAGTAAATGTCCACGCAACTGTAACAAGGCCAAACTCTCCTCTCGGCTACCTTGGTACAACACCGCTGGAGCCAATGGGATGGCTCCAGTGTCACTCGGAGGAGAATTCAGCCTGTACACATCACAAAACCTGCCCTAGCACCTAGTCCCACAACAAGATTCAGGGCAAGCCCTTGGGGAACCCCCCTTCATTTTCCCCAGAGGGAGGGTGAAAGGGGAGCCACCCTGAGACAAGCGACAGAAGGACATAACAGGAGAAAGGCCGATCGAAACGGCATTCTCTAGTCAAAGCAACATGACCAAACTGAATGTCTGGTTTCTTCATCAGCTGGGCAGCCTTAAGCCTCGTTAAACCCCTAAGCCCGGGTGTGTGGCCCTGTTGCTGCGGCAGCATCTGACTGGGGAGAGCACATCTGGCACGTAACTTGTCAGTGGACCGCCCCAGAATAACAGGCTTGATGGAAAGAAAACTGGCCGTCTTCCATAGACCGCTTCCTGCCCAGCTCTGTCATCCACTTGGCTCTTGACTTAAGGTAGCACACAGGCTGAGGGGAAATGAATCTTCCATTAGCCATGTGGGTTTCCTTAGACATTGCTTGGTATTTCTGATCTCTCTGGGGGTTTCACAGTCCTATCTATCTATCTATCTATCTATCTATCTATCTATCTATCTATCTATCTATCTATCTATCTATCTATCTATCTATCTATCTATCTATCTATCTATCTATCTATCCCCGTAAACACCTATCTATCTAGAAGGGGAGGAGGTTTTTGAAGAAAAAGACCAGCCAACCTGCCTCACCTGAAGGTCTGATGTCTTTGTATTGGAGATCCCAAGAAGGATCTGGGTAAACAAGATTTCTTTTGTTTGTATTCTGGTTGCTTGTGTGGTTCCTATTTTGGAAAATGGCACCTTACAGCCCATTCCGAGCCTCTAAGGAAAGTTGAAATGGGCTTAGATGTGCAACTCCCGACTGCTGGAGATTTGTAGGACCTCATGTCTTGCTTCGTTTAGGGCCTGACCATGTCCCATAGGAGTGAATGGGAGTTTTGTCACTGAATTCAATGAAAGCCACATGGGGCCCCTTGGGGACAGTGAAGGACATACCCCTTTGGACAGGCCTCTCCCCTCCAGTATAGAGACTGCAACACAGCCAGACAGACCTGCCCTCCACCAAGATATTGTCCTTCAAGAACTCACAGAAATACAACCAAACCAAGGGTGGGGCAGAGAAAAAACAGCTTCATTTCCCAGCATCCCATTGGCCAGTGTGCACTTTTTTGGGTGAAACTTGCAAGATGGGTCTTACGCCGAGTGTCAGGTGTGTGCATTCAGTAGGGTAAAGGGTGGCTGTGTGTGCATTGTGGTATGAAGAGTATTTGTGTATGTGTATATGTTTGGAGACTTTGTGAGGGTATGTAGGGATGTGTGTCATGGATATGCAACTGCAGGGGGATGTGGTCTGTTGTGGGATATTTGGGGCTGGGTGTGTGTGATGCTGTTGTGTGTCACAGATGTGTTCTCAGAGGGTTATTGGAGATTGTGTGCGTGCCTGGAGGGGCTTTGTGAGAATGAGTAGGGTTGTGAGTCAATCGAAGAGCAGGAGGGAATGTGTACTGAGTGGTGGAGGGGGGATGTTGTGGTATGTTATAGTTGTGTTTGAAGAGTTTGTGTATGTATTTAGGGCTATGTGCGGGTGAGCCCAGCAGCACCGCCAGCTTTTCTGCCGCCCTAGGCGGCGGAAGGTCCTGCCACCGACATACCGCCGTGGTCGTCACCCCCCAAATTCTAGTGCCCTAGGCGATTGCCTAGGTCGCCTAATGGGTTGTGCCGGCCCTGGGTGAGCCATGTGTCATGGATCTGAGCATGGGAGGGAAAGTGTGTGTTGTGACGGAGGTATAATGTTGTATGCCATGGATTTATGTGTTTGGAGGGTGTATAGGGTTTTGTGTGTGTGTGTGTGTGTGTGTGTGTGTGTGTGTGTGGTGCCATTGTGTACTAAATTGCACAAGATATGTGGCAAAGGGCAAGAGAATGTGAGCATAGATGAATGCGTCAATTTTCCAACAGGCCAGCATTCTGTGCTAGCATTTCGCTGCCGTTACAGCCCATTGTGGGTTTTATGGGTCCCATTAAAAGAAGTCAGCTCTCAATGCAGAGATTGATTTTAGCCCCGCACAAAGCCAACTGGGTTCCAAAATGGAGAGAAAGACTCAATACACATAAAACTGTCTCTTTCTTTTCCCCCTCCACCCCTCTTTGGAAGGCAGACCCGATGCATTTCAATGCCATTTCCTTATGGCTCTGGAAACCCTTTCTTAGATTCCGGTGTGGGGAGAGCACATTTTGCCCACATGTAGATTCAAGGATAAAACAACAGATGTCTTTCATTAAACATCTCCGGAACGAGCTGCTCAGAAGGCAATATGTATTCAGATGCTATCAATATTTCATAAAGCTGTAATAGATGTTATCATAGATCCTCCATCCAACGTTTATTGTGCCCATAATCGCTGATACATTGCATCAGGCCCCTCTGCTTCCCTCAGCACAGGTACATGGGATTGAAATGAAGTGCCAGCCGAGTGCCGCGATAAATTTAAAGAGTTTGAAGTTGTTTGTTACTTCAGGCACTTTCGGGCCCAATGATAATGAAACAAATCTGTTTGCAGGAGGTGTTTTTATGGAAGTGTTTCAAAGCGAACTGGCTCAGTGTAAATTTCTGGGCTGTGGCCATTAGAAAAGATTTAAATTGCAGCTAGAAAGCGACATGCTCGGTCTCAAAGCTTGTAGGCCGCAGGAAGTAAAGGCTCAAGGAGATTAGCTCTGAAACTAGCCAAACCTCCCCGATGGCTACCAAGTCGGCTGCTAGCCAGCCACAGGCATGTGGTAGTTGAGCAGGAGGCTGGGAAGGGCAGTGTGAAGATGGTTGTGGGGCGTAGATAGGGATTGTGTTTCCTGACTCTCTCACCCAAATTCAGTACTACTGAGCATCCTGTGTGTGGTGTACTGAAAACTGTGTTAAAATAACAAGCTATCCCTTTAAGTGCGAGGGGTTTCCTAGTCCTGCTTGCAGGGTAGGGGACACTGCAGGGAAGCATGCATCTGGGTCTTCAGCAGTCAGTCTGCAAAGAGCTGGCCTAGACCAAGGTGGATTGAGTTGTGCCGCTGCCTTAGAGAGCAGCCTGTTTTGTCTCACTCTGGTTTTAGTTCTTGTGCATTAGGATTCTGGATTCTAGGGAATAAAGGAGTGTTTTGTTGCAACCTTTCAGAAAGTGTATTTTATGTTTTTACATAACTTCTGTGTGTATGGCATGAACATAGCACAATGCAGCCTTGCTGATATCAGTAGGGTTACATGGAATGCGGACCAGGTCAGAATTTGATCTTAAAAGTTTAGGGCTGGGATTATCCATGAAGCCTAATGGGTGAAATGCAGGTCAGACTAGATGATCATAAAAGTCCTTTCTGGCCTTAAAAACTATCAGTCTAAGGGAGTTAAGAGCTCAGCTAATGTGGGATTTAGGTGCCTCACCCCCCCTTAGGCTCTTTTGAAAACACCAGCCAACAAAATCACCTTTTGAAATTACAGTGATTTTATTTTAGATCCTTCATAGATCACCTGAGCATTTATCATTTCTTAGGGCTCTACGGAGCTCAGCATTTTAACCACTTAGAAGGAAAAGTTCCCCAGTGTTCTGTGAACTGTTTTTGTTCCCATGAGCCCAAGCCCCATGGGTCTCACTTTGAACTTCTGGTTTGGATTAAACAGAAAAATTCACAAGCAAAACTCATCTGAAACCATTGACGTGATGGGAGCTGAAATCATTAAAAAAAAAAAAAAATCCAAACCAAAAAGGCGGGATCTGTTGAAACCTGAATAAGTCAAAATATCTTGGTATTTGATTCAGCCCAAATGTCAATATTGGGATATTTTTGTACAGGCTTTACTGGCATCA
Source organism: Chrysemys picta bellii (assembly GCF_011386835.1). Classification (NCBI taxonomy): domain Eukaryota; kingdom Metazoa; phylum Chordata; order Testudines; family Emydidae; genus Chrysemys; species Chrysemys picta. Next base: position 7,285,732 of record NC_088813.1, on the reverse strand, counting down.
GAGAGCAATTTGTGGAGCTGTAATAACTCAATGTATTTCCCCCCCCCCGCATGACGTTTCCACCCTTTGGGAACTGAAATACCAGGAGAAGATTGGATCTTGTTTCATTCTTGCCCCATAAATGATTCCCAGATGCACTGAAATCAGGCTGAGAAAAATGCACAATTCAAGTGCCAACATGCACAAGTTCTTGGAACATAAACAGAACAGCAGAGCCGTCTGCATACAGCCCATGTGCAAAACTATTGAGAGTAACTTTATCTTCACCCAGCTGTAACCACACATCATTCCCTGGCAACCACATGCCCTGAAGGAATGTGACAGAAAATTGATCCAACTTCTCCTGAAAATCTGACAGAACTGGATACACCTCGATACCGCTGAACTGAGTTTCAAGCTCATAAGAAAACCTGTCTTTCTGATTGTTTAGCACGGTCTGGTTGTTAAATATAATGTATAATATCCTTAATATCACACACGGCAAATTTAACAGCTTAATTTGGCAAATGTTGCCAGTCGCTGCTACTCAGAGGTGAAAGTAAGCCGGTTCGCCCCGGTTCGGCGTAGTGGCAAGAGCTGGTGTGCCGTACCGGGGCAGCCCGGCTTCCCCAGGTGGCAATTTAAAGGGCCTGGGGCTCCCAGCTGCGGCTGGAGCCCCAGGCTCTTAAATTGCTGGCAGAGCCCCGCTGCTGGAGCCCTGGGGTAGTGGCAGCGGGGCTCCGGGGGTTATTTAAAGGGCTGGGCTTCCGCTGCCTCTACTGCCCTGGGCCCTTTAAATAGCCGCCGCTACCCCAGGGCTCCGGTTTAAAGGGCTGGGGCAATAGAAGCAGGGGAGTCCCGGGCCCTTTAAATAGCTGCTGGAGCCCTGCTGTAGCAGCGGCAGCCGGGGGCTCTGGCAGTGGTTTAAAGGGCCCGGGGCGGTAGCGGTGGCCGACCCCTGGGCCTTTTAAACTGCTGCTGGAGCCCCCGGCTGCCGCTGCTACCCCGGCGGGGAAGGACACTTACTGGTACAGGACGGGCTGGGGCTGGCTCTGACCCCCCATCCCCGCCCCTTCCGCCCGAGGCCCCGCCCCTTCCGGGGCCCAGAGCCGGCCCCAACCCAGCCCCGTACCGGTAAGTCCCTATTTCTACTCTCACCCCTGCTGCTGCTCCTTTGAAGTATCAGTCGCACGACAAAATGAGCATATTTTAGAACACAGATAGGCCGTTTCTATGTGCTCTTTATCTACTACCTAGCTAGGTTTTTATAGGGCACCCAGCAGTACAGTATCTGAACTCCTATATATTAAAGAACATAGTCTCACAACATCTCTTTGAGGCAGAAAGCACATTATCCTTTCTTTTCGGGGGGGCGGGGGGGGGAGCTGAGATAGAGGTCAAGTATCAGGGGGTAGCCGTGTTAGTCTGTATCCACAAAAACAATGAGGAGTCCGGTGCATCTGAAGAAGTGAGTTTTTTACCCACGAAAGCTTATGCCCAAATAAATCTGTTAGTCTTTAAGGTGCCACCGGACTCCTTGTTGCTACTGAGATAGAGGGTTTGCGGACATAGGGAAATTGACCTGTCTAGCTCCACATGTGGATACTCTGTTCTGAAATAAGTGATTTTATTCCAGAATAATTACTCTGTTTTGGAACTGCACCAATCAGTCCAGAATAAAATGACTTTCATTCCAGAATAGTCTCCACACAGGAAGCTATTCCAGAGTAGTTTGTCCTGCAATAGCTTATTCCCATCAGTTTCCCCATGCAGACAAGCCCACAGATTTTAAAGTCCCAACCCATGGCACACACAGTTAACTTTGAGACCATCGATAGCCTCATTAACTGCCGCAGCACCACACGGGTGCTTCATAGAGCTAGGGGAGCAACTGATTTTTTGGGCTGGGTTAAACTGAAAAATAAAAAAATAAAAAAATCATTTCGGGTCGATCGGAAATCTATTCTTAAAAAATTTTCAGTGGATCAAAAAAGTCAAATAAAATGTTGCTTAATGTCTGAGGTTATTAAAATTAACGGAGATATCCCATCTCCTAGAACTGGAAGGGACCTTGAAAGGTCATCAAGTCCAGCCCCCTGCCTTCACTAGCAGGACCAAGTACTGATTTTGCCCCAGATCCCTAAGTGGCCCCCACAAGGATTGAACTCACAACCCTGGGTTTAGCAGGCCAATGCTCAAACCACTGAGATATCCCTCTCCCTCTCCTTCTTTTTAAAGATCATTTCAAATTGGAAAATTGACACGTTTTGTTTTGGAAAATGTCACAATGAAACATTTTGGCATTTTCTGATTTTTTTTTGTTTGAAATGAAACTTTTTGGCAAATTAGCCCCGAGTTAGTGCCATGTTTGGCTGGCGCGGAATCTGCATTGTTCCCCAATAAAAGCTTTGTCTGAAAACGTTTGCCCAGCTCTGGTAACATCACCGAGCATATTGTGACTCTGTATCAGAGCTGGGGACACAACCCACATCTCCCTAGCACAGGGGTTCTCGCTACAAATTTTTTGGTGGCCTCAGAGTGTGGCCACCAATTCTTGCTGGTGGCTGCACTGACATTTCCCTCCCTAAAATACTTAATTAACTTTAGGGGGAAACAATTAAATATGCACAGAGTCACATCCAAAACACTGTCATTTATATTAGTAGAGTTTATTGGCAGACTCAATAACAAAAATAATGCTGCCTCCCCCTTCGGCCCCCAGTCCAGGGCTTAGGAGGGCCGGGGGCTTGCTGTGAATATTTGTTAATATCACAGCACACTTAGTAGCTACCTGGGAGGGTATGAAAAGTGATAAGCGATATTAACAAACATTCAAGTATCACTTTTCACAGATAGCTAGTCAGTCTGCTGTGAAAAGTGATACTTACACGTTTGTTAATATCACTTTTCGCAGCAAGCCCCAGGACACATTAAGTCCTGGATGGGGGGCTGAAAGGGGAGGCTGCAGAGGCCTGGGGCAATGGGGGGGGGGGGATGGATGTGAGGCCAGGAAGGCAGCAGGGTCCTGGGGGGGGATGGATGTGAGGCCATGAAGGCAGCAGGGTCCTGGGAGGCTGAGGGGGGTGGATACAAGGCCATTGGAGGTAGCGGGGGCCGGGGCGATGGGGGCAGGTGATGAGCCCCACTGTTGCGTGGCCAGAGCCAGGGCCTGGTGTCTGCTGCCATGTGGCCATGGCCAGGGCTCAGTTCCCATGGCCAGAACCCCGAGCTGGGACAGGAACTGCGTGGCTGGAGTTAGGGATTGAAGCCCGCTGTCATGCAGGCAGGGCTGTGGGTTAGCGCCCAGGGCTAGTGCCTGCCGCCGCATGGCCAGAGCCCGGAGCTGGATGCTGGAGCCCAGGAGTGTGTGGCTGGAGCCAGGAGTCAGCGCCCGCTGCTGCGTGGCTGGAGCCAGCGCTCACTGCTGCGTGGCCAGGGGTAGGGGCCAGCCCCCAGAGCCAGCTCCCACCACTGCACGGCTGGAGCCTGGGAACAGAGCGGTGGGTCAGCACCTGCTGCCATGCAGCTGGGGCAGGGGATCAGTGCCAGGGGTTGGCGCTGTGAGGCCGGAGCTGGAACTGGGGGCTGGAGGCTGAAGCCTGGGGGGGGTCAATATCTGCTGCGCCCAGAGCCGCACGCCCAGGTTCCTGAAGCCCCGCGGAGGCCAGGGCTGCGTGGCCAAAGCTGGGGGTGGGGTCATTACCTGCTGCCCCATGGTTGGAGCCCGGGGCCCGGTTCCTGAAGCCCCACAGCTGAAGCCTGCCTCCCAACGCCCCCTCTCCTCAAGGTGGGTCAAGAACTCACCTGGCTCCTGCAGTGTTGTGCCCCACCTCTCTCCAGAGGCAGTGCAGGGCGGGGCATCCAGGAGCAACAAGGAGGGAGGGCAGGGGCCGATGCTTTGCCCCCTTCATCACCGGCCGTGAGGCTGCTGTGGCTGCACGAAAAGCCCCTGGTGGCCGCATTTGAGAAACGTTGGTAGCGCATTAACCATGAGCCTTCATGTCCTAGCTCTAGCTGCATTTAGCTACATCCGCCTGCCCTTCTGACTTCGCTGGCACTGGTCTTCAGCACATCAGCCACTAACAAACACATAGTCAGTCCTGCCATGCCCTGCTCTGCGGGGAAGTGTCACCTTCCCGCATTTCGCTATATTAGGCACACAGTCACAATGCACCCTGTAAAGCTCTGAATCTTTTGAACACCGAAGCCTGACATCTTGAAGTCGAATTCAGCACATTTCCAACCGGGGAGGCATTTATTACATTAGACAAGTTGACGCAGCTCTCGGGTGGGGAGCGACACTTATTCTCCATAATAATGGTGCAAAGTCCCCTTCCCTTTATTCTGTTATCTCACTTTAATCACACGTAGGCGCTTCCCAGTAATATTAATCAAAGGCTGAAGCATCACTTATCTGAACGCTAATGATTCATTTTCATGAGAGGAGAAACTTTGAAGAGGTTGCAAGCAGCAGCAGAAGGAGAATTCATTTGAAACTCTTTTTTTTTTCTCTTTATGGATGTCAGCATTTCACTTGATATTTGCCTGGGGCCTTTACATGTGAAAGAGTAGCCCTGGCAGATTCTTCACAAAATGCAGGCCGGGCCCAGTGGTCCGGCACTTGGAAATGGCCGTGGTGAACGGCACGAGACTGGAGCTAGCTGGAGTGTTTTTCACAGGAAAAAGGGTTCCCGTTGGAAAATGCGTCTTTATCAAAATCGAGATTGATTTTGATGACATGGTTTCATTCCTCCCCCCGGAAAATTCAAAAGGAGAAATTGTGTCTTGCAATGAAACTTTTTCATCTCAAAATGGGGCTTCCAGTCAAAATACAATGAGTACTTTCCTTTTCCTCTGACATGAAAGTGCCACGTTTTCCCATTCAAAAAATGTCAAAAGGGGATTTTTTCTATGACATTTTCCACGGCAAAAATATGAGCTTCCCACGCAGCTCCAATAGGTGCTATACTGGATGAATTAGCTCCAGGGTCAATCTCAGAACTTTACCATGGACAACCTTGAAACTTTTACTTCTGCTTCGGGGACTGCAGGGTGAATGCTATTGAGCACAACTGAGGTCCAATTGAAAAGACCATCTCTCTCTGTGCGAGGCAATGATAATACCCAATATAGCAATTTTCCATCCACTAGTGACTGGGGGGCCCAACTTGAGACACCTTAAGGTGGCCCGATTTGCAGAGGGTGGGCACTCAGGGCTTGCTGAAAACTAGCTCTCAAGTTGGGCAACTGAATTGGAGAGACCCCAAATCACTAGTGACTTTTGAAAGGTTTGGCCCTAGATCTCAAAGTGCTTCGTGATGGTGAGTAAGCTGCACAATGCCTATTTTACGGAGAAGGAAGCAGAAGCGCATAACAGCAAAATGACGAGCCCAAGCACTCACAGGAAGTTAATGGCGGAGCTAGGAAGAGACCACAGGTTTCCTGACGCCTTGTTCCATACAACAGCAGTTCTCAGCCAGGGGTCTGCGGCCCGCCCAGTAGGTTTAAGGGGGGGCTGCCAAAATAAACCAGGGCTTGGGCTTCAGCTTTAGGCCCGCGTGGCGAAGCTTGGGGGGGAGCACCCCTCCACCCCCGACTCACCCCTGCTGGGGGTGCTGCCGCACCCCCTGGCTTGAAGCAGTAATAACAAACCCCAAATACATGGTTTCCATCATCAGCACCTCCACAATAAAAATGGGTCCAGCACCCCTGACCCAGCCTGTGGGTCAGCCCCAGCAGCAATTTTCACACTAAGTAAAACAAAAATAGTATTCCGTTTTCTTCTATTTTTGCACCGATATTAGCCTTTTCTTTTTGGTATGATAGATGTGTGTGCGTTTCGCTGTAGAACTATCAGTTTCATACAGCTTTTAACCCACTGGCAATGCAGAAAAATAGCTGCCGCGGCCCAGGTGGCCCAGGGAGTTTTTTATAGCATGTTGGGGGGAGGTGGGGGTCTCAGAAAGAAAAAGGCTGAGAACCCCTGCACAACACACCGTGCCAAACCAGCCTGGGGAATGCAAACCAGCCCCTTCCAGAAACATGGTCCATTTCTAGAACATCACCCATTGGAGGAGTCCAAAATGGTCAGTGAGCTTTCGTATCAGTCCTCGTTTTCAGGTAGCTCGGCGCCTCTGGGTTCCAGTGCTGAAATACAGCAAGGAAAGGCTCTTCTTCAGGCATCTGGAGATTGAGCAGAAACAGGAATAGACATTAATCTCTTGAGAGCCCATTCCCCAGATTGCCCTATGGAGTCACTGACTTCAATGGGGTCAGGACCTTGCCCCTGGAATTTTGGATGCTTGATCAAACGGAACCATTCCATGTGACACCAGCACTCGATTCGCCTTGTGGCAGGACAATGGATTCGTTCCCTGCAATACCACTGCTTCTGTTTTCTTGCTCTTGTTTTCAGCTTCCAGGATGTGGGAGTGAGATAAAAGACAGATTCTGGGCCAGTTCTGATCTCTGCGTGGTTTTACCTTGTTACCACAATCAGACCAACACACACACACACTTGCAGCAGATTCAGTACAAATCCATTACAGCCAGTTGGATTCCCTGCAGAGTTAGCAGGATATCATAGAAAACACACTCTCAGATATGAGCCAGTGATGCCGAGTGTGACTGATTGCAGTGCCTTGTTATGTCTCATGCTGGAGAAGGAATACGCTCCCGCTATTACAGCAATATTTCTCCTCCTCATATCTAGAAGGGCTGATGGGATTGCACTGGAGTGGTAGTGAGGGCCTGCTGGGGGAATGTGTGCCGGGGCAGGCGGTCTCTGCGTCAGTATAGTAGAGGACAGTTTCCAGATATGAAATACAGAATATAGCATCCAATGGGATGCTGCGTTAGCCATGCTAGAACCTCATTAGCTCCATGCTACCTAAGGTGTGTGTGGACCTGGAAGAGAAGGATTCATTTCAAAGACAAAACCAGGCTAGTGGTACTTTTAAAAGCAGTAGAAACTGAAATAACAAATGTACCGAATGTGGCCGTGGTTCTGCTTTGACTTACCTGGTTTATTTCATTGTGGTGTTTCTCCTTCTCTCCCCACACCTCTTTGCATGATCAATAGCAATAGGCCCCATTGCCTTGCATTTTGGTGAAAGTTTCCTCTCCCTGCTGCTGTGGTGTGTATGTTGGGTCCTATTCTCCACCCCAGAGGTGGCTGCATTTCAGAGCTGATGTATGAATATTAGCTCATCAAATGTGCTGGGAACTTTGGAAATGAAAGAGGCTGTGTGACACGTAAGACAGAGTACGGGGCTGAAGAAATAACTAGATGAGGTTGCTAATAATATGTTTGTATAGCACCTCAAGCAAGAACAAAGGGAAAGTTTCCATGACAGAGAGAGCACAGTGTGTTTCTCCTCTGGCACATGCTGCATCATGGTGGTTTAACCAAATGATCGTTGGCCCCTGCTGACTCCTTAAAAATATAAAGTTCAGTACACAGAAAACAAAACCGTAGCAATGACATAGCTACATCCATCACAACCGGGAGGTGTGATTTGATCCACACAAGCTCATCTGTCCCTGGCGAGGGGGAAAAAAAGAGGCTATTTTAATTCATTGAATGTGATCGCTAGTGTTCAGCACTCATTGGAAAGGGGAGCTCTGGTACCAGAATGTGCTTCCAAATGACGAAGGAATGACAGCGGCTGTAGGGCTCTGGGGCTGTGAAAACTGGTTCCATTTCATTAATGCCACGAGTCCCGCCTTCTTCCAGCCCAGCTCTTGTTATAAAGTTCTCACTGCAGAGTGACCTCCTGCGCTGGACCCACAGCTCCTTTAAGAACAGATGCAAAGGAGGATGAACAGACCTGCTTGGTTCAGAAATGCTTCGTGAATTTCTTTTTTCAGCTCCAGACACACAGCCAGCTTTATCTTCAGTCTGGAGCAAAGCTGTTCAAGGAAAAGAAACACCAGAAGCTCTCTAGCTGCGCTGACCCAAGTATCAACCCCATCAGTACGCAGCCTATGCTGCTTCTGGCTAAATCGGTGCATAGGGCTCACGAGACTAGTTCCCCTACAGGCTTCCTACATATCCTTGGGCAAATCAGGCCAGGATCCAGGTGTTCAGATGCAGGGGCCGTCTCTTGCTTTGTGTATCTACAGCTCCTGATTTTACTGAGCGTTAGGCACCAAAATGCCTTAGAGGAGTCTAGTCTTTTTTCCCCATCTGTAAAATGAGGATAATAATTCTCTCTCGTCTGTTCCGATTGTGAGCTCTCCTGTGGGGAGACTGTCTTTCAATATACCTCTATGCAACATACCGCTAGCACAGCGGGTTTCTTGATTTCACACAGCCATTAAACCACCTTGTTTCACTGCGACTTTCTGTCATTATGGACTTGACCTGAATTCAGTGCACGGCAAGATAAAAGGCTCCATATCCCCCTGCCATGTGGGTTTCTGATCTGGTCCCCGTTCTTGAATCAGGCCCTCAGATTCCAGCTTAGTTCCGGTTCAACAAATGGTCCCCTTGATGCTTTTCAAATCCCCTTGACAGGAACACCTGAAAACTGAGGTTGCAGAGTGGATTTGCTGCCTGCATCCCATAGGCTCAACCTCTGTGAATACCTCATCCATCCACGGTCATTGCCTACAAAAAAACATCAGCAGCCTCACGCTACAGTGACTTGGAAAAAAATAGGGCTGGACCTGTCACGGGAACCTAAAGGAGGCAGGCACCTAAATCCCATTGGCTTTCAATAGGCTGTCACTGGGGATTAGGCACCTAGGTATTTTTGCAAATCCCTCTATCAGCATCTTTAGGCACCTAAATGTCTTTATCAATCTAGGCCCGAGTTCCCAGTTCCCATCGACTCCTCGGTAAATCCCAGCTATGGTTATTAACATTCCTGTGAAATATTTCCCAGCAAATGTATTAAGAGGGAGGCAGGCTCTTGCCCAGTAAAACAGCTGCTGAAAGATCCGTGGAATATATATGCACACCCGCTAACTTCTGGCCTGCCCCGTGCTTTGTGATTGCGCATTGATTGTGTTCAGATGAGTTTCCTGCAGCATCAGTAAATCATTTAGGGATTCCTCAGGTTAGTTCTAAATACCGACAGTGAGTCATTACCCCCTGCCCCACTTGTGATGTGTCTGAGCCCACGAAATAAGTTCAAGAGGCATGTGGATTTGAAATAGATTTTTTTTTTTTTTTTGCAGCAAACTTTCCTTTGAAGGGTCTGAAGCAGGTTAATGGGGATCATTAGGTGTTGTTTCATCATCCGTCTGGAAGCTAGTAGGAATCACAGTTAATTCCCTCTTCCACTCTGTATAATTAGAGCTAATAATAGGACTGCCACAGAACTCAGGACTAGATCCACAGAGGGACTTAGGTATCTAACCGCCACTTTAGGCACTTAAGTCCAAAATTTAGATGCCACTGCAATCTTCAAACCCCTGCTCAGCTGCCGCCTAAGGCTGTAGGTGCCTGAACTCCCTAGGCACCTACGTTTCTGCGCGGAATGTCCCCGTTTTCAGCCGTGGCACAGAAACACCCAAGTCACGATGCCGCTGGGCTGCTTGCTGCCGGCTCGTGCCTAAGCCTTGGTGTCATTCACAGACTGGGCCTTCCCCCACCTATCTTGCCTGCAGAGCCTGAGCCAGATGCCCAGGCCTACCCGATTGGGCCTCACACCAAAGGCAGCCGGGGGTGACCAGACGAGGCATGGTGTGACCCAGACTACCCCAGGGTTGGGGTGCTCACCGGGCAGGTGGGGTGCCTGTTTTCAAGGCCCCACTCTGCCTGACTTGGAGCAGGGATTTGAATCCTCTATTCCAGGCGAGTGCATATTCTGAAGCCGGGCTCCCTCCATCTCTTCCATTGAAGCCGTTCTACTGTGTAGTAAATAACTGACTACTCACTGGGGCAGTGTGAGGGAGGGTGAATGACTTGATGGCCCAGTGGTTCGGGCACTCACACGGGAAAGCCAGGCCCCAGTGTCTGCTCGATGAAGCGTGTCATACAAAGTGGAGGAGCTTCAATGGGCGAGATTGAAGAAGCCCCAGACCAGGATATCCCATAGCCCAGTGGCAAGGTCCCTCACCGAGGAGGGACAGCCCTGTTCAAATCCTTTCACCCCCATCGGGGCAGAGGTAGGCATTGAACCCTCGTCTCCCATGTCCTGGGTGAGTACTCTAATCACCAGGCTAAAAGTTGTAAGAGACGCACCTCCTTCTCCCCCAGAATTTTGAAGGGGGTCTGATCTAGTGGCTGTGCTCTGAGCATCCCTACTGATTGGGCCTGCAGGCAGGACAGGCGGTGGGGCGTCTACCTTCCCTTGGTTTGTGGATCACTCTGGGGTTTGGGTGGGAGATGGGTGCCCAGGTAGGCTGCAGTGCGCAGGCCCAGCGGCGGAAAGTTAGGTGTCAAGGGAACTTCTACAGCGGAAGTGTAGACACCTGTGGGGTTGGGTGGCCACTGGGCAGGGGGTTTGTGAACTGCAATGGTGCCCATGGTCACTAAACCTAGGATTTAGAGCCTAAGTACCTTTGTGGGTCTGGACTGTAGTGGCTAATGCGTTGCAGTGCCAATGCACTGAGTGGTGAGAACCCGGTCTCCTGCCCCGGAGTGGAGTGTGTGAACCACTTGCCCATTGGGTGGGAGACTTTTCCAGCTGTGTTTCAAGCAGGGCCCAATTTCGTAAGCAGCCTTTGAAAACACCTCAAGTGAGACAGGCTGAGGGACTCCTGGTCTGAGGATCTTGTACACCACAGGTGCTTGGTGTATGCCCATCAGCAGGAGTTAGGTGCCATGGGACAGAGGCTAGGCAGCAGCTGAGCAGGGGTTTTGAGGATTGACACTTTGGATGTAGGGGCAGGTAGGCACCTACATCCCTTTGTGGCTCTAGCCTGAGCAAGGCAGAGTATCTAGCCCCCAAGGAGGGAATCTAGCCCTAAACTTTGATAATAGACCTAAACCAAAAGGAAAGAGGAGGGAATTAATGTTTTGCAAATGGAAAAGGAGGAAATCGCAGCCGCAGGAAAAGAACGTTTATTTTCAAGCTTCAGCCAGGGGTTAAAAGAAGTAGGTGAAAGCAGCAGAAAGCAAGGACTTCTGAGTGCCCCTTTAAAGACATGCCTCTCTGATGCTCATCAGCTGATGCAGATCAGGGAGCATGAAACCCATTGCGTAAGGGATCATTTCCCAGCAGCTCAGGCCCAGCTATTTGGACCTTTCTGATCAGGGCTGAATCCCTGGAGTTGAAAGGCTGGACTCCACAGACCTTGCAGTCCAAATAATTCTGGGAGCAAGGGATTCATTACGCTGGAGGCGTGAGTTCAGAAATGGTTCTTAAGTAAAGGTGGATCCACAGTTATTAATCAGCCCTCAGTCTTTTCCCAGCAGAACTATAGCGTGATGGAGAGGTATAGCCAAGGGATGGTCATTTAAAAGCACAGCTGTCACCACTACAGAGACTGACACCCATGTCTCTAGATTCCATCCATCACAGAAATAGCTCCCGACCCAAACAAATATCCCGGATCACAGAGAGATAGAAGGAGATGGAAGTACGTGATTTTGTAAGTGCCAGTGTCCACCTCTGTATAGAATATAAAGAAGGACGCAGGGCCAGATTCTCAGCTGGTGGACACTGGCATTATTCCTTCAAAGTCAATGGAGCTTTGTCACTTTACATCATCCGAGGCTCTGCCCCACGGACCTAATTTGGGTCCCTAAAGTTAGGCACTTCCGCCCATATTTCTGCCCCTAAATAACTGTGTGTAGTTGCCTCATTTGTGCTTAAGTTTGAAAATGTTGACCCACCAGCTAACCTACAGATGATACTGTCTGGACCCTCAGACACAAATCCTGGGTGAGAAGCTATAGGTCAGTCTTCGGTCGAGCTGGCTGGGTCTTTTCCATCATAATCTTTGACAGAAAATGTGGTTTCTGCAAAATCAACATTTTCCATAAGAAAATGCTCATTTTTCTGATTTTCCATTAGGAAAACAGGAACAAAATATTGCCCTTTGGATTGGGTTGATATTAATCTGCATCAGCTGAGTGGTCACGATGCCTCATGGAAATTGTAGTTCAGGGGTCTCATGCACACATGCTGCCCTACGGGCTGGGCTATATCTCCCATAATGCACTGTGGTCTCCCCTGCAGCTGAGAGGCTCCCGTGCCTCATGGGAGGATGGGGGCATGCACCCAAACTACAACTCCCACGAGGCTGTGCAAAATCTCCAGATGACACAGTACAATGTTGAACTGAGCCAAAAAACGAACCAAAATGAAAGCTTTCACAATTTCTGTTCTAAAACAAAGGAGATGCCTGCTGTTGACATGCTGAGCGCAGCACACATTGCTGCCCGGCAGACAGCAAATACCATCCTAAACGGCACCCTCTGGCAGCTCCTCACTACTCCTGCTGAATCTAGTTACATATGCGGCAACCTGGGCTTTGCTTCGTTTTTAGCATATTTATTCAATCTCTGTTTTAATTGCTATTCAGGGAAATGAGGCATAATGAGGACAGGTACTCTGCAAACTCCCTCCCATCAGAGCTCTGCCAATACACTCCAGTTTCAACCCACTGCGCCCCTGGCGACGCAAGTCCTGCTCCCCGTCAATGCACTGAAGTCACGATTTGCAGCAACTCTGCTGTGGTTCTCCTTGGTCTCCCGACTCAACCCAACCCCACCCCAGCTTGTCCCTCAGTCCTAACAGACCTCACAGACAGGCAGGTTTCCTGATAGTCAGTCTGAATTGTTCCTCATGACTTCCATCCATTACCTCTAGCAATACTTCTTGGTCCCAGTCCACATAGTTCTTCTTCCTCCTTGGTGCCTATACTCTCAGATCATTATCTTAACCCACCTCTGGTCACTGTTAACCGTACTATAACTAGACCTCACCATATCCCAGTACTGGACATCAGACGCTTAACAACCTAGGCAACATAAGCTGGTGGAGTTCCCACTCAGCTCCAAACCAAGGCGACATGCTCCACGCTGAGTCAAAAAGTCACCCCATCTAGGATCTGGCTTCATTATCAAAAATATGATGCGAGATCAACACTACATGAACCCCCTGAGTAAGGCTCAGACTAGGTCAAGCCCAGGGCTCCCTTCTCCCAAGCTACACCCATAACACCTATCCAAACCTCAGCCACTGGGCTCCTCCCACTAGCCTTATATGCTGGGTGGAGGCCAATGAGCTGCAGCTACCCCAATCAGCAAGTGGCAATCAACCTGCAGCTCCCAGTACAGTTCATAGATTTCAAGGCTGGAAGCGATCATCTAGTCTGACCTCCTGTGTTCGAAGCCAGGCTGACAGGGTCGGGTAGCAAGAGAATTCAGGTTAATCATTGTCTATTTGCATTTCATCAGTTAGCCTCGAAGAAAACAACCCATCGCAGTGACCACTAGGCAGATTCAGGTACCTCCACTCCCACAGAAATAAGCTGTAGCTTCTTAATGGTGAGAATAATTAACCCCTGGAACAATTTACCAAGGGTCGCGGGGGATTCTCCATCACCGACAATTTTTAAATCCTAAATTGCATGTTTATCTAAAAGATGTCCTCCAGGAATTATTTTGGGGCAGGACCCTGGCCTGAGTCACACAAGGGGTCAGATTAGATGGTCACAATGGTCCCTTCTGGCCTGGGAATCTATGAATCTATGGCTAAAGCAAGGTCAGCTCTCTCCGGGAGCACAGCTGAATGCACCTGTCAGCCCCAGTAAATATTGACCTTCTGCAGGGAGACATTTCCTGTGTGATAGTACCTGGAAGCGATGACATTATTTAGCACTAGCTTTGTGGGACTCAGGGACTACAGCCTGTGTGTGTCCAGGCTAGCGGTTAAGGCCATGGTTTGGGTCTCAGGAAACCTGAGTTTTAGGCTTCCCTCTAGTACTGCCTAATCTTTGGTTAGTCACATCACCTTCTTTCCTCTTCATCTGCCTTATCCATTTGGACTGTGAGCTGTCTGGGGCAGGGACTCTATCTCAGCCGTTCTCAAACTGGGGGCGAGGGCCCCAAGTGGGTCGCGACCCCGTTTTAATGGGGTCGTCAGGGCTGGCGTTACACTTGCTGGGGTTGGAGCCCAAGCCCAAGTTCCACCACCCAGGGCCGAAGCTGAAGTCCAACCCCCACTGCCTGGGGCCGAAGTCCAAGGTGGGGCTTTGGCCCCCGACCCCAGGACAGCAGGGCTTGGGCAGGCTGAGGCTCCGGTCCCCCCGCCTGGGGTCAGAAGGGGGTCACGGTGTAATGAAGTTTGAGGACCCCAATTACGTGCGTGTACAACTCTCCGCACAATGGGACCCAGCTCTCAAGTGCAGTCTGTAGATTCTACTGTAACCTAAGTAACACTGATGAGTCACACAACCCATGGCTATCGATAGCATTATAAAGGGACCCAAACAGGCAGATACACACAGGCCAAGAGGCATATAGCAAAACCTCTAAAGGTTTCACAACCCTCCCTATGAAGCAGGGGTGGGGAAATTGTATTCAGGGCCGGGGCAGGGGGTTGGGGTGCGGGAGGGAGTGTGGGGTGTGGGAGAGGGTGCGGTGTGCAGGAAGGGGCTTAGGGCAAGGGATTGGGGCAGAGGAGGGGTGCGGGGTGTACAAGGGGGCTCAGGGAAGGGGGTTCGGGTGCAGGAGGGGTGCGGAGTGCAGGAAGGGGCTCAGGGCAGGGGTGCAGGAGGGGTGCGGACTGTGGGAGGGAGCTCAGGGCAGGGGGTTGGGGTGCACAGGAGTGCAGGGTGCAGCAGGGAGCTCAGGGCAGGGGGTTGGGGTGCAGGAGGGATGCGGGGTATACAAGGGGGCTCAGGGGAGGGGGTTGGGGTGCAGGAGGGAGTGTAGGGTGTGGGAGGGGGTGCGGTGTGCAGGAAGGGGCTTAGGGCAAGGGATTGGGGAAGAGGAGGGGTGCGGGGTGTATGAGAGGGCTCAGGGAAGGGGGTTGGGGTGCAGGAGGGGTGCGGGGTGTACAAGGGGGCTCAGGGTAGGGGGTTGGGGTGCAGGAGGGGGCTCAGGGCAGGGAGTTGAGGGGTGGGGTACAGGAGCGGTTCAGGCTCTGGCCCGGCGCCGCTTACCTCACCTCAAGCGGCT
Source organism: Chrysemys picta bellii (assembly GCF_011386835.1). Classification (NCBI taxonomy): domain Eukaryota; kingdom Metazoa; phylum Chordata; order Testudines; family Emydidae; genus Chrysemys; species Chrysemys picta. Next base: position 7,270,671 of record NC_088813.1, on the reverse strand, counting down.
CCAGAGTGGCAGTGGCGCTCACCGGGGCTAGGGCAGGCTCCCTGCATGCCTGCCCTGGCCCCGGCTCCACGCCGCTCCAGGAAGCGCTGTGGCCCCTGGGTGGGGGGGCAGAGGGCTCCGCGTGCACTGCCCTTGCCGTGCCTCCAGGTACCTCCCCCGAAACTCCCATTGGCTGCGGTTCCCTGTTCCCGGCCAATGGGAGCTGCGGGGGGCGGTGCCTGGAGGCAAGGGCAACACACTGAGCCCTCTGCCCCCCCGCCCGGATCCGGCCCGTGGGCTGTAGTTTGCCCACCCGGCTATAAAGCATTTTGATGAGCGATAAAAATGGCCAGTCAGATATTAAGGTCCAGCCTGGAGAATGAAGCTAATTCGTTGCCCTAGAGATGGTCATAAAATATTAATAGTGAGTTTAAAAAAAGAGGAGCACTAGACTGCCGTTAAATATATCCCTGTTAAGTAAGGGGCTGGCCACTGCTGGCCTCTGACAGAGGGCCAGTGAAACGCACATTTTCTTTAAGAATCATTAACTCTCATACCAATGTTAACGGCTCTGGTGCTGTATGTCTCATCTTCTATGCACGCTGTTAGGTGTCGTGCTGGCACCTGGCTTCATGTGGCATTAGCAGAGCAAGACTCCTTAACCAATGGAGAGCAGAAATTCAGGTCATACTAATCCAGTGGTTCTCAAACTTTTGTACTGGTGACCCCTTTCACACAGCAAGCCTCTGAGTGTGACCCCACTTATACAATAAAAACACTTTAAAATATATTTAACACCATTATAAATGCTGGAGGCAAAGTGGGGTTTGGGGTGCAGGCTGACAGCTCGTGACCCCCCATGTAATAACCTTGCGACCCCCTGAGGGGTCCCGACCCCCATGTTTGAGAACCCCTGTACTAGTCTCTCCTCCCCCAACCTACACTGAGTGAAATTATAGAATCAGATACCGTGGCTCAGACTTCATCAGTGCCTGCGTTTCACTTGGGGACACAGTTTCACCTTGCAATGGCATGAGTGACCGTGCCTGGCTTTGCCGCTCTGGGGACTACTCGGTGTGGAGAAAGGGGTGACAAGTGAAAATAAGCTGAATGGTCTCCCTTTCTTCTCCCTTATTGGCTGTACAGACTCCCCGATGCATCACAGCACAGTTCAGTAGCACTCTTCAGGAGAGACTCGGGAAATGCAGCACTCCCTGCTGTTCCAGTCCAGAGCTAGACACACACACAGCTCTGCCAATGGACTTCTCATGATCTCTAGCACTCCCCTGGTATTCCAAATCCTGGGCTCCACACACAGCTTCGTTGATGCAGTTCTCCTGACCTCTGGCGCTCTGTGATCCTAACAGCATCCCGATGCAAGAGGGCAAGGGACTCGCAAGTTTCAGCTGCCCCGCCCAGTTCAGTGTGCCCCAACTCACTAATGTCATAACCTGTGTGTAAAAGGTGTCACGTGAGCTGTCAATAGAAAGCTAACATCATTCTGATCATTAATGTCATTGTGTTGTGTAGCTATGAAGGACACATTCAAAATTACAAAGATATTGGGAATTATGTTCTTAAAATGTGTCTGCCAAGTAGAGCTAAAGTTACCCCGCCCTAGACAGCGGAATGCGGTTCTGTCACCTTGAAGGTATTTCCAAGGTACATTAAGAGACGATGCAATTTATATAAAAGGTAAACAGAACTATCAGGCCAGCAAGGGGAGGCGATAACCACTGGGCATCATGGCACAGGAAGGAGATTGCAGGAAACTGATCAGTTTGGCTTTTAGCAAACACCAGCAAGGGGGGAAAAACAGCATGGAACTTCCTTCAGCAGGAGACTCCATGTTTCCTTCCTCCCAGCTTGAAAGAACTTTACTTTGGGGGTGACCTTCAGAAGACTCCATTTCAAAGGTTCACTGGACTATAAAGAGAGGAGCAAAAACCCCAAGGGGTCTTTCACTTAAGAAGAGAAAGGAACCACATGTATTGGACTTTGTGGAAGATCCTGACTAGAAGGGTGGGCAGCCATCTTGCTGGAAGGTAGCACTACCTCGAACAAATGCGGTGGCTTCTTGTGTCAAGTCTTAGCCACTAGAAAGCATTTCTCACTTTTATTTGCCTGTACCCAATTCCAACTCTAGCCTTTATATTTGAACTCACAATCTTTTATTAATAAACTTGTTTTGCTTTTAACTGAAACCAACCCAGTGCTGTGTTTGATTTAAAGGGATTGTTAACCCCAGTTAAAGGGACAGGCTGTGCCTTTTGTCTCTTTAGAGGAGCAAACAAACCTTATTAATCCTCTGAATAGCCCAGGAAAGGGCTGGACAGTGTGGAGCACACAGTCTGGAGAAAATTCAGGAATGGGATCACCCCGCATAAGGCAACTGGGTGACAGAGACAAGAGACTCTTGTCTCTGTCACCCAGTTGTGAGCCGGCTGCTGGAATCAGAATTAATGAGCCTGAGCTGCCGAACGCACAGACGTGCGTTGCATGTGGACAGGAAGCGTCCAGACAAGTTTGCTACAGCAGCAGAACAGTTTAAGACACTCAGGGTTTACCAGGCAAGGGTGACATAACCCATACATATATATATGGAGATATACCTATCTCATAGAACTGGAAAGGACCCTGAAAGGTCATTGAGTCCAGCCCCTTGCCTTCACTAGCAGACCAAGTACTGATTTTGCCCCAGATCCCTAAGTGGCCCTCTCAAGGATTGAACTCACAACCCTGGGTTTAGCAGGCCAATGCTCAAACCACTGAGCTATCCCTCCCCCCTCGCTGGTCTAGACTGCACCTCGGAATGTGTCACACTCTCTGCTATTACATCCATGCACAACTCTGTCAATGCATGTCCTCTGACCTCTGGCACTCCCTGCTCTTCCCAGGCCTGGCCTTCCTACACACAGCTCTGCCAATGCACTTGAATCATGACTTGCAGCAACCCCCGCTCCACTCGCCCCACCCCAGTACTGCCAATGCCCCTCATCTTAATGTCATCGGGGGAGTGGTGTGAGCCTCCTCTCTTGGGATGCTTAGAACATGGCGAGATAAAGGCTGCTTACTTCTCAGTGCTGGGGGCTCTCCTGGGACTGGACCATTCCTAGCCACATGTGCCGCCACTTGTGCTGGAACCCTACAACTGTGGGTGCTACCCAGTGACTGGCAGGATCAGAGCCTCCGAGGGGTGGAGGTGTTTTCCCACCACCTTGCTCATGGAAGGAGTTTTCTGTCATGGGGGCTGAACCCCTTATATTCCCAACATACTAACTAGCATTGAGGATAGAACGATAAGGCCCTGCCTTATATTGACCTGCGCTGATGATAATATGGTGGTGCTTCCCTAGGTATTGACTGGCGCTGATGAAAATATGCTGAGGCCCCTCCCGGATATTGACTGCAGTGGATGCTAATGGCGGAGCTTGCTGGGATACTGAACTGGTCACTCTTGAACGGCGTGTCCTGTGGTATTGATCTAGATGGAACCGCGACTGCATTGTCAAGGGCTACCACCGCCACTGCTCCTCTTCGATAGAGTCTTGTGCAGAACGTGTAGGAGAAAACGGAACATAGCTGAGAAATTGTTTCCTCTTTTTTTTTCCACGCTGCCCCCTTTCTGCCGGTGTTATTTCCCCACGGGGGATTAAAACCTCCCCCAGCGTGAGGTGACAACATTTGCTTCATGACAACAACGCGATGAAGTTAGTGGCAATGACTGTAACCGCCTTGAAGGGCTAACGCCAAGATCTGTATTATGGCGCCCCTAGTGGCCCCAACAACAATCAGGGCCCATTGTGCTAGGGGCTGCACGTACCAATCTGCAGAGACATCCCTGCCTAAAAGAACTAAGTAGGGAAGTAGAGATGAACCTATGACTTGGGAAAACAGGTTTCAATTCCCTGGTTTGCCGCAGGCCTGTAAGGGTGTACGATAAGATCTCTGACTGTTAGCACAGGTGTACCTGAGGACAGCTGTTGTCTCACTGAGCTCTTTTCAAGACCTCTTCTTTCTGTGCACAGTTGAGCCAGTTCTTGTCTTGTCCCCTTTAAAGAACATGCACCTGAAATACAATAAATAGCCAAGTTCCAATCTCATTTCAGCTCTGTGTACCCCGTCCGTATATTGTATCCAACAACGCCTCCTGCAGATCCTCAGGGGACACACAGGCCTGAAAGCTTAATTAAAAAGCAGAAACCAGTGTTTTCATGCTAGGCTGAAATAGTGACTCCCCACCCCCCTCTGTTGACAATTCTTATGCAAGCTCCTACTGTGTCTGTGGAATTGCTAATTTAAAGGACGGTGTGGATTTGTGCAATGCAGGGCCTGTGTCAGCAAAGCTGAGCGTCAAGAGAATGAAGCCGCAGTCACTGATCACTTTTGTTAAGAACTTTTTCCAACCCCTCCCTCTCCTGCTTAAAAAAACACCGGAGGGACTTTTGTCAGGAACTGGACAGCAGTAGGGGCGCTGTTAAACTGACGCACCAATAGGCAAGTCTAATGTTCTGCTCATGGCTAAATAGTGATGGAGTTTGGAGCAATAGGAGAGTGAGCACAGGCTTCAAATGGAGACGTCTCCCTTGGAAAGGGGCAGAGTTGGGAAAGAAAAGGTGTTTTGAAATGCAAGAAACAAATGCATCCGCAGCTGTGGGCTAGTGGACTGAGAATAACAAGGAGTCTGGTGGCACCTTAAAGACTAACAGATTTATTTGGGCATAAGCTTTCGTGGGTAAAAACCTCACTTCTTCAGATGCATAGCAGTTCCTCCGCAAAAGAATAAATGGACACAAATCGGACATCAGGAATGGTAACATACAAAAGCCAGTAAGTGAACACTTCAATCTCCCTGGTCATTCTAGTACAGATTTAAAGGTCACTATCATTGAACAAAAAAACTTCAGAAACAGACTTCAAAGAGAAACAGCAGAACTGAAATTCATTTGCAAATTTAACACCATTAATCTGGGCTTGAATAGGGACTGGGAGTGGCTGGCTCATTACAGAAGCAGCTTTTCCTCTTCTGGAATTGACACCTCCTCATCTATTATTGGGAGTGGACTACATCCACCCTGATTGAATTGGCCCTGTCAGCACTGGTTCTCCACTTGCGAAGTAACTCCCTGCTCTCCATGTGTCAGTATATTATGCCTGCGTCTGTAACTTTCACTCTATGCATCTGAAGAAGTGAGGTTTTTACCCACGAAAGCTTATGCCCAAATAAATCTGTTAAGTCTTTAAGGTGCCACCAGATTCCTTGTTGTCTTTATGAAAACAGATGCTCTCATGAGATGGCTGGCACTTCCGTACTGGGTCTCGCTTGAACATAGAGAAACACAGAAACATAGAGGCTGGGAGTGGAAATGAATAAAGACAATGGGGAGTCCCAGACCTTCCACCTGCCTGGGTGGCATGCCCCAGCAGGCAGGGACATGGGCCGGGGGCTGCTCTTGGGCCCCCCGACCCCCTGCCCTGGCTTCTGCGCTGCTGCTGGTGGCGGCACTGCCTTCAGAGCTGGGCAGCCAGAGAGCGGTGGCTGCTGTCCAGGCACCCAGCTCTGAAGGTAGCAGCAGTGGAAAAGTATCTACATAAGGTTTGACCTTTGCACTCGGAGAGGTGGCTACAGGGGGGTTAGTGTCGTCCCTGTTGGACTTTAACAACAGCAACAGCAGCAGCTCCAGCCATCTCAACAAACCTCTTCTCTTTTCCCAAAAAAGACAATTGTTGCCATACTGTCTAAGAGACTGTCAAACAAGGACAGGTCTCCTTTTTCACACCCCGGAGCTATGTAGTGATACTGATGTAGGTTTGTAGTGTAGACCTGGCCTCGGGGACTTTTTCCTGCTAAAAACTCTCTCAACGAAAAGGAAAAAGAACAAGGGATGTTGTTAAAATGGAAGCGTTACTTAATACTTGCCATTTCAAATGCGTTAACTGTTTTTCCTTCTTTCCTGTATCTTTAATAAAAGGTTAAAAGGATATTTAATGGGGTGTTTGCCATGGCACTCAGCAGCGTGAGGTCTCTTAACACCATACCCTGAACCTTGTTTTGAATTGTTTAGTGTGAACACCTTTGACTCTTTGGGCCCATACGATCCGCCTAAATTAATATAACAGGCAATATCTTAAATCCTTCTTAAACCCTAAGGGGAACATAAGTGATGGATAGCTCAGGCCTTGATTCTCTACTTAGGGGTGAATTTCACCTATTCTGACCATTTCAGAGCTTCAAGAAAGGCCCAGTTTGAGTCTGAAGGTAACAACGGGTTAAAGTTCATAGAGGGATTATTTTATCATTAAGGTGCCCTCTACCTACTTAGAGCTAGAGATAGGCCTGAACTGGAGCTATGGGGAAGTTTGGATTCAGATCTGCATTTTATTGCTAGTTCCTGTGGACCCACCCAAAACCAAGGATCTGGACACTTCTGAGCTATGGGAAAGGCTAGACCCAGATCAGACCTTCACTGCTAGGCTCACCTCTATGTAGAACACTGGTTTGGTCTTAAGTTTCACTTAGCCTCCAAAGCTGAAGATCACGGCCTGGAAAAGGGGAACTTTCCCTTTAACGTGAAGAGTGGGAATGATGGAGACACTTTGCAGTGTGGTTTTCAATGGCTCTCTGTTAGAGACCTCACAAGAGTCCCCAGGCATTTGGCCCAGAGGAGCAAGTGAGAAGACATGCAATGAGTGGCATTAGGTGCTTGTGGCCAGTGATGCAAAGAACAAGCCAGCACCAAAACAGGTTGATGCATTATCATCTTGACTACAGCAGGGTCACAGCTGCAAACCAGCCCCTGATGGATTCTTAGCATAAAACTACTGTAGGATTTGACTCAAACAGTTGTCTCTCCTAGCGAATGGAAGAGGAGCAGGGACAGGGGCTTGATGAGTGCCTCCAGGGCTCCCAATCATGCCATGGAGTCAGGACTTTGAAGGAACACTGCTCCAGCAATTTGTACCCTGCCTAGCAGCACTGCCATTCCAGCAACCCTCCTACGATGATCACCCCGCAACCTCCTGGGTCCAGCGACTCCAATCTGAGGTCTGATGGTGCAGCAGGCAGTGCAGTGAAATATTACTGAACTCTGTGGTGCATGCCACCTCCAAATAGCTTATTCATTAAAACAGCCTCCCTGTTCAATAAAGTGAAAGGCGCCGCTGTGCGTCTCGCATCGCCGAGGAACCCCAATGAGCTCATGAAGTCACTTCGCTGCGTGGCATCGGGAAACAAACTAACAAATGGCACCGGCTAGTTGACAATTTTGCTTTAATGACTTTTATTAGCTTTGCAGTGCTCTTCAGCCGTGGCAAACCCCTGACTGCCCTGGGAATCCAAACGAGGCCTCCAAGTGTAACAGAGAACAGTCGCCCTGATACCAAACCTGCTGGGTGGCTGTCAGAAGGGGGCAGCGAGCTAGTGCCCGAGCAGCGGAGCGAGTAAGGTACCTCTTTACCCCACCCATGGGGAGAGGTGAACTCTGCAGATACACCTCTGAACCCTTGGGCTGCACTGACCGAGGACAGCAACTGTGAGTGGGTGCAGAGATGGGATGGGCACGTGAAAGGGACTTTTGGGTGGCTGGACTTAAGAACCTGAGGGGAAAAGGACACTGCCCAACCTACTTAGGGGTGGGTCTTTTACTCACAGTTTATGTTTAACCCTGTTTGTGGTGTTTTCCCAAATTAACGCCTATTTACTTCCCTCCTTTTATTAAAAGTTTCTTTTCTACACAGACTCTGTGCTTGGGAGTGGGGAAGTATTGCCTCTCAGAGGCACACAGGGGTGGTGTGTAAATTTCCCGGCTAATTGTTGAGACAATTGGTTGTGGGAGAAAGTTAGTTTTGACTAATTTCCTGACTTGGAAAAAAAGTTTTCAACAATTTCAAAACCATTTTTAAAGTCCCGTTTTGACATTTCCTAAAGGAAAAAAATTTGGTTTGGGGTTTGAAATGTCTTTTCATTTATTTAATGTATTTATTTAATTCATGCATTTAATTTATACTGAAAAGAGATTAAAAAAAAAAAAGAAATCAAGGTGGAAATGGAAACAAAACCTTGCAAAATATTTTGATTGGTCCGTACCACTATTTTTTTTCCAGTGTGCCAGTTTGTGAAACTTGGAGATTTTGACATTTTGTCCCAATTTGGGATGGGAAAATGTTCTGACATCTCAAAAATTCTCCTGGCCTGGGAACACCATTCCCACCCAGCCCTCCTCCCAATCTGCAATGCATTTTCCTCACAGTACCCCCTTGAGGTAAGGGAGCATTGTTGTCCCCACGGTGCAGATGGGGAACTGAGAGAAATCTTTAGCAGAGCTGGGCCATGAACCCACATCTCATAGGAGCACCATAAGCATGGGCTCATGCATCCTTCTATAGGCAGGTTGTACTATAATTACCCATTTCAGGGTTTCTTGCACCATCTGTTGAAGCAGTCGGTGCCTTCATAGACAGGTTATTGAGCTAGATGGACTGTCAGTCTCATCCAGTCTGGCAACGGCGATATATTTCAGGCTGTTGTGAGCTCCCTGGAGCATTGTGGGAAATTCTTTAGCACTTCCAGACAGCTCCAGTCCCCAGAATCTTCTCGCTGTTTCACAGCCCCAGTCAAACACTAATAACTATGTAAGAGGGGAAGCCTGAGAGCTGGTGATGTTCTGGCGGTGTCTCAGTTTTAAGGCACATTAATTACAGGAATTCCAATAAAAGCCCTGTCCATGTGCCACTTTCCATAATAACCAATGAATCCGCTAGACGGCCATGCTACCACGCCGCATACCAAATGGATTCATTATCATAGGGCACTTTATATCCAGTGCCACCAAAGTTTTTTGAAGCTGTTAATTGCTGGGAGGAATCAGGCCTATTTCAAGCACTTTGTTCCATCGAACGAAGAAAAATAAATGATGGGAGGTTTTTAAATAAGAAAAAAAAATAGTCCCCCGGGGACACTTTGCAAATTAAATGTCACTCACCGCTCTCCCATGCATATGGGATTGTGAATTATTTATTATTTGCATTAGGGTGGGCCCTACAGGCTCCAGCTGAGAGCAGACCCCCATTGTGCTAGGCACTGGGCTAACATGTAGCAAGAGACAGTCTGTGCCCTTGAATAGCACGCAAGAGGTGGGAAAGGCAGTGTTATTGTTATCCCCATTTTACAAATGGGGAAATAGAGGCACAGAAAGATTTGGCGTCTGCCCCAGCATCAGAGAGGACATCTGTGGCAATGGGGGAATTGAACCACAATCTGCTGGAATAGGATTACAAGAAGGGTGCCTGCTAGCAGCAACAGCAGCATTAGTATAGTGTGACATTAACATTCTGTTAAGCTAAGAATGGTCCTGTAGCCAGCGGCGTGGGTTTGATTCTCTACGTAAGCTTTCCTCTATGACCGTAGGCAGCTCACGCAGGGCCAGATTTCTTAAGGTACGGAGGACAAGCCGTAGCTTTAGTTGTTATTAGGTCACACTAACAATCTCAGGTCTAACTTATCTGTATTATCCACCCAAGAGTCTTTTTATCCAGTCAACTGATTTTATTTTCATTTTTACATCCTTTTTATCTTCTTGTGACCAGCTGTGAAATACCCACGTACTGGTTTTTTTTGGTTGTATCTCGCCGGAGGGATGGGAAATCTAGGTTATGCTTTGCAATAAGTGCCTGATCAATCATTGTTAATTTCTTTTGGCATTTTCCATAATAACACAAATCATAATGAATTAATTTGGTTTTACTGGAGAGAGAATATGCAATTACGTAGGAATTCCATTGTGATTTAACATCATATTTTGTCACTGTTTAAAGTGATCTAATCTATCTGTCTAAATTTTTAGGCCGTATCATAAATGTCAAATGTTCTCAAATATTTATTATCTTTTACAAGTTCTAAATATTTTAGTCAACATTTCAGAAATAAGTTGTTGAAAGAAAGAAAGCATCTCACAGTATCAGGCAGGATATGATAAAAATTTGGTTTTCCCCTTCACAAAACTGCCTTTTTATAGCTTTTTGGAAATGAAATAAAATATAAAGAAATTAATTAGCTGATAAATTGAAACTGCTTCTTTTTTATGAGGTAATAACAGTATCCTGGGTGAGATAAACTTTATAGGTATAAAGTCACAATGTTTATTAGCCCAAGCTACATTTATACTGGGTTAATAGGAAGCATCATCCACTTATAATTACGATACTGCAAAATCTAATGACTTAGAGCCACATCTTCCACTGAGGTAAATAGACCTAGCTCCATGGAACTATACTGATTCTTACGCGCTGAGGATCTGCCCCATGGTTTGGGTTAAAATAATGTTTATTTTGATTGGGCTGACATGAGGAGGCGTGAGGCAGCCAGAGTGGTGAATGTCTGGACAGTGATGACGGTGGATCAGAATAGTAGAGGGGGTTCCCCAGCTATGGCGGATTGTCTGGAATACTAGATCTGTGTGTGTAGAGCAGCTGGGATGTTGCTGTCCCCAAACACATGCTTTATCTGCAGCCCTCACTCTCCTCTTTTGTCTCCTGACGGTTTGTAGGGTCAGAAAGGGCCAGTGGTCTTTTGGGATTTTACAAGCTACCCGGGACTCTACTCAGTGTTTGGCTGGGAAATCTCCAAAGAAAACCCAGGGTGAAAGAGGGAGAGGTGCTGTTGATTCAGTCGATGGCGCTGTTCCCTCGGAGTCGATGTTGAATCCCGCCCCCAAGTGTGGTGTTAGGGGTCACTGGGGTGTGGAGGCATTGACTTGCAGGTGAAGTGGAAACCTGGGGCCTGATCTAAAGTCCATTGAAATCAATGGGAGGCATTTGATCAAGCCCTTGGCGTCCTGATCTCTTGTGTTCATTCAAGATCCCATGGTATTTTCACAAGGGCACCTTCACCCCACTGCGTTGCACTTAGACCACAAGTTGTCAGTGCCAGGTCATTAGCGTCTTCTGCAGCACAGCACCCCCCTTTGTGCAAAATTGGGGTGTTCCTTCCGTCCTGCCTCGGGGGAACAGTGCCACCTGGTGGGTCACAAGCTGACCCCAGCAGAGGCTTTAAATATGTAGCTGATTACCGGCAACTCATTGCTAGATTGGGAGATATACCACCTCTTGGGCTAGCGTTTGCAGGGACAGGCAACCACACACAAAACACTGGCAGGATATCAAAGGAAATCACTGCACCAACGGGGATCAGTTATGATGAATGCCTGAGCCAGTAGCCTCATAGCTTCCTTTCGGCCTCTCTGGGTCCGTCTACACTGCAGCTGAGAGGTGTAATTCCCAGCTCAGGCAGACATAAGCTCTGATTGAGCTAGGGTGCTAAAAATATCAGTGTAACCACAGTAGCTTGGGCTGGCCACCTGAGTACAATCACATCGGAGATCCTAGCTACAAACACTACAGGGCCCCTTAGAAGTCGTAGCCAGCTGGTGTAACTTAGAGTATCCCACGGGCTGCTCTAATTCACACTAGGGCTGTCTTAGTGTATGTCTACACTGCAATCAGAGGTGTGACTGCGGCATGTAGAGACAGACCCAAGCTAGCTTTGATCTAGCCACCTCCAATAACAATAGCAGTGATGCAGTGGTGGCTTGGGGGTAGGGTCACCATATTTAACAAATAAAAAAACAGAGGACCCTCCACGGGGCCCTGGCCCCGCCCATTTCCCCACACCAGCCCCGCCCATTTCCCACACCAGTCCCGCCCCAACTCCGCCCCTCCCACCCCAACCCCGCCCCAACTCCGCCCCCTCCTCTCTCCCACTCCCAGCCACACGAAAAGGGCTGCCCGAGTGCTACCGGCTTCACGGTTTGCCGGGCAGCCCCCAGACCCTGCGCCCCCGGCCGGCGCTTCCCAAGCGCAGCTGGAGCTCGGGAGGGGAAGTGCCCAGCCAGGGGCGCAGGGTCTGGAGGCTGCCCGGCAAACCGTGAAGCCGGTAGCGCTTGGGCTTCGGGCAGCCCCTATGCCTCCGGACCCTGCGCTCCCGGCCGGGCACTTCCCCTCCCGGGCTCCGGCGGCGCAGGGTCCGGAGGCATGGGGGCTGCCCGAAGCCAGTAGTGCTCGGCTCTTAAACAGAGCCGAAGAGTCAGGGGAGGAGCAAAGCCGCCGCGGCCGGAGGTTCTGCTCCTCCCCTGACTCTTCGGCTCTGTTTAAGAGCCGGGCTGCCCGAGCGCTACTGGCTTCGGGCAGCCCCTGTGCCTCCGGACCCTGCGCCGCTGGAGCCCGGGAGGGGAAGTGCCCGGCTGGCGGCTGGGGTCCGGAGGCAAGGGGGCTGCCTGAAGCCCATAGCGCTCGGGCAGCTCGGCTCTTAAACAGAGCCGAAGAGTCAGGGGAGGAGCAGAGCCGCCACGGGAGGGGAAGTGCCCGGCCGGCATTTTCCCGGACATGTTCGGCTTTTTGGCAATTCCCCCCGGACGGGGGTTTGAGTGCCGAAAAGCCGGACATGTCCGGGAAAAACCGGACGTATGGTAACCCTACTTGGGGGTAGCTGCTCAAGTACATACCCAAGGTCCCAGGTGGGCTTGTGCAGCTTCACTGCTATTGTTACTGGAGCTGCTAGATCAAGACTAGCTCGGGTCTGTCTCTACGTGCCGCAGCCACACCTCTGATTGCAGTGTAGACATGCCCTCAGCCACAGCACATGAGAGATGCATCACTTAAGTCTCTCTTATGTGTAAGTAATGCACTGGCCCGGTGCTGGGCTTCTTCACGTTAGGTCCTTACAAAAGGGCCTTTGAGGGTACGTCTACACTGCAGTTAAACACCCGCGGCTGGCCCATGTCAGCTGACACAGGGTCTACTCTCAGGTCTGGAAAACTGCACTGTAGTGTCTGGAGGCCAGGCTCTGGGACCCCGTGAGAGAGGAGTGGGATCTACCTGGAGCCCAAACATCTACAGGGCAATTTTATAGCCCCACAGCCCGAGGCCTGCGAGCCCGAGTCAGCTGACACAGGCCAGCCGTGGGTGCTTAGCTACAGTGCAGACACACCCTGAGCATCTCCCAGTTCTCAATGTCAGATTGTTTCTAATATAGGCAATACATTAGCCCACTGTTCAGCTTTTAACCCCAGCCCCCTCTTGGCTTTCATCTTTATTTTCTGCCCATCACTGCAGGTGAACTTCATGGGGAAATATGAAAGAAACCAATTATAACTGCCATGTTGGTGAGACAGCGAGGAGAGCTGTGAGTCTGAGAATTTGAATGAAATGATAACTCCCGTCACTTAAACCACATCAATGAATTTTCCTGGAGATTTGTCTCAGCATTAAATACACACGCATATGTATCTAGATATGCAATTCCTCTCCAATTTCACACAGCAGCTGCAGCTGCCTCTGATTGAACTGTGGACATCAGAAGAGCCTGTATTTGCAGCACATCTCAATAAGTTTCCCACATTGCTAGTCCAGGATGCACTTCGCAATAAAAATCAAATCATCATTGCTTCCTCTGGCGTTCAATTGAATAACATTATTTTGTTCAAGTAACTTAAAGGAACGTGAGTGTTTCTGGAGCAGTTCCATGTATACCAATTGAAAGGAAGATTATTGTATTACTTTTAACTACAACTTGGAGGAAGGAGGTTGGGCGGAAGGAAGGGAAATCCCAGGTTTGCCACTGACCGGTTGTGTGACTTTGGGCAAGTCACCTCCCCACTCTCTGCCAGTTTCCCCTATCACATTTCACCAGTTTATCTACTTAGATGGTAAGATCTTTGGGGCAGGGTCTCGCTCTTGTTATGTGTTTGTAAGGCACCTACCGTAATTAGGCTTTGATTTCACATGGGACCTTCTAGTAGTTTGGATTATATCTGTGTTTCTCAAACTGGGGTCGCTGCTTGTGTAGGGAAAGCCCCTGGTGGGCCGGGTCGGTTTGTTTACCTGCCCCGTCCGCAGGTTCGGCCGATCGTGGCTCCCACTGGCCGCAGTTCTCTGCTCCAGGCCAATGGGAGCTGCTGGAAGCAGCGCGGGCCGAGGGACTTACTGGCCGCCGCTTCCACAGCCCCCATTGGCCTGCAGCAGCGAACCGCGGCCAGTGGGAGCAATGATCAGCTGGATGTGGCAGATAAACAAACTGGCCCGGCCCACCAGGGGCTTTCCCTACACAAGCAGCGACCCCAGTTTGAGAAACACTGGATTATATAGTAGGTGCTACCGTAGAACCTCAGAGTTACGAACACCAGAGTTAGAAACTGACCAGTCAACCACACACCTCATTTGGAACTGGAAGTACGCAATCAGGCAGCAGCAGAGATTAAAAAAAAGCCAGTACTGTGTTAAACGTAAAGTACTAAAAAATAAACAGAAAGCAGCATTTTTCTTCTGCATAGTAAGTTTCAAAGCTGTATTAAGTCAATGCTCAGTTGTAAACTTTTGAAAGAACTTTAATGTTTTGTTCAGAGTTTCAGAATTTCAAACAACCTCCATTCCCGAGATGTTCGTAACTCCGAGGGTCCCCTGTATTATAAAAATCTTCAAATCTATTGATCAAGGTGACAATATTATTTGCATTGTATTTATTTTATTTCTTCAAACGTATACAAATTTATCTTCAGATGCCCATCCTACACTCTGGGGACCTATTCCATAAGTTAAACCACACAATGTATTGTTCTGATTTCCAAAAGTGCCCAAAACGCACATGCATGTGTGCGCACCCCCCCCCCCCATCTATATATGTATGTGTGTGTGAATGACTACTCAAAAATATTAGCACAAATTATTATTCCTTTGGAACTTTATACCAGGAAGGGTGATTTTTGTTCAAAAAGCCACTCTGCCTGAATGAAGCCTGCATATGTGGTGCAGGGAGATAGGGTGACCAAACAAAGTGTGAAAAATCGGGACGGGGTTGAGGGATAATAGGTGCCTATATAAGACAAAGCCCCAAATATCAGGACTGTCCGTAAAGGGAGATGAAATTGACACCCCCAAGCCCAGAGACTCTAAGAAAGCCCATAGAACCTTGCAGGATCAGGACCTTGATTCATAGATCGATTAATAGATTTTGAAACCAGAAAGGGCCACTCTGACCTCCCGCATACTCCATTGAACTTCACCCTACGGTTCCTACAACCCAACAACGTGTGGCTGAGCCAGAGTGTGTCTTTCAAAAATATATGGATTGAGGACACTCCAGTTCTGTAAGTTTCCCCACATGGGGGCGGAGCTCAGTGCAGGATGAAGACCTAAAACTGTGGAGCTGGTCAAACCATGTTCCTTGAATATTCAGTCAAGTAATAGAGGAAGTTTCTCTCCCTGCCCATGAACTTCCTTTTATCTTGGCTTTCTGCTCATCTAGCGAATGAATTTACTGGCACGAACATTTATGGAGACAGCAAATTTGAAGGTAACACCAGGGACTGTCTGTGGAAAGCACATTTTGACTTTAGAAAACCTGAATCTCAGAGATCCGCTCAGCCAATCAGGGAGGAGAAACAATATGATATGACCCGTGTATCCAAAACTAACCAACCCAATTTGATTTTTTTCAATTCTGGCTATTCAACATGCTCAGTGAACCGCACACCAAAAACGTGCAGACCAGGAATTATGGGCAGAAACGATCTGGCAAATCATTTTGAACAGCAAAATCCTAGGCTTCTGGCAGACAATTCACCCAAGAAAAGAAAGGCACAATTAGTCAAATAAATTATCGTCTTAGCTCTGTAAAACTGGATCCAATGAAGGAAACGGCACTTAATTCCATTTTCACCAATCAGATGTGAGGAAAGAGTCAGACCCTGTATTTCATCCAGTGCTCCCCAATCAGTTGCCAGGAGAAATGCTGTGTTTCACTCAAGCCTCGCCAATCAGGTGCAAGGAGATGCTATATTTCATTCAAGGAGACCTTGCTTGTCACTCAAGGCACCCTTGAAAAGCTCATGCAACTGATAGAGAATAATTTCTCTCTATTTTTCCCTTCATTAAAACTCTTCGAAGCTGATCTATCTAGGCTAACAACATACAATTATGAATCTGTGGCACAGGGTACATTAGCGACATTGGTTTGGCTATAGAGAACTAGCAGAGCCACCCTCAGTTGCATGCAGTACATTAGTGGGAGCAAGAGGCATGAAAACTCCTACACACAAAGGCACTGGGCCACTTACAGCTGGTAAATGAACCTTGGAACTTACATGAAGCAGAAGGTAATGAAGAGTAATAGAAATTTGAAGCAATTCATTTTCTCCCTCTTTTTTCTTTTCTTCTCACATACTCTATTTCCTTTTAAGGGATGTGGGGAGAGGACACTGCCAAGTCAAAGACACCCCCCACCCCAATTTAGATTTGGCACAAATACGATTTTACACCCTGGAAATGTTTCCTTTAGCAGACGACTTCAGTCCCCCCCCCCACCCCCTGACACACACACATTAATCAATAAATTCAATGGTGGAGGGGCAGGAGAGAAAAACCTCACAGGTATGGCCTAGATGAAGGGCCCATGACTTGGGAGTCACCGCCTGCTGTCGTTCCCATATTGCTAAATGGGGAAGGGGTGCCAGGGAATCCTGTAATGGGAAAGGTTGAGAATCACTGCCCTAGATCGTTCTGTTGAGTGGTTGGGTTTGCCCCCACATAAAAAGGCAGGCGGATTCATCCCCTAGGACCATGGCTCCCCCAAGAGCCAACTGCATCTCAGGGAGTTTCCACACAGAAGCCCTGCACCTCTGCACTCGCTCTGAGGTGCCCTGCTCCCCCCAGAACACTGGTGTCATGTCTCCATTACTGCCCTGCCGGTGACGACTCCCGAGCCTGCTGCTGCCTTTGCAATTCGAGGCGCTTGCAATTTTCATTTGAAACGGTTAATGATGCAAAATGGCCTTTGAAATGCTTTCATGTATCATTCTTTTCAGTCTTTCATAAAACACAAAATTTTGGAAATTTCAAAATTAAACTTTGAAATTTGATTCCGAAATTTTCCCGTCGTCTCCCTTTTGTAGCGAATGCAATGGGATGAATGATGTCGAGATTTCCCCCACTCATGTTTTCATTTCTCTTTTTTCCCCCCCTTTTGCCACTCTGTCACTTTTCAAAACATCCTCCAACTTTTGGAAATGTTCCAGGGTGGGAGAACAAAAAATGAAAAAGTGTAGTGAAAACCGTGGCGAGCACTTATTGTATTGAAAGGGGGGGGGGAGCGCAAGGGGACAAAAATTCAAAATTTTGAACACTGAAAATGTTCTGACATTTGTAAGCTGGAAAACAGAAATGGTTTTGTTTGCCCAAAATATTTCTTAAAAACTTGTTCCATTTAGAATCCTGAAAAACAGAAACAACATAACATTTTTGAAATGTTTCTATCCCTCTTTTTTTCATGTTTGATCAGCTCTTTTTGTAATAACTTCTCACTGGGGCAGATACAAAGGGTATTTGCACAGCACAGAGTGCAATTGATAAAATTCGGAGAGTTCCCTCCATTCATCCTGCCGACTGAACGCAGGAACTGCGTCTCTCAGGATAAGGCTCGTGAACAGTGGAAATGTCTCCTAAGGTCCAATGAAGAGGTCATTACTCTGGCAAAACTCTTAAGATTATCTATCTATCTATCTATCCCTCCCCATACACAGATCTCTATCTATCTGTCTGTCTGTCTACCTATCCTTTGACCATCACCATGCTCATTGAGCTTCTGAGCAAGTAGAGGTTCTCAGAGAAGAGCCGCTAGAAAGATTCAAGGAGTAGAAAACACACCGTAGAGTGATAGACTCAAGGAACTCAATCTCTTTAACTTAACAAAGAGAAAGTTAAGGGGTGACTTGCTCATCGTCTACAAGTACCTACATGGGAAACAAATATTTCAGTACAGCAGAGAAAGGTCTAACACAATCCAGTGTCTAGAAATGGAAGCTAGACAAATTCAGATTGGAAATAAAGTGTAAGCTTGTAACGGTGAGAGTAATTAACCACTGGAACAATTTATCAAAGATCATGCTGGGTTCTCCATCATGGACAGCTTGTTTTTCTAAACACTCTGCTCTAGGAATTATTTTGGGGAGGTTCTCTGGCCTGCGTTCTGCAGGAGGTCAGACAAGATGATCACAGTGGTCTCTTCTGGCCTTGAATCTATGAGAAGGACTGAGTAAGGGTTCTAGAATACAACCCATTGAACTAAATGGGAGTTCTGCCTGAGCTAGAACTGAAGAAGGACTTCTGGATACAGCCCTCAGTGAACATCATCATGAGAGGAGGCTCTAGATCTGGATCACACCTGGGGGTTTCTATTCCCCTTCACTACACTCTTCAAGAAGCTTCACTTTAGAGGAACCAAGTGCATGGCCAAATCAATCCTGATTTTGCTATGGGTCAAATCCTGGTGTTAAGAGAGTCAATTGCAAAAATACCTTTGATTTCAGTGGGACCAGGATTTGGCCTTACATTGGGTTAACAAAATCATACAAGATTTTTCATGTGGCTTTCCCCACACAATTAATCTGTGGAACTCATGGCCACAAGATGCCAAGCGTTTGGCAGGATTAAAAAAGGGATTAGAAATGTATATGGATAACAAGAATGTCCAGAGTTACAATAGTGAGGATTAATAAGGACCAAGGTTTCTGCAAGAGATTTATACCAGAGCTGATAATACATTTTCCATCAGCAAATGATGATTCAATGACATTTTAACATTTCATTGGAATGTATCGACTTGGGCAAATTTTTCATGGAAAATTATTGAAATATTTCATTTCAGTAAGGTCAAAATGTTTTTTTCAACTTTATTGTTTCGGTGTATATATTATATGAGTACAATTATACCTTATACACATTATATAGATTATAATATAATCTAAAAGTCAAAACAAAACATTTTGATTTTATTTAAAACAAACTCTTTTGACTAGGTTGAAACATAACATTTTCAGAATATTTCATTTCATGAACAATTTCAAAATTTTGACTTTTCATTCTGATTTTGCGATGAAACCAGAATTTGAAATCTCATCATTTTCTGTGGGATGGAAAATCTGAATTTCAACCAGCTCTTATGTAAACCCTTATGCTTAAAGTCTAACTCTATGCAAGGTTAGGAAGAAACATTCTCTGGCAGCAGATCCTCCCATGACTGTCTACTGCAGGGTTTTGTGCACCTTTCTCTGAAGATTTGGGTGCTGACCATGGTTGGGAAAAGATGCTGGACTAGATGAACCATTAGTCTGATCCCAAATAGCAACTCCTATGTGATGGGGCATCGTGGCATGAGCGTGAGACTAGAATTTAGGAAACTGGGGTTAGGCTCATAGCTCTCCCTGTAGACTGCTGGGTGACCTCTCTTTTCCCACAGTTTTCCCATCTGTGAAATGGGTATAATGATGGTTACCTCATTTTTAAAGTACTTTGAGTTCTAGCAATTAAATGTGCTACTTAAGACACAGGTGTTTATATATATATATATATATATATATATATATGCATGTAAATCTAAAGTGGAATAGGTTCTTATGTGTGTGGTTATTTATTTATGTTCATCTATTGTGATTAAAGTTGGAATATCCCCTTCCTTCACCGCCTCTTTCCTAGGAAATATACTGCCCTGCACAAAGTGTTGCCACACAAATTACACTTCCTTTTATTTGGTCTTTAGAATATGGAACTAAAATTAAATTTACACTCTTCGCAGAAAGGTAATTTTTCCTAATCACTCACACTGCTGCACAGATCTCTACAACTTGATTACATTCTAATTAGATTAATTGGATGGAGAATAATTTCTTTCTCCAGGAAGATCAACTGTAAAAGATGAGCAACTCTATAAACTCTGGGGGGAAAGAAAAACCTCATTCAAAAGCTTTAAAACCCAACCACAAAATGCTCAATAATTAAACTGTTAAAGAATTTACGAGCATATCTGTATGAGTCTGTTTTTTTCCCCTTCTCTATAATCATTTTTTTCTCTCTCTCTCTCTCTCTCTCTCTCTCTCTCTCCCTTCTGACCATAAAATTAGATGTGGAATTCCAATTCCTTCATTGATTTTTGTGATAAAAATTTAAGAAACTCTAGTAACAAAAGGTCGCACTCTTGTGTTCTGCATGCAAAATGGATTGCCTTTGTTAGAGGGGCAGAAAATATTGAACTGTATAATGCTTCAAGGTCTTTGGCTTGAATACTAATAGTTATTGCTTTACAGAAATGAACATATGCCAAGATGGTTCAGGTTTCTCTTGATCGAGTTCTACATCATCTAACTCCTTAACAAAGATAACTGCTACTGAGCAGTGGGCAGACTGGCCTTGGGAAAGGGATGGAGGGACCAGAGCTTGGTTCATCTGCCAGCACAAATATGAACAAACATGCAATCAGCCTTCTTGCCATGCTGATGAATAGCAGAAGCCTGAGCAATGGAACAGCGGTGGCTAGGATCACATGCAATCTCTTGAAAATGCACCAGAATTTATTGTTATTAAGCCAAACTCTGATGTCCTGCCTCAGTTCTCACTCCCTCCAATGGTGTCAGGACTCAGTTGATTTTGCACAAATGCACAGACAGTAATTGAGGCACTTGACAGTGTTAAGTGGCAGCTGAGTGGGGGTTTTGAGGATCTCAGCACATACAAGCTTTATCAGAATCTTTCCGTTGACTTCAGTGGGCTTTGGATGAGGCCCTATAACTGGGAACTAGATTGTTTTGGACTTTGCATAGGAATGAGAGGAAAACCCAGCTGGACACTCATCCTGTGGTGCCCCCCAGCATCACATTTGGAAGCGTCAGGCCCCGTTAACTCCTAGTGAGGATGTAGCGGCTCCACGATTGCTCTCTGTTGTGCCTTAAAAATCCATCTGTGATTAGAATAAAAAAGTTTTACAGCTGACCTTCAGTGTTCCACACAGGTCAATTAAGGGGAGCAAATGTGACTAGCTACATTATAGGAATTCTCAGGTCAGCGTTATTCCATTCCGATTGGCCTACAAGGCCGTTGAGAAAATATATCTACTCACTAGTCAATGAACAAGCAAATTGTGCCTAACTGGGGCTGCATTTAAGATCATGGCTGCTAAATGATACAGTATTTAGCACTCTTCCTTTTAACTTGCAGCCATTTATTTTGCTGGAGGACTGGCGGTAGATATATGCCTGCTTGTTCAGTGGCTTTGCAAGGTGCAGGGCTGGTTCTCATCGACTGCTAAGTAAGCCGTGGCCTTTGAAATATGAAAAGTATTTGGATAAGGCAGATAGGCCCCCTTGAAGACATAATCCACAGGAATAATGACGGGGTTCAGCAAAGCCAAAGCAAGCACTTAAATTAATAGCAAGAGATCTATTAAAGGGATTAGCCACATGTTGTAACACTTGCGATGCTTTATCAGCGACTATATATTTCCGAGAAACAAATGGTTTGGAGATGATTTATATAAGAGAGGATGGAGAGAAATTTTAGTGCCTTAGACTTTGGATTAGATTGGGAATAGATACAGGTAACAGGGTGAGAGACAGCTTATCAGCGCTGTGACAGACCCAGACCAGCGGGGTACAGGAGTCTGGTAGAGGGCAAATATACTGGTCACTGGATGAGTAGTTTTCTGTTCCCTGAGTGACCAGAGCAGGGGCTGCACTAGAGTAATCAGGAACCTGCTAGAACCAGTTAAGGCAGGCAGGCTAATTAGGACACCTGGAGCCAATTAAGAAGAAGCTGCTAGAATCAATTAAGGCAGGCTAATCAGGGCACCTGGGTTTTAAAAAGGAGCTCATTTCAGTTTGTGGTGCGAGTGTGAGGAGCTGGGAGCAAGAGGTGCGAGGAGCTGAGAGTGAGAGGGTGTGCTGCTGGAGGACTGAGGAGCACAAGCGTTTTCAGACACCAGGAGGAAGGTCCTGTGGTGAGAATAAGGAAGGTGTTTGGAGGAGGCCATGGGGAAGTAGCCCAGGGAGTTGTAGCTGTCATGCAGCTGTTACAGGAGGCACTATAGACAGCTGCAGTCCACAGGGCCCTGGGCTGGAACCCGGAGTAGAGGGTGGGCCCGGGGTTCCCCCGAAACCTTCCAATTGACCTGGACAGTGGGTTCTTCCAGAGGGGAAGATCTCTGGCCTGTTCCCCAACCCACATGGTGAATCTCTCAGGCAAGAAAATCCGCCAATAAGCACAGGACCCACCAAGATAGAGGAGGAACTTTGTCACAGCGCATATATGGTCACATTTTCAACTGTGACCGTTGCTATTAGGGGCCTCCAGTTTTGAGTGCTTAATTTGAAACATGGCAAAAGGGCCGGATTTTAGGAAAGCGCTGAGCGCCGGCACTCAGAAAATTAAGTTCCATCAAGTTGGATGTCCAAAAATCAATTGTCATTTTTGAAAATTTAAAGCCATGACATTTTTACAAACCCAAACTGGGCAGGCGATTATTTATATATATATATATATATATATATATCTCACAGAGGAAACTATGGTAAAAGAACATTAAGATTGCAAAGAGTCAGGGACTGTGGGTGTCAAACCCTGGTTCACAGGGCTCTTCGGGTATGTCTACAGTGCAATGAAAAACCTGAGGCTGGCCATGGGATCACGGGGCTCAGAGCAGAGGTCTGTTTCATTGCAGTGCAGACTTTCGGGCTCGGACTGGGTCTGGGTTCTAGGACCCTGCGAGGTAGGAGGGTGGAGCCTGGAAATCTACACTGCAGTGAAAAGCCCCATATCCAAGGCACTGAGAGCCCAAGTCGGCTGGCATGGGCCAGCCACGGGTGTCTGGTTGCTGTGTAGACAGACCCTTAGGAGTCAATAAGGTCTTACCTGCCAACAGTTGCCGAACTAAAAGCTCAACTCCAACAGAGGACTCCAGTCCTGAAATCTGATTGGTGGAACTCTGGGGGTCCTTATTGGTTCCTGGCTGCTATTTAAACCAAGCACACAAACAGGAAGTTGTCCATGCAACTGGGTTTCCCCTGCTTAGGGCCACTTCCCTTGTGCTACCTGCTTCTGCCGCCTGACTCTCATCTCCTGGGAGCCTCACCCTACCTGCCTCCCGACACCCAGTCTGCTCTCTGGCCTGCCTCGGACTCTGATCTCCTGGTATCTGACCCAGTCTGGATCGCAATTCCTGCTCTGACCACTAGGTAAGACTGCCCACGTCCTGGTCGTAACATAAAGCCAAGCACTCCGATGTTCAGGAACTCCAGAATTAAGGTTGCTTGTGTAACCTTAATTCAGCCCCCCCGTGCGTATGCATCATGATGTGCCTCCGATTACACGATCCCTTATTTTTTCCCACCGTACCCCTGCCTCATTCAATGCACTGGGTGGCTGGTGCTCACTTAATGAGCAGCTATTAAACACTTTGTTTTCTCCTCATTGGTGTGACTCCAGCCTCATTTAAGGCACACTGTTCAAACCCTGCTCTGAAGACGCAATTATTAATTTCCTCATGGGCTTTCCTGTGGCGCACATCACTCTAGTATCTGCGTACTTCACAGACATTTCACACCACCTCGGTGAAGGGGAGGTCGCACTGTTATGATCCCCATTTTGCACATGGGGAAATGGATGCCCAATCTCCAGACACGGCGGAGCTGACTTTTCAGTTTACTTAGCATTACATAGCACTAGTATGGTCAAAGCACAGCTCCCACAGAGTTCAGTTGCAGCTGAGAGTACTCAGCACGTCTGCAAATCAGACCCCAGGGTCTCCAGTTAGAAAATGAGGAACACATCTGTGACAGATCTTGTGACCTGCCCCACATTACACAGGAACTCAGTGGCAGAGAGAGAATCCAGCTCCCCGGGGCACCATTCAGCTACTTTATCTTTAGATCATCTTTTCTCTTCCTGCAAGCCCATCTCATTCACTACCCACCCAGCAACAAATCAGACAGGAGTCCTGCAGATAATAGCCACAGTCACTATACAATCCTGATTCATTCCCCAGATCACAGCCCATCCTGTGCATTGACTCCGGCAGAGGTCCCATGGAAAAAGTAGGGTGCGATCATTAAGGCTCTACTTGAATTGAGGGATGACTGTCAAATAATTGTGACTGAGTTGCAGACAAGACATGGAAAAAGTACCGAAAAGTAATAATGGACCAGACCACCATGCATGGGGCTGATAGCTGGAGCCCTGGCTGGCCGTGATGGTCAGCGGGGCTGACTGTTACATTTCAACATACATACACCTGAATTCAGCATCAAAATTGCAGTGGAAACCTAATATTGCAGGAGCCACAATTTCCGCAATATAGCAAATTAAGTAGGGCCTGAGTGATCATGTAACTAAAGACAGTATCATCACGCATGCACACCAGGGGGGTGAAATAAGTGTGCCCGGGTAACCTTAACTCTGGAGTTACATAACTTCTGAGTCCTTGAGCTCGCAACCTTAATGTTCTTCTAGCATAGTTTACAGAGTAACAGCCGTGTTAGTCTGTATCCGCAAAAAGAAGAACAGGAGTACTTGTGGCACCTTAGAGACTAACAAATTTATTAGAGCATAAGCTTTCGTGGACTACAGCCCACTTCTTCGGATGCATACAAAGAAGTGGGCTGTAGTCCACGAAAGCTTATGCTCTAATAAATTTGTTAGTCTCTAAGGTGCCACAAGTACTCCTGTTCTTCTTTTAGCATAGTTTAGTGAGTGTGGTTTCCTAGTTTTTTTTTTTAAAAGCAAACTGGAAAAAACAACAACCCCCAGATATTCCATCATGTGGCATCATGCCCACCTGGGTTATCAGCAGCGTTGGAACCTTTAGATCCATCGCACAGACTGCTGCCACTTGAACTACTGGATTAACTGATAGCAATAGTAGGTTGTCATCCCCTTGGTCAGTGGGTTTCACAGATATTTGCTGACAGCAGAGGGATGGTGAGATTTAGGAATCTTGGATTCCCTTCCGGGCTCTCAAAGGGAGTGGGTCTAGTGGACACAGACCTTTCTGCCCCTGTTCCCCAAACCTGACCCCTTTTCCCTTCCAGCCTGTTCCTGGCTTTTGCCACCTTCACCCACTCAAGCAGCTTGTCACAGATGGTTTCTTCGTCTAGCCAGTTCCAATCTCCACCCTATGGGGGTCCACATCTTAGTCCCAGTGTCTTGCCCAGCCAACCTTAGTCTCCTCTTTGGGTTCCCCATCTGAGTCCTGCTCCCAACCCTGC